>NC_089586.1:35535518-35905518 GCF_019320115.1 Miscanthus floridulus | reverse complement strand
CCCTTTGCTATTGAAGAGCTGGTCTTCTAGGCTTCCATTCTTCAGGTATTCATACACCAGACAGCCAATTTCTGGACAGAAACCAAGCAACAAAATCAGGTTGGGATGGTGAAGCTGGCTAAGAATCTCAACCTGCAAAAAGTACAGCGCAATCAAATTGTTTCAGACAATTTACGGTTCATAATAAGGAAAAACTCCAGTACTGTGAATTTTGAATGGTATCTTGGAATGTAGGAATCATCAGTTACCTCCTTCAAGAACTCATCAGTTTTGTCAATGGAGTCTTCCTGAATGACCTTCACAGCTACTTCAGTGTGATCAAGGGTACACCTGTACACATTGCCATAACCCCCCTCACCAATCTTCCTTTCTTCAGAGAAGTTATCAGTGGCAAGCTCTATATCTTTCTTCGAATAACGCCTGCAACTTCTGCTCTTTGACAAAATAGCATCAACAATCTGCACCTTATCCTGAGAGATCATGCTGGTAGCCATTTCTGTCTTGTACCTTGAATAAGCCTCTCGCGTGAACGATTTTCTTGCTTGCTCAACTTCGTTGATGACCTCGAGCTGTTTCGCCTTCTCATCAGATACCATCTGCTTCAAAGCTTCCTCCCACTCTAGTGCATGCTCCACCTTCCTAGCCTCTTCAGAACACTCGATAGAAAGTACATGAATCTGTGTGATACGATGATAACATGGAAGCAAAGTTTACAAATACAGTTTAATTTATTCAGTGGAGATTATGCACAACATAAAGAATGTACACAATTTGAATAGCATAGCCATTTGGTATCAGAAAATCATGAAGATACAAAAGGATTCAGGAAAAAGTTTAACCTTTTTCTTAACATTCACGAGGTCTACACAAGCTTTATCATAGACTACTAAGGTTTCCTGCAGCTCCTTCCTTAGTTTGGACACTTCATCTGTAGATTGGCACTGTAAGTAAGGTCAAAAAAACATGTTTAGCATGTCCTAGAAGCAAGCAAATGCATCTCAAATTTTTACGTGCAACGATATATCTGACCTCTTCGCTGGAGTTTGAGGCAGGACAAGGATCTTCCCCCAAGGAGCTAAGAGAATCATAGTTCTTACTTCCTTCTGTTCCTGCACAATTTACTCCTGAACTCCCTGAAGCAACTTGTTCGGAACTTTCTGAACTTGGAACAACATTAAAAGCACTATATGAGCTGAGGGATTGGGAGACTGAATCTGATTGTGCTTCATCATTAGCAAAGTTGTCAAACAGTAAACTCCTATGTGATAGTGCAAATGTTTCATGGCTAATGGACTCGATCCTCAAGTTCATGTTAGACTCTGCAAAATCGATATCCAAAAGACAAAATGAGCTTATTAAAATAAGCAGAAGGAAAAACGGCATCGATGCAGTATATGGGGTAGAAGATTTTAGGACTCAGAACACACCGCTCGTTTGAGGATATCTTGCGAGTTTCATAATTAGTTTCCGTTTGGACACAACAAATACATTGCATGAATTTTGCATAGCTTGAATGACAGTACCGGGGACATCTGGGATGCTCAGCACCCTGCAAAATGGACAATGTGACAATTAATGCCTCACTACAAAAGCCAAGATATATGCGTACAAAATAGGTATGTGCATAGGTGATAAATATTTAATACAAATTTGTAAAAACAGCAAAGCAGAATTATCATGCAGGCTCTGAATTAGTAAGATGGGGTTATATGCAGAACCAGGAAAATATTTCAAAATTCCAGCAGAGATGAACAAGGACAATAAGTCAAATTTATGAAAGCCAGAACCAGAAGAAAGTGCACCTAAAAGTAAGGGTGTGTTTGGATTGAGGGCAAGGTTGGGCACGATGGTCTTATCCATATTTTCAAAGATAGCCATCTAAAATTTTGTGTTTGGTTGACCAGATAGGATGAGCCATTTTTTATTTTGTTATATGAATGAGAATGGATGGGATGTGAATAGCTGACTAATTATATATCTTATCTTATAACTAATAATTATACACTAACACTTACCAAAACTGATTTTGTCAAGATAATTAATATTAGCACTTATCCTACCCTAACTGACAAACAAATCGTGCACTCATCAATCTAGTAAGTAACACTGATCAACACTAATATTGCCATAGGAATTAACAACATAACATACTAATTATCACTAATTTGTTTACTCATGATCAAGATTAGAGAAGTCGGATGAGCTCGTCCAACCAATTTTGCTAGATGGCTTGTCCAGCATTGAGGGAAATGTTCCCCTAGTTGGATAGCTTTGTCTAGGTTGCCTTAAAACCTGACACCACCAAAAACTGGGTCCCCTATGCTGAACAATCATATCTCATAAACCAAACTCATCCTAAACTACGGAGAACGAGAAAGAGTATCGGATGAAATAAACATGGAGTCCATTCTACATTTCCACCAAAAATAGGTTTGACTGATGATTTTAAGTCAGTCCGAATGTCACAATGAATAATAGAAATGCAGTTTTCGATGAACGAATTCAGGATTATCCTAGTATCCTACACGATCATTGAAGCCGGACATAAGATCCTCACGGAACTGAAGACATCGATAGGATGATACAGTATATGCATACCAGAAGCTGAGTGACTTGAGAAGTTGAGATCTAATAATCTCGTAAAGTTTTTTTGAAAACTCGCCAAAAGTAAACTTTAGTTGTGATTAAAGACACTGCTCCGTGCACCTTTCAAATCCAACCTCAACCAAAAAGGTAAAATTTATAGCAAAAAAGAAGCCGATCTTTTTGCTGATCACCTTTAATCAAATCAGAATCAAAACTGCAAAGTGACAATGCCCCAACCATAGCCATAATCCATCAATTCAATGCTAGAAAGGACAAGAACCCCCCAAAAAGCAAATACAAGATCATTGATTTTCTATCCGTCCGATCTGGTGTTGTGTTTGTCTGACGTCCCTAGGTTCTTTCCTAGTTTCTTCAATTCTGTCTCCGACCAGGTTAGAGCTCGGATTCTGGATTGGAGTGGTTCGGAATTCGGATTCGGGATTGGAGTTCATTTGGAATTCTGAAGTTTAGAGAGGCACCATGGCGGCAGCGATGGCAGCGGGGATACCAGATGGCGGCGGAGGCGGCCGGCGAGTAAGGTAGAGGACAGGGGTCACCATGGAGGCGGCAGCAGTGGCAACTTGGTGAGACCCTATACTTCCGCGGCAGGGGCATCAGCACGTGTCCGCAGCGTCAGAGGTGTGGATCGGAGCTTGTGGAAGAAGTGAAGAACGGATGCGGCGGGAGGAACACGATGTTGATTGTGAGCTAAAATGCTCGATTTTTTTTTTTTTTTTTTGCTAGACAAGTGTTTTGACATTTCTTTTTCTTACAAAAATGAAAGTAAAAAAATAAAAACAAACAAACAGTAACTCACCTCCGGAACCAGCGGAAGGACGCCGAGCCGAGCACTAGGCTCCGTACGCCGGACTCGTGCATGTACCGCAGCAGCGCCTCCGCCACGCCGTCGCCTTCCACCACCACCGTCTCCACCTGCGCGCGCGGAGAAACGCCATTCCAGTCACACCGAAACACAAGCGGCGCTGCGCTAAAAATGCGAGCTTTCGCGCACTCACGGTGACGTTCGCGCGGCCACAGCAGTAGAGGCGGCGGATCGGGAGCAGCGCCTCCTCCGCGCGCGCGCGCCGGTCCCGCGCGTACGCCTCCGCCGGCTCCCTTCCCACCAGCGCCACCGGCACCCGCTCCCCCGCTGCACCGCCGCCGCCGCCGCAGCGACACCCACGACGTCACTCGTCAGCTCGCGCCCATTTCGGGATGGGGAACAGATGAACAAACAGCCGAGATGGGGTGGACGAGGGGAGCTTACTCGGGGAGGGCACGTAGGAGAGTTCGGGGAGGACGTGGACGACGGCGATGGCGGTGGCGTGGCCATCGTCTGGGAGTCCCGCGGCGACCCACCGCGCGGCGAGGCGGCTGCCACTGCCGCCGGGGCGCACGGCGACGGCAACGGTCGGTGGCGCGCCGCCGGAGGCCATTGGTTTCGGTGTAATGTAAAACTGAAGGTGTCACGCCGCCGTGAGTAAGGGAGGATGTAGCGGCGGTGTGTGGCGGGCGAGTCGGCCCGCTCCGCTCGACGCGGCGAGGCAGGTGGAGGGTGTTTGAGAATTGAGAGCACGCGGGAATCCGCTTGTTGGCTACGCCTACATGTTTACTCGTAGGCTTGGGAAATGGGGGTGGGGCTGGGACGTGGGCCGAGGCATTCGAGGTGGGCTGTGGTACTGTCTCTTGGCACAACACTTTATGATGGTATCACAAAGCCCTCTAAGATTAAATTTAAGAACATGATTGCTTGGGTTCGTATCTATGATTTACCTTTTCTCAAAAAAAAATCTATGATTTACCAACTGGATTTAGAACAAAGAATATTGGTCGTCAATTGGGAAACAAAATAGGTGAATTCCTGAAGGTGGATCTGGATGAGGAAATTAATGGGTGGAGAGACTTCTTATGTATCAAAGTAAAGCTAGATGTGGAAAAACCTCTAACTAGGATTGTCTATATTTCTTTGGGGCCTGGAAAACGAGAAGCTTTTCGTGTCAAATATAAAAAACTTCCTAAATTTTGTGCTGTATGTGGAATTATGGGTCATTCTGACACTGAATGTGGTGATGGAGTGCACGACAATAAGACCTTCCAGTATGGGGATTGGTTGATTGCGCCTGATAGGAAAGCTATAATCAAAGGAAGTAAATCATCAGGCTCGTCAGATACAAAGGGGTCAAACTCAAAAGAATCAGCCAAGGATTTTTCCCTTCCAAGAAATTCTGAGCATAGAAAAGAAAGTAGCAGTCAAAATATTCCCCATGACTTAGCTGATTTAAAAGATGATGCAAGAAGCACCTTGAAGAGGGACAGTGATCGGCTCCTTAAATATGACGGAAGTGAGGCTCAAAATGGTCTCGTGCTAGAATGTGATGGAAAGCAGGAAAGTAATAATCTGGCCTTAGCTCTAGTCCTTACTTCTGACATGCCAATGGTTTTAATAAGCAAACATGTTCCAAATGTTGGATCTCCTCTGACAACAGTTGATGTTCATAATGATCATGAATATTACAGAATTCTGAAGGAACGTGACCAAAAGCGCCTAAGAGTGGAGGTGGTAGAAAATGAAGTAAATGACATTGAAATGAGATCGGCGGGCTCCCTTGAGGAGTGCTGCTGGGAATAATGAAAATCTTAAGTTGGAACTGTCGCGGGATTGGCAACCCTGCAACAGTAAAAGAACTTCGCGACTTAGCGAAGAATTATGCCCCCTCAGTTTTATTTATCATGGAAACTCAGATTAATAAATACCGAGTGGAGAACTTACGTTACTCGCTGGGTGGCTTGGGGCTGTTCTGGAAGACTGATGTGAATGTTTCCATTAAAAAATTCTCAAAGTATCATATCGATACAATTATTATGGAGAGTGGAAAAGAACCTTGGTGTTTGTCTTTCATTTATGGGGAGCCAAATAGATCTCTTAGGCACCGTACATGGGATATCATGAAGCAAATGAGGTGTGATTTTGATCTTCCTTGGCTGTGTATGGGTGATTTTAAGGAAATCCTTAGGAGAGAAGAACAGTTGGGTCCAAATATTAGAGAAGATTATCTTATGGAGGGTTTCAGGGAGGCAGTGGATGTATGCCAGCTTTGTGACACAGGCACATGGGACTGGACTGAACTTTTGAAAAGAAAGTGGCTGGTGGACATTTTATTCGAGTTCGTCTTGATAGAGCGCTCGCATCAGCTAGTTGGAGCTCTTATTTTCCACTTGCGGTACTTCGTCACCTCACAGCAGTGAAATCTGATCATTGTCCAATTCTTTTATCCCTTGAGCTAAATGAAAGAAGTAATGTTATGTATGGTCAAGGAAAACCTTTCAGATATGAAATTATGTGGGAAACAAATAAGGGGCTGCGCT
Source organism: Miscanthus floridulus (assembly GCF_019320115.1). Classification (NCBI taxonomy): domain Eukaryota; kingdom Viridiplantae; phylum Streptophyta; class Magnoliopsida; order Poales; family Poaceae; genus Miscanthus; species Miscanthus floridulus. The sequence goes on along the minus strand of NC_089586.1, from coordinate 35,899,566 downwards.
CCCTGATTCAAAACACTTGGGAGAATAGAGAAGACAGTAGTTCAGTGAAAGACATGAAAGAAAAATTACATCACCTTGCGGAAGAACTCAGATCTTGGGCAGGTAAAAAGTTTGGTGCTATAAGGCATGAACTGCGAGAGCAACAGAAAAAAACTAGAAAGATTAAGATCTGACCCAGCCAGAAATTATATATTTGAAGAGGAACAAAAGATAGTTGAACGCATTATCATGTTGAATTACCAAGAGGAGATTATGTGGAAGCAAAGATCACGGGTTACTTGGCTTAGAGAGGGAGATAGCAATACTAAGTTCTTTCATCAAAGAGCAACCAGAAGAAGAATGAAAAATAAAATTGTAAAATTAAATCAACTCGATAGATCAGAATGCACAAATGTAAATGAATTACATGGAATGGCAAGAGATTATTATTGCAACTTATTCGAGTCTGAAGGAACCTCTATCATGCATCTAGTTTTAGACCATGTTTGTCCAAAGGTAACGGATGACATATGTGCCCCGTTTACTGAAAATGAAGTAAAGATTGCTCTTTTTCAAATGTGTCCAATGAAATCGCCAAGCCCTGATGGATTTCCTGCACATTTTTTCAGCGTAACTGGGATATTTGTGGTGAGGATCTAACAAGCATGGTGCTGAGGGTTCTTAATGGAGATGATATATCCACTGAAATCAATAGTACGTTCATTGTTCTAATCCCGAAGGTGCAGAATCCAGTATCTTTGAACCAATTTCGACCTATTAGTCTTTGCAATGTGGTATATAAAGTCATATCAAAGGCTCTGGCCAATCGGTTGAAAAGGGTTTTTCCAGATATCATTTCCCAAGAGCAACCAGCTTTTGTCCCTGGTAGGATCATTACTGACAGTGTCCTAGTAGCATATGAATATTTACATTTTATGCGTACAAGCCAATCAAAAAATAATGCTCATTGTGCTTTGAAATTAGATATGACAAAGGCATACGATAGAGTCGAATGGAACTATCCAGAGGCTATAATGTTAAAATTGGGTTTTATCCGGCCTTGGGTAGATAAAGTAATGAAATGTGCTACATATGTTTCCTTTTCAGTCTTATTTAATGGAGAGCAGCTGCAAGAATTCAAACCATCAAGAGGAATACAACAAGGAGACCCAATTTGGCCCTATTTGTTCTTGTTATGTGTTGAAGGCCTTTCAAGTATGCTGAAAAGTGAAAACGGTGTACAAGGTATTTAGATAGCACAATCAGCTCCAAAAATCAATCATCTTATGTTTGCCGATGATAGTATACTATTTTTTAAGGCTGGCAAGTGAAGCAAGAGTGGTGCAAGATTCCATATTAAATATTGCAATGCATCCGGTCAAAAGGTAAACCAAGCAAAATCATCTATATTTTTTAGTAAAGGATGTAGACAAATCACTCGTAATGAAATTAAATCTATAATTCATGTGGAGAATGAGTCCTTAAATGAAAAGTATTTGGGTTTGCCTACTGAAGTAGGAAGATCAACAAATGGAGCTTTCCAGTATCTTAAGGATAGAGTTTGAATAAAGTTCAGGGTTGGATAGAACAAACTCTGTCTGCTGGAGGGTGAAGTTTTAATCAAAGCTGTTGCCCAAGCAATTCCTACCTATACCAGTAAGTGCATGTAGCCCTTTAGTGGGTTTTGATGAATTGAATGACAACACCATTAAAGGTCTAACAAGTTTACTAAGTGTTGAACAGGAAATTGAATTTATTACATATACTTGTGAATTGTGCAATAAGAAGTGTATATAGGTTCAACAAGAAGACAAACTTGATGATATTCCACATAATGTTCAAATCAAGGCCAAACTTGTGTATTGTTATGTTCGAAGATTATGAAAACAATTTAGTTCAAGCCGAAGACAACAATGCAAATATAATAGATGAAATGACCTCTATGTTGTGGGATATCATAGCATCATGTGAAAGCAAACATTAATGGATTGCTTTGCATGAACAAGAAGAGTTTGATAGTAGATTAGCTTTGATCAAGGATTGAAGAATGAGTCAAGAATGCATAAGTGAAGAAATACCAAGCAAAGGTTAAATGACAAAGGACACAACTCATATTGGATATAAGTCGGTCTTTATGTTGGTTTGCTTGTATGGATAAAGATTTGAAAAATCACTTTGCATTGATTTGATCAAGCTAGAAGTATGAAGATAGATATTGAAGTGAGTGTTAGGAGTGTCAAGCCAAAATGAAGATGACATAAGGAATCATGAATTGGCTTGACCATATTGATTTTGATTCATATATCTCAATCTATGTGAATCCAACTGAAGCTTGATTGATCTCAACATTCATATCTAGAAGATATTCAAGCAAGGATCATAATATTGAAGAAATGGTTTTTTAATGGATGCTTAATATGATGTGACTTGAGTATGGCTTGATAGGGTGAAGATAGCAAGGAAAAGGCTTCGAGGGACTAAGCGAAGGTGAAGGGCAAGCAATAGCTTAAGGACCGAGGTACCATGGCTAAGGTAAAGAAGAGAGTACTTGCATTAAGTCGAGGAACTAATCGAGCTATGAGGAGTCATATTGTGTTTAGGATCAAATCATTACTGGAAGTGACTTGAAGCCTTGAATTGAACTCATATGTATGGAAATGGTTCAAGTCACATGCTCAAGGTATGTTTGCTCAAAGAGAGAAGACAAAGTTGATTGCAACCCCTTATGAAGTGATATTGAGAAGAAATGGCATATGAAGACATTGAAGACTAAAGCGGTTGAAATTGTTATATTCTCTTGATCTTGAGTATAGGTATGACGTACTATCAAGTGGATACAATACGAATCATAGACAAGTCTCAAGTGCTCAAACGACTAACCGAACCCAAGTGTTAACATGAGAGAAACACTTTAGTATAACACTTGCACTTGTTGATCTTGGGGCTTGTTCTTGGCTGGGCTGGATAGCCCTCAAAACAAGCTTTCCAGAAAGTCCAAGATCACTGAAAACGGAGTTCGGAGTAAAAAGTTATGGCAATTTCTGTGAGGTGACCTGTGCTGTTTTTCAGAGCTACGACAGTGCCATGAATTTCACAGCAGTGCTGCATCACGGCAGTGCCATGGGTCAGCGCAGTAGTGTCGCACCTGTACAGATCATAACGGCTAGTTTTTGAACCATAACGGCTAATTTGTGTGGGGTTGGTATAAATACCCATCCCACGCCTCCTCGTGAGGCTGCTGATGCTCCAAACATTCCAAAACCTTCCCAAGCCTTGTGCGCTCTCTCTAACCCCTCTCTTTGTAAGTGAGTGATTAGTGTGTGATTAAGTGTTAGAGAGCTGATTAGAGCAAGCAAAACCTTGAGCACTTGTCGGGCTTCGTCAATCATTCGCTGCGCATTTGTTACTCTTGGAGGTGAAGCCTCCTAGAAGCCTAGGCGTCGCCCGACGAGCTCCCGTGCTTGTGGTGAGCCACAGAAAAGTTTGTATTACCTAGAGATCTTAGTGGAAACCTCAAGCTCAACCTCGGTGTTGAACTTGAGAAGAGGATAGGGTTGGAAGAGACCCAAAGCCTTTGTGGCTTCCTCAACAACGTGGACATAGGCAAGCCTTGGTGGCGAGCTGAACCATGTGATAAATCTTGTGTCTTGTCCCCTATGTATTGATTTGCATTATTTGTGTTCCACTCGATCTACTTGGTTGTGCGTGTTTGTGAGTGTAGGTACTTAGTGGACTTGCCACTGGACATCTCCACGCATATCTCCAAGTTTGGGTTCTAGGGGCAGCTGTCGTTGGACTCCCTGCGCAGGCACGACAGTGCTGCATTTCAGCGAGGCAGTGATGCAGTGCGGTAGTGCTCTGCATATTTTATGAGGCAGTGCCGCACTTAGAATTTAACTTCCGCTGCGAGTTTGTTTTAAACAGGCCTATTCACCTCCCTCTCCCTTCTAGGCGACATCAAGATCCTTTTGATACCATGGGGTGCTTCAGATTGCCAAAGGGATTATGTGATAATGTAAATGCTCTGTTGCAAAAATTTTGGTGAGGAAGTGATAGAGGTAAAAGCCTGTTCTCGCGGCTACACCAGGTCTTCGACGTGGAGATCGACCGAAGGTTGATGGACTGTGAGGCCGGCGAGCCCCAGAAGAATGACTTCCTAGCCCTATTGCTAGACGTCGCCGCCCAAGATGCTGACATGACATGTCTTTTTTTTTCTTGAATAAGCAAAAGATTTGTGTATTATTGTATTAAGTAGAAGAGTTTAAACAAACATACAACATGCTTCTATCGAGCACCGAAGGAGGTCGACCTAACACAGCTGAAACTAGAATATTCTAGCAAAAGACCTCTTGTTTGAATACTACATAAAAAGAAACAACCAATATCGACGCAGCTTTACGACCTAGGAGGTTGAAATGTCCTAATATGGCTAGAGGGGAGTGAATAGCCTATTTAAAAATCTATAAATCAACTAGAGCAATTTGATTAGTATGATAAATAGCGAAATGCAAACTTGCTCTAGCTCTACAAGGGTTACAAGCCACCTATCCAACAATTCTAGTTGCAATGATTACTAGGCACACAACTTGCAATGTTACTACTCACTAAGAGCTCTCAAACTTGCTACTCTAAAGAGCTCCACTAGATGAACTTAAAATAACAAAACAAGCTCTCAATTCTAATTACACTAAAGAGCTTGCCACAATTAGTTTGCAAGAATATAAATGAGTGAGTAGGGTGATTATACCGCCGTCTAGAGGAGTGAACCAATTACAAGATGAATACTAAATCAATCACCGGGAGAATACCAAAGGGCAAGAGACAACTAATTTTTCTCCCGAGGTTCACGTGCTTGCCGGCACGCTAGTCCCCGTTGTGTCGACCAACACTTGGTGGTTCGGTGGCTAAGAGGTGTTGCACGAACCTCATCCACACAATCAGACACCGTAAGAACCTACCCACAAGTGAGGTAACTCAATGACACGAGCAATCCACTAGAGTTACCTTTCGGCTCTCTACCAGGGAAGGCACAAGATCCCTCACAATCACCACAATCAAAGCCGGAGACAATCACCAACCTCCGCTCAACGATCCTCGCTGCTCCAAGCCATCTAGGTGGCGGCAACCACCAAGAGTAACAAGTGAATCCCGCAGTGAAACACGAATGCCAAGTGCCACTAGATGCAATCACTCAAGTAATGCACTTGGATTCTCTCCCAATCTCACAATGATGATGAAACAATGATGGAGATGAGTGGGAGGGCTTTGGCTAAGCTCACAAGGTTGCTATGTCAATGCAAATGTCTAAGAGAGTGAGCTTGAGCCGGCCATGGGGCTTAAATAGAAGCCCCCATGAAATAGAGCCGTTGTACCCCTTCACTGGGCACAACTCAGGGTGACCGGACGCTCCGGTCAGTTTGACCGGACGTAGGACCCCAGCGTCCGGTCGCCCAATGGTTGCCATGTGTCATCGGCTTCAAACGCCGATCGCCCGATTTCAATGGTCAATTGATGACCGGACGCGTCAGTTAGAAAGTGACCGGACGCAGGACCCCAGCGTCTGGTCGTTTCCAGTAAGGTTCCAAACACGAAATTTCACGACCAGACGCGTCCGGTCATGCTCGACCGGACACACCCAGCGTCTGGTCACTCAATGTTTCCTCTGTGCGCCTCACGTCAGCGTACGTCAGCACTGACCGAACGCACCCTGCCAGCGTTCGGTCACAAGACCAAGACGTGTGCTCACTGCTGCTACTGACTAGACTCAGGACCCCAGCGTCCGATCACTTTGTGAACCCCTGTCTTTTCTGTATAGGGCGCCGGTGGCACTGTCGGACTGTCCGCACTCTACGGGCGGACACTCTGTCGGTGAAGTTTCTAACCCTTGCTCAAATATGCAACCGCCAAGTGTATCACCTTGTGCATATGTGTTAGCATACTTTCACAAATACTTTCATGGGTGTTAGCACTCCACTCAAAGTTCAGCTAGGAGCTAGGCGGAATCTAAGCGCTAACCCATTGCCTAGCGCCTAGTCGAGAGTACTCGGTCCTAGGCGCTCCTAGGCGTTTTCCTAGGAGTTTTGGCAATATAGCCATAAATTATATATATATATTATGTATATAACTAGTAGTTAGTAAATTAGTCAATAGACAACTAGCTGTTCAAAAAAATAGACTAAGTTGTGACTTATCTGGATGATTTCAGCAGCCTCTCATCCATGAGCACACCATATCAGCAGCTGGTAATTACAATACAAGTGGATATGACAGTAATACAAGTGCACAACACCAGGGACGGATCTGTAGCCCAGGCCTCTAGGGCCCAGACCCTAGTCGTTGGGCCATCAACACCACATACCCCATGTAATTTCAGCCCAATAATGAAGGCCCCGGCAACAGCAAACCTAACCCTCTGCCTTTGCTCCTATCCGCCTCCCTCCGTCCCTCGCACGAGCGTGCGCTCACAGCCGCACCCGCGCCGCCGCACGGGAGGAGGCGAGGAGCCTACCAGCCGCCTATCGGCGCCACCTAGCCGGACAGCGCTGCGCCGCACGCCATTCCGCGGTGCACCAAGCCCTCCCGCCGCGCCGCTGCCCAGGCGCCCATCCCATCCTGGCCCCGGCATCCCGCAGGTGTAGGGTGCGGGCCACACCACCGCAGAACGCCACGCCGGCCGTCCCTGCCCTCCAGGCTCCAGCTCCAGCTGGCTCAAGCCCAGCGTCGGCGGCCCCTACCCTCCAACAGTCCAGCTCTAGGCCCCTTTAGCCGCCCTCCGCGCCGCCTAGCACCGCGATGCGCGACTATGCCCCTAGTCGTGGCGACGGGCTTCGCCCAGCGACTAGGCGCGCGTAGTCGCTGAGTAGTCACCGCCTAGCCGAACTTTGACTCCACTAGATCCTAAATGCATATGCAATGAGTTAGAGCATCTAGTGGCACTTTGATAACCGCATTTTAATACGAGTTTCACCCCTCTTAATAGTACGGCTATCTAACCTAAATGTGATCACACTCGCTAAGTGTCTTGATCACCGAAACAAAATGGCTCCTACTATTTATACCTTTGCCTCGAGTCTTTTGTTTTTCTCTTTCTTCTTTTCAAGTTCAAGCATTTGATCATCACCATGCCATCACCATTGTCATGATCTTTACCATTGCTTCATCACTTGAAGTAGTGCCACCTATCTCATAATCATTTTGATAAACTAGGTTAGCACTTAGGGTTTCATCAATTAACCAAAACCAAGCTAGAGCTTTCAAAGGTGGCCTTGTGTCTTCGTGGCTGCCTGGACGAGCCCTTTTCAACGGCCAGGAAGAGCGCGTCCAGAGCCTCGGTGTTGGAAGCAGTCGGTTGGTGTCAAAGAGCTTTTCAAAGGCCTCCAGCTCCAATGCGGATGGCGCTGATGGGCCCTTGGTGTAGCCCATACGCTGCATGATCAACACCTCATCTCGCTTGGAAGCTGGTACTCGGGAGAGGCTCTGAGACACCAACCGCCTGCTCCACCATGACAGCAACGGCTTAGCAGGAGGCTGCTTGGAAGGCTCACGAATCAGCAGAGAGTCCCGCTTATGCGTCACTTCGTTGATGAAGTTGTCGAGGCGACATTTGGCAGAGTTGTCGCTGTCCACAGCCGTATCCACTGGTGGTGAACTGGGAGGGCCAGCATCCACCGTGAGGTGGACTAGTCCAAAGCCTAGAGGGTGACTGAGCTTCGTGTGTGTCTTTGGTGAGTCCACCGCTCACTGAATGGGGTGCGGGGGAGGCGTTCGCTCATAGGAGACCACCGCAGGGTCCTCATCCTCTAGTTGGGGGCCGCCGTCACCTAGGCCTCATCCTGCAGCTATGTGGGCATTGAAGGTGACGACGGACGCTCAAGGAAAGGCCACACGACGATCCGACTACCGATGAGTGAGGCTGTGAACTCCTCAACCATCGGGTCCTCTGTGATGTCACGATCATGCGTGGCACCCGGGTACAGCATCAGGGTCAATGGGTCGGACTCGACGATGCCCATCTCATTGGTTAGCTCACTATGCCCTACGTGAGCTCTAGCAGCGACAGAGGTGAAGTCTAGTGCTGCCTAGGCGGCCCCTACCGATAGCCCATGATTATCGGTGGCGACACATGTTGCGGCAGTGGTATCGTCCACCTTCAGTCGTCGCCGACGCTCCGACATCGCCGACTTCTCTAACGTCTGCGCCTACTGTCGCCGCACGTAGCCGCACCTGGCCCAGCTGCAGCTGCACCCAGCATAGCTCTAGCCGAGCTAGGTGTGTTGCCCTGAGTACATGGCTGAGTGCCCGAGGTACGCTCCCGGACAGGTCATCGTGGCCGGTCTTCTGTGGCACCAGATGTGCCGAAGATAGAAGGAGGCACCGTCCGCCGTCGCTTATAGTCCCGCGCGAGGTGTCCAAACCCCTTGCATCGGAGGCAGCGTGGAGGCAGCTTGCAGGTTGCCACCCTATGCGTGGTGGAGAAACAACTGAAGCACTTCCCGTGTAGGACCGTCAGGTAACGGGTAGGGGGCTGCAGGTTCATCGATGCAGTGTGGGCGGGGCGTGCCCCGCCGGCGCTGCATGACGACCCCTGTGATAGGACCTCACGCCAGCCGTCGACGTCCAGAGTGGAGATATGCTGGCGAGCGCCGCAGTGCGGACCCTAGTGGGGTTGGGTGCAAAGGTCCGTCCACGACGTTCGAGGCGTTGGTAGGCAGGGACGCGGCCATCCACAGGTCGAGCAGGCATGCCGTGCACTAGCCAGGGGCGTGGCCAGCCGTGTTTCGTCCACCTCCGTCTATGCCCCGTTAGCACGGCCCAGAACCACGATTGAGGTATGGGACGCAGGTGCCGGCTTTGCTGGGCGACGAACGGCATCAAGGTCCCCATCCGCTCCGCAGCATCCCGAGCCCATGGCTGAGGGAGGTTGGGGTTTCATTCGGCCGCTGAACAACATATCTACTATAATGGACCAATCAAAGTTATACTATGTCTCCCTAGGAAAACGTTTCCCGCTGAGAACCTGTATCTGTTGTACCCTGAAAAATGCAATTTCGCCTCCGTTAAAATCAAAGGCAAATTCGACTACCGATGATGTTTGATGTGTGATGCCAAGCTACTCACCCCCGTGTCCTTCGTCCCACGCACGTGAGCTTCAAACGCGCACGACACTGCGATGCTTAAACCTCAGTGACCAACGATCGACAGCTTATTCGCTTGCTCGTATACGATCATGGATTATAAGCTGGAACAATATTTTTCTCTTGCACCAAACTAGCCAACAGTAAATAATCCACGATCGTTTACGATGAAACGAACAGGCTGCGATTCCTAGAGTCATAACCGAATAAAAAAAGAGACTTTTACATGTATGCCATTAAAAAAGTTTGTAATTACACACAAGTCATTAAAAAAATTGACCGCACACGAGTGCCATCGTTCTGAACTTCTTTACTCTTCAAGCCATTTCGTCGGTGTTCTGTTCGTTTTTCACCGTTACATATGGGCTCGGTCAGTATAAAGGTCCAAAATACCCTTCTTATCCCTATCCTCTCTCTCTCTCTCAAACTCTCTCTCTCTCTCAATCTCTGTCTCTTCTCATACGTGCAGGGCGAAGCTCGCCCGCGCTCGCGGTGGCTGGGGCTAGGCTGGGCGGCCGTGCGGAGCAGCGGCGCTGAGGCGGTCACCGTGGCCGCGAGCTCGCGCGCGTTAGCCTGGATGAGGTGGCGCTGTGGTTCGTTCCTTTTCGTTTGATTCGTGCTATGACATGAGTTTAGGCTACTCCTTAAGTGAATTTGATTGAATCGACTCGAGCATGAAGAAATCGAACGAATTGCGTTTTTTGGGGATTTTTTCGTGTTCTTGGCTACAATCAGATTTCCCCGGAGTTTGAGTCAATCTCAAGCGATGATATCTTGGGGATAGGCTTGTGCCAAGCTAAATTTCACCTGTATAAATTTTGAGTTCGATTCGTGGAGTTTTGGGTCGATTTTTGTCGATTGTTTGTCCGCTCCTTTTTCTGTTCGTGAGTTCGTCGGTCTCTGTTCGTTGCTAGCAGTATTGGCTGCTCGTCTGTTTGGCAGGGGGACGTGTGTGGGATGGGCTGAACCAAAGGGGCGTGAGTGCCCAGCACCTTCGGTGCTCATCCAGCAGCCATGCTTGCTTTCCCAGCGACGAGTGCTCCCTGTGCGTGAACGTTTTTGTTCTTCTTCGTTCTCGGCTGTGTGCAGACCCGCAGTCGTTCTGTCCCTCCCTATCTCTGTGTTCGTCGGTCTCCTGTATTCCGGCCACGAGCAAACCAGCACAGTAGCGTGCTTGCCCTTGGTGGGCTGCTCGCCGAGCCGGAGTCCAGCACCGAGCGTGCTTGCATCGAGCTGTGCTTGTTCCTGGCCGTGTGTGGCCTTCTTGGTTTCTATGCGTACGTCCGTTCAGCAGCAGTTTGGAGAGCATGAGCGCGAGCTCCGCTGAGCGGGGCTCTGTCGGCTGCAACCGCGAGCGCGAGCTCTGCCGGGCGCGGACGCTAGCGCGAGCGTGAGCGCCGCCGGCCTCGGACGTGAGCGCGAGCGGTGTGGACTAAAGAAGCAAGATGATAGGACGTGAGAATGGTATTTTAGACCTTTATATTGACTGGACCCACATGTAACGGTGAAAAACGAACACCGACGGAATGGCTTGGAAAGCAAAGAAATTCAGAACATGGTACTCGTGTGCGGTCAATTTTTTTAATGGCTTATGTATAATTACAATTTTTTTTAATGGCATCAGCACCTGGTCGCCTCCTCCCGTATCCGCGCCGGCAGGATCGCCTCCGCCCATAGCCCCGGCGCCGCCGCCGAACTCAGGGGAGGACGGCCACGCCCTGGAGCCCAGCGCGCCTCCGACGGCGAGGGGTCACGTGCGCAGGCACCACCACCGGATCCGGTTCCGCAGGGGCTAGGGTTGCGATGGCTGCCGCAGGGAGGAATGCCCCCGGCCGCACGCAGTTGATGAAGCAACTGCGCCAGGTGAGAATTGAGCCCGCTCGCCCTCTTGCTCCTGCTGCAGTTTTTTTGTTGTATGATGAGAAATTACAGCTTCATTTATTTATTTATTTTGGGAGCAGCATGTGACTGTGGGCGTGGTTGGCGGATCCGATCTGCTGAAGATCACCGAGCAGCTCGGCAAAACTGGTGACGAACATAGGCGCTCAATCATTGCACTGATGATGAACTCTGCAACGTTGGAAGTAATTGGTTTGTCCTTTTTTTTGTGATTACGTCTTCTCTAAAAACGGCCAGGTTGCACACAAAAATGGCCACCTAATTTTTTGGTTCCTTATTTAAGGTGTATTCGCAAACAAGTCATGTAAATAACCGCAGATGAGACAAAAGTCTGAACTGTTCTAAATGTGTTGTCACGAATCGCTTTCAGGTTCTCTTTCCAGATCACAATTTAGTAATTTAATGTCTTGTTTATTTTTCTCTCATCATTTGAGGGTCCTGGGAGTTGAGAAGACTGCTTCACAACAAGAAATAAAGAAGGCATATCACAAATTGGCTCTTCGCCTCCACCCAGAATGTTTTTCTACAGTCATTTAGTGCAATGTATCTCAAATATAATGTTATATGCTGCCAGGAAGCCAAAGAGAAGTTTCAGCAACCGCAGAAGGTTATATCCATTCTTGGAGATGCAGAGAAGAAAGCTTTATATGATTAGACTGGCATCACTGATGATGATGTGCGCACCTCTTTTGTAGCACTCCAGTTCTACCTTTGAGATTCAAGCAATATTTTTCTGATTCTTCCTTTTCATCTTAGGCACTGGTGGGAGAAGCTGCAGACAATCTTCAGGAGTACTTCAGAACAATGTACAAGGAAGTATGGTTGCTTCTATGTCAGTTGCAGGCTAATGTTGCCTATTAATTTACAATTATATATTTTTTTTGGGAAATAAAGTAGGGAAAACCCTTTTGTAGCCTATTAATTTACAATTATATTTTTTTAGGGAAATAAAGTAGGGAATACCCTTTTAAGTTTAGTTTACCCTGTTTTATCTTATGAAACTTGCTTGCCTAAGAAAAGGAGAACGCTGAACAACTGTAAAAAAAATGCTTCAGCATAAACCTTGCAATTGGATTCTCTAGCACATACCTCAGTATGATTATGTTTTAGTTGGAACACTTATTCCTAATCTCTTGTCATGTTCTCTAATATTTTTGCTAATTTCGACCCCGCACAGAGCGGGAGCTCTCTGCACGGGGTACACCCCCTTTTTTTTTTGCCCACTGCATGTCTGGTTTGGATGACGACGTACATTGACACAAAACCATGTACGCAATCTTAATCTGCTGCAGTGAAATTCGATTAGTTTCATTGTGCTCAGATCAAGTTCAAAGAAGCCTCTTCTCACTTCTCTCTTCTGTTTTATTTTTCTGTGGATGCTGAGGCAAGATTGAAACATAGCACATAAGTAACAGATCTTTCAGGTTCTTTATGTATTGACAGTTTGGCTTGAGTGTCCCATAGCTACGTATAACTACAAGTGGTGCTTACTAGATTTAAGGGGCTTTGAAGTTTGAAAAAATATGCTAATGAATTATAGCTCAGTGAAGTGCCTATTTTGTCAGTGTCCAGGTCAACTAATGTTGTTTTCACCAATCCTCTGAAACTGGCTTCATGGATGCAGACTGCAGAGTGATGTAAAAATTGGTAGAGAATTTTTTATCGCATAGACGTATGCATTGGCTGACACATTGTTCCCTAAAACCTGCAGATGACGAAGCCAACAGAGGTCGCTATACAGTCCAAGAACAATGAACTTGCTAATGTTGCTAGCTTGCTTGAGAATCTCCAGCAGCTTAGCATGAACAACTCCTCCTCCTCCATAGCCGCCGCCCCCTACCCTCGCCACAGCCCCCTACCTCACAACTAGGTGTGTTACAACAATACTTGAGCTTATTGCTGTTTGTTAGTATTTTTTTTAAAAATTGTATCCTGATGCATAATCCAACACTTGTCCAAGGCCGGTTTCTGCCGAGCGAGTGATGCACAGACATCTCTGCATCTGAATCCTTAACATCCTTAACTGTATCTCTCGATGTTTGACGATTGTTGAACTATATCTGTCTTTTTCTTTGTATCAGATGACTGAAACCTCGAAACAATCTTAGGACACCTTCTAACACGGTGCTGGTAGCTCTGTGAGTGAGAAGGCAATTATTTTCTGATGATAATGCAAGTGCTCTTAATTTTGCCTTTTATTTTCCTTTTTGGGTATCTTTTGGTCTTTAAAATTGTTTGCTCTAGGTAGGTATCTTTACAAACTTACACTGTCATGTGAATCTGTGCTATGCCAATCTAGAATTACCGTCAGATTACTTATGCCGAAAATTGTCTAGGCTTGCTGTGGCTTGTGTGATTATACATATTATACATTTCATGTTTTGTCATGTACTCATGTTAGTTTAATCTGATTATATAGACGTAGTTGTAGTCCCAATGAGGATCTCAAGACCTACCGATAGGAAGTGCCGTTTGACAATGTAAACAGCAGCTGCTTCTTTCTGCTGCAAGTGTCTATCCTTCAACCATAACCTCTTGTCTGATCTGGGATGGAGCCCCATCTGTAGTTGTTTAATTCAGCTGTGGTGTGATTTAAATCGGTCCTGAGGGGTTATAATAACTGCCTGTTAACTCATTCAACGTTTTTAGTTTATGAACTATAATAATATGCTACAAACAAAAAAAAACTGCAATAAAATGAAATTTCGGGCCTAAAGCGCCATGGCATTGACTAGAGATGCTATGATTAGGCCGAAACAAAGTTGTTTCAACATTAGCATGACACACTACTAGCGTTAGCGCACGTGAGACCAATATTGTTTTAGAATTAACTTTTTACTTAATATGGTCCGTAGCGTTAGCACAGGCACTATACTAGTCAAGGAGCCTACAGGCTGCTCGTCGTCGGATTCCTCGCTGCCGGCATCATCCGCCCACCGAATGTGCTTAGAACGCCCTCTCGGTGTGAGCCGCTTGGGTAGAACGGGGCCACGGCCGGCGAGAGTGAGCTGACCGCAGGCGCCGCGGCGACCTCCGGGGTGCCCACACGTCCAAAAGGACCGGCCTTGGACCCGGGCTGCACGGATGTGAGCAGATCGACGGCAACCGGAGTTCTGACGCAGGCGCTCCCTTCGCCGGCGTGCATCGTCGACTGCATGGTGCTCGGCGGAGGCGTCCCGCACGTCGACCCCAGGTCCAGCGACACGCTAAGATCGAAAAGCTCTACTTCCACACACTCGCTGCACGGGAAAAAGTGCGCATATCTGATCCGACTAACTTTTGACATTTGATGATATTGTCGATAATCTTATTTTATCAACAATATTTCAGTCAGTTCGTGGACACATGTAAGCTCTAGCTTGCTAGTCATTAAGTGGAAAGACAGGACAAGCCGTCTTTCTTCTCCTTTAGACCAGTCTCAATAAAAAGTTTTATGGTTTTATTTTTAAAACTGACATGTCACACATATAATGAAATAAAGTATTGATAGGATACCCATTTTTAATGAAAAGATTTTATTCTATAATTTCATAGACTATTTAATTTCATGACTTATAAAGAGTAGATATCGTGACAAGAGAGTTTCATCACTTCTTATCTCTTCTTAGAAAACATCGTCATGTCGTAAAAAATACATATGCAGCAGTCTATAAAATGTATATGAAACTCACATTAAACTTTCACTGTCCGTGTCATATAAAATAAAATTAAACATGGATAAAACTCTTACTCTCAATAAAAAATTATTCTATGATTTCATAGATATTTAATTTCATTGCTCATAACGAGTTAATAATCGTGTCAGAGTTTTAGCCCTATGAAACTTACTTCTTCTCTCTTCTTAAAAACGTTGTCATATCATCAATAATATTTACATGGCAGCTTATTAAATACAAAGATGAAACTCCCGCTAAAACTGACTTAGCACTCACGATATCTGGCCTACCATCCCGAGAGACACGACACCTAATAGACGTACGAGTTTATCGGCTTGCATCCTTGGACAAAAAGTCATTATCACCATTGAACGTTGTTGACAGGCTACCTCTGTATCCTTGTCTGACAGAACAATACGAGATAAATGTTGAGATTGAAGGTTACTGTTGAGGTGCACATCGAACAAAATAGCACCTTTAACACGTATAAACATAACTAAGATAAATTAATGTAGTGAATTATTGCATTTACTTGTGTTACTCCCATATAATAAATGTAGCATGCAAAACTTGGAACTCCGGAGCTACAAGCAGGGTGATCTTCTAATCCATAGGATGCTGAGGCTTAAGGCCTTGGATCCCCTTCTCTAAAGTTCAGAACTCTAAACTTTAAAGCTAAAGTCTCCGAACAGATGATCTAAAGTTAGCTCTAAACTTTAGCCCACCTTACATTAGAGCTTTAGACCTCAAAAGTTCAGAGGAGAGGATCAAAATGTTTTGATTTTGTGAACCTACAAAAATGGGTCTGGTTTATAAGAACCTTATAATATTCTTCTTGATTTATGTACAGTAATGTCATTGATAACATTAATCTGATCGTGTGTTTATACATTTTAGGATCTGTTTGTTGCTGGGAGCGACACAAGCTCCAGCACAGTGGAATGGGCCATGGTTGAGTTGCTTCAAAACCCATCGATCCTGTATGTCCAAAGCACGCGACGAGCTTTCAAGAGCTCTTCACTCCAGGGAAACCGTCGAAGAATCTGAAATCATCCAGCTACCCTATCGTCAGGCCGTGATCAAAGAAACATTTCGACTGCATCCATCTATTCCTCTACTGCTACCACGCCGTACCGAGGCTCAGATAAAAATAATGGGCCACACGATTCCTGAAGGATCCGGTGTGTTCGTAAACGTGTGGGCGATGGGTCGAGATGATAAGACCTGGCCTGAACCTGAGAAGTTTCTGCCTGAGAGGTTTTTGGGAGTGTCAACTGATCTCAGAGGTGGAGGAGGGTTTGAGCTCATACCGTTTGGCGGAGGACGTCGGATCTGCCCTGGGATGCCGCTAGCGATTAGGATGGTGCACCTGCTTCTTGCGTCGCTTTTGAGTCGGTTTAGATGGAGACTCCCGGATGATGTCGACAGGAATGGAGTTGATATGGCAGAGAAGTTTGGAGTGGCACTGACAAAAGCCGTGCCTCTTTGTGCCATTGCTACACCAGTTTTGAGTCAGCCAGCAAACCACTCTCGGTAGTATGTTTATCTGTCCTCCTGTTCACCAATGTATCTCATCTTCTTATGATTAAATAAAACTGCAGTGATTTATCGTGCTTGAACTAAATGGTTTATTTTCTGTCTGTATCTTTTGTCCTTGTTGACCATGAAATTCCACATCACTGCGAACTCATAAAAATCAGACCCTCTGCCTCTGGTGTGGAAACCTAAAACACCCGCCCGGAAGGGATCCGCCATGGCAAGTGCACCCATATATAGTTGATCCACAGTTGATAGGCCACCCAGAACATCTTACTCAACAGCAATTATGCTTTGAAGTTTCCCTCTCTTAAATTAGGTTTTCGTCGATAAAATGCAAAAGAGAATTTTTTTCTCAAAACAAATGCAAAAAGAGATTTAAGGGTGCTCTTCGGGATTCAGTGGTAAAGGAGGCATAGATATAATCCCTTGAGGTCATAGTACCAAGACCAAGCACAAGAATCATCCAACAAATCTCAGCTCAAAGAAAATGTAGCCAATAGACCTGAAGACACATGTTTAATCCAACTCGAAACTATTGACTCAACAACCATAGGGATTTGTTGAGGAACAAATTAAAGCAAGAAGCGCATGCAAGGGTGGTGAAAGGTTTTGGCCTAAACCGCTCACACTTTCATCTAAGTTTTTTCTCTCGAAAAACACAGGCTGTGCATCATTATATTAAGAAGTGAACAAAGGAAAAGAACCCATACAACACACCCTAGGCCAGCCAAAAGGCAAGTCCACGCACTCGCACCACCTCACGCAAAACTCCCCCAAACTCTCTTATCCTTAAGGTTTAAGCGCGCCCGTGTCTGTTTCGAAGGGTGACCAACAGCAGCACTAGGATCTTAACTTTCTGAATGGGGGGCAGTCAGGAGGGAAATTCCTCGAGCCCCAGCCAACGACCATAGTTTTCGCTCTTCTTCAGCAACGATCAGAGTTCTTGCAATATCAGGGGCTGCTCCATCAAAGACACACCTGTTGCAATGAGTCCATACAGTCCATGCTCCAAGAATAATGAGAGAATTGATTCCTTGCATTAGTATGTCACTAGTAGCACTACTCACTCTATCCCACCAATCTAGAAATGAGAGTTCAGTGGGCTGAGGGGAGAAGGATTGCAGGCATTTAAGTTTGAAAATGCCTTGTATATATCCACTGTACAGACACCAATCACCTTTAAATCCTAAATTTTGCATTTGATGAAATTATATTATATATTTAATTAAATATTCTAAAAATGTTTTTTACACTACATCCCAACGGGTTGGTGGTGAACTAGTAAACAAAAGGAATTCAGATGCACTCTTCATTGGAAAAGAAGAGCTCCCATTATGTTATTTATTAGTTGAAAAAAAGGATGGGAAATGATACACCAGAATCGTCTCTAAAATGACACAAGCTAACAAATAATTCATACGATGACTGTACTGACAGTAATGAGTCCTTTCATTGTGTGTGCAAAAAACAGACGAACGGACACAAGAAAACAGGAACAGCAAAGCCCCCGTAGGCTGTAACAGTCTAGCCACCCAATAATAGGAGAAAGCTCATGGCCCAAATTTGGTGAAACAGCAAAACTCCCTGAAAACGCATTTGCAGTTTTGGGTGGCTCAATTACAGCAGACAAACGTGGGAGGGAGGTTAGGGACGAGCAGGACAAAAAAAGGCGACGGGAGAGGAGAGACAAAATTCCCTCTTGTCTCTCTCTCCCCTCCGTTTCGCCCCTTGAATCCTCCTTCCCTTTGCTATCTGTTTGTTGGGAATCCATTGGGCCGGAAGCTGATTGTTGCATTGCGAAAGAGACAGAGACCAGTGGTGCTCACCATTGAAGATGTTTGCCTCGCCCTTCTCCGTGACCTCTTCGCACAGCAGCGAGCACGAGCCGGTTGCAAGGGACAGCTCCATCATCGTGGCCGTCGACAGGGACAAGAACAGCCAACAGGCTGCAAAATGGGCGGTGGATAAGCTCCTGACCAGGGGCAGCATGCTCCAGCTCGTCCATGTCAGGGGTAGGCGCCTTTTCAGCCGTTTTATTTATATATATGCCAATGTTGGGTTTCTGCATCAACAATTCAACATGTATGATATATGAGAATAAAAGTCAATTGCTCGCCTTGCTACACCAACCAACCTCAACAGCCTTTGAGCTAGGACAATTTATGTCCATTAGGAGATCTTCAGATTCAGGCTATACAATGCTAAACCATTTCAGCAATATTACACCAGACCAATTCTCCTTACAACAAGCTGATTTTAGATTAAGTGTTAACCTACAAGTATTGTTTCTATCGTAGCAACATGACATGATGCCATTTTAGATTACCAACCAAAAAAATGACACAAGAAAATGCCTATTCCTTTGTAGGATAATGAGCACTCAAAAAAACTCATTCTTCTATTGAACATGGTCTGCTTTATGTTAAAATCTTGGTCTGATCAATTAAGGCTTATCTTGTTTCATATGACCATTTACAGTTGAAGCAAACAAAGATGAGGGTGATGCAGAGATAACACAGCTATTTATATCATATAGAGGGTATTGTGCTCGCAAAGGGGTAAGTTCCCATTGAAAATTACCTTTTTTCCAAATATTGGAAGCATATACAAATGATATCACTGCAGAATATTTATCAACTACAGAAACATCATACTGAACTGTACACAGTTTAACTGCTAAAAAGAGAATTTTGGAATCAAATGCTTCGGTATTAAAATAAGAGCAGTTATACTATTCTGAAAATATCCAGAATGGCTGCAGGTAGTATTCACGTTTACGCCACCTTTACATCGCAGATGCATCTGAAGGAGTTGATCTTGGATGGCACTGACATCTCCAAGGCAATAATTGACTATGCCAGTAGCAATGCCATCACAGACATTGTCGTCGGCGCATCAACTAAGAACACATTCATCAGGTATATTACCTGCCCATTCATCTCCCATGGTTGCACGCCTTTACATTCCCATGATGCCTATACTGAAAACAGGCATGATCATTGTACTCTGCAGAAGGTTTAGAAATCCTGATGTCCCAACGTGCTTGATGAAGATGGCGCCTGATTATTGCACAGTACATGTCATCCACAAGGCAAAGGCCATCCAGGTGAAGGCAGCCAAAGCTCCTGCACCCTTTACTACTCTCCCTCCAAAGCAACACTCCCAACCAAACATAGAGTCTGATGCCTCAAGGTAAATCTGAGGATGAATAGCACTTCATTAGTTACATTGTGTAGCTGTGAACATAATATGGTTCCCACTAATCGGCAGTCTGCACCCTTTCGTTCTTATCATTGTAAAATGCATGGACTTTCTTAGTCAGGTCACTCTTTGCCTTCATAACTTGTTAACATCCATGTTTTAAAAAAGAACTTGTTAATATCAGCTAAAAGGAGCATTCGGTTTTTTAAGCAGGACCTCAAGAGGGGACTGGAAGAAGACTTCTCATACATCGTCTCCGTTGGCAAGTAGTAGAAATTCAGTGGACCGGTTATCTGCCTATGCAAAGGCCCCGTCGAGAGATAGGCCTCTTACCGGAGCTAGGACAGCACCCCAGAAGGATTTTGACGACTACATTGATTTCATAGCACCACCGAGGCCCTCAGTGACTCGTAGCTCCTTTTCAGATGACATTGATTTCGGAATGAGCATGGAGTTGCCATCCATAGACTTTGGTGAATCCTTGGAGCTCTCCTCAGCGATGTCCATGGAAAGCCTAAGTTGTTCCGGGGTAAGTGCTCCTCAATAAGTATAACATTAATATCGAGTTCTTTTTGGCAAATGACACGATCTCTTGTTTTGTTTCACTTGAAACTGGAAGGATGTGGAAGCTGAAATGAGACGCCTGAGACTAGAACTGAAACAGACAATGGAGATGTATAACTCTGCATGTAAGGAAGCTGTTGATGCCAAACAGAAGGTGTGTTTGCTTCTGTATTGCTAAGTACCAGGTTCTTTCTTCCTAAGCTAACCTAAAGATATTGATTATTGAAACAATGAACAATGATCTGACTGCAGGCAGCACAGATGCACCAGATGAAGGTGGAAGAGTCCAAAAAGTACCAAGAACTACGGAATGCAGAAGAGGAAGCTCTTGCACTGGTTGAAATGGAGAAAGCAAAGTGCAGAGCTGCACTTGAGGCAGCAGAAACTGCGCAGAAAATTGCAGAGCTCGAGGCGCAGAAGAGATTGAGAGCAGAATGGAAAGCAAAGCGGGAGGCTGAGGATAGGAAGAAAGCAACTGATGCACTGAACAAAAATGATATCCGGTACAGGAGATACTCCATTGATGACATAGAAGCTGCTACACATAAGTTTGATAAGGCGCTGAAGATAGGAGAAGGTGGATATGGACCGGTATATAAAGCAGTACTGGATCATACTAACGTTGCTATTAAAATCTTAAGACCTGATGCATCACAGGGACGGCAACAATTTCAGCAAGAGGTAAATCTGATACAGCAATCACAGATTGTGCTAGCCTTGAAATTTATGAAACTTTAGCTAGTAAGTTCTTTGTTGATATGGTCAATCTACATTTGGACAGCTTTCCTTATCTAAAAATCACTAGAAGCGCATCAAACACCAAATATATTCTGTTTCTTATATCTGCGACGATTTGTTCACTCTCACGAAGTGGACATTTCTTCTCTCCTCACGTGAAACAAATCTTGTAATAGACTTTTATCGCTCCAATAGTTAAAACCTTGTCAATTATGCATATGAATTCATGACCATGATCAACCTATTTATAAAATGACAACAATAGTATCATACCTAAGTAGGAATTACCTGCTAAATCGCATGCTTGTGACAATTTGCAGATTGAAGTACTAAGCTGCATGCGGCATCCAAACATGGTGCTGTTGCTTGGAGCCTGCCCAGAGTATGGGTGCCTGGTGTATGAATACATGGACTATGGAAGCCTAGAGGACCGGCTCTGCAGACGAGGAAAAACATTGCCAATCCCATGGAGCATCCGCTTCAGGATCGCCGCCGACATTGCAACTGGACTTCTCTTCCTCCACCAAGCAAAGCCAGAACCACTTGTCCACCGGGACCTAAAGCCTGCCAACATCCTCCTCGACCACAACTTTGTCAGCAAGATCAGTGACGTCGGCCTTGCAAGGCTGGTAGCCACAATCCGCAGCCGATGTCACACAGTACAGGATGACATCGACGGCTGGCACCTTCTGCTACATTGACCCAGAGTACCAGCAGACTGGAATGCTCACCACCAAGTCTGACATATACTCGCTTGGCATCATGCTGCTCCAGATCATCACGGCAAGATCACCCATGGGGCTCACGCATCATGTAGAAAATGCCATAGAGAGAGGAGCCTTCCAGGAGATACTTGACCCGACGGTGACAGACTGGCCGGTGGAAGAGGCTCTGGAATTTGCGAAGCTGGCATTGCGGTGCGCGGAGCTACGGAAGAAAGACAGGCCAGATCTTGGAAAAGAAATCTTGCCAGAGCTTACCAGGCTGCGTAATCTTGGGCATGATTATGAGACTTCCCAGGTTAGCAGCGCAAGTACAAACTGTTCAAGCTCCGCACCATACAGTTTCAATAATGATGACATCTAAATGCGATGAGAAGGAATCTTCCGCTGGATTAAGCAAAACAAGCATACTTTGGCCCCGTTTGGCATGACTCCAACTCTGGGTGGAGCTGCTCCACTCCAGAACTCCAGGTGGAGTTAGCTCTAGGTGGAGTTGGAGCTGTCTGATGATGGTGTTTGGCTGGGAGGGTGTCCCCAACTCCAGAAAAGATGAGTTTGAGGGTAGATTGCCATTCTTGCCCCTAGTTCGACTTGAACTACTTCTCACAAATATGAAATGAAAGTACATGCAGTGGAGTCCAAAATAATAATAAATTACATGTCATTTGCCTAGAACTGAAATTACGAAATAAGTTCATAGTTCTAAAATAAGGTCGTTACAATAATTATTGCACTAATTCCATGCTAGGGCGATGGATGTAGCCATATTATTATGAAAGGTGTCCATAGTCACAAAGCTTGATTCCGAAGTTGATCCATCGGAGGCATGTTGAGACACGGCATACTTGTTGTACCTTTTCGGAATAGTAGGCATGTAGGTAGGATCTCTATCAAAATTAGCAAAGTCCACATCAACACTAGCATGTTCACGTATGAAATTGTGTAGGACCATGGTAGCAGCAACAATCTTCTTTTGTGTGACCATTGAATAACCGGGCATCTTGTAAAGGAACACAAGCAATCACAACCTCCATCACTTCATCAATAGAGTATTTTCCATGTCTCTTCGAAACATATTCATTGGCTGAACTTGCCATACTGTTTACCGCTTCTTGAATTAGGAGTGCATTTCCAGACTTCACCTTCTTGCCACTTCTTTCAACAGGCCTAGCCAATCTCTTGTCACTTGCAGGTAGAGGAGAAATACCAATATCCTCCTCTTGTATTTCAGGAATGACATCATCATCTTGTGGCTCAAAATTGGTTGCCTCATCTTGTGTCTCATCAACATTTTTAGTTGCTTCAACATTCACAACATGAGGAGACCAATGATCAATACCAATAGTAGTGATGTCAACAAAACACTTGGCTAAGTCATCTTCATTCTCAAGGCCCTTCTTTTTGAACTTTCCACAACCTGGAATGTCCTGAAATAAGCAAAACAACACATATTATTATATGTATTACCAATAGATTTGACATATGGAAAACAAATATAGCAAAATTTTTAAACCAACTTACAGCTCTAGCTTTTTTCCACCATTCATCATCCATAGCAATAGTCTTCTTTATAGGATCCCAACCAGTCCCTGTTTGCCTCAGCATTAGTTTCTTCCATGCCTTGAAATCTTCCTTCAACTTGTCCCATTTTATCTGAACCTTGGTAACCACAATTCCAGTCTTTTCTTTGAATCCTTTCTCAACCTCAGTATTACCAAGTGCATTCAAGTGTGTGTTTGGCCGATTTCCTTTTCCAACTTGTTCGGCAAACAACATACACATCACTTGAGTGTTCTTCGAGTTCCAATCAATTTTAGGCATCTATCGAGCTCACAAATTTCATATATGAGGTTCTCATTATGCTGAGCAATTTCAACTAGAATATACTGAACCGCCAACAGGCTATTTTCAGCAATCTAGAATTACAACATGTTCTCATTATGCAACGATCTATCCAACAGGCTAATTTCAACAAACAAGACTCTAATGTTATAGAAGCTAGTGAACACTTCAATTGCTACAATAATTCATCGATCTATAACAGAGCATGCAACCCAATTCATGCCTTGAAATCTATAGCAGAGCATCGATCTACAAAGCAGAGCATCGATCTACAGCAGAGCATCGATCTACAACAGAGCATGCATCCCAAAAACAAAGCAGGCACCATACCTTAGGGGGCCTCTGCGGACGGCTGTTGGCGGGCCTCTACGGCCGTCGGTGGGGGGCTACGGCCGGCGGGGGATCTCCGGTGGTGTGGGGGCAGCGGCCGGCATCGGGGCTTCTATGGCAGGCGGTGGGACTCGTGCAGACGTGGAGGGAGGCGGAGCTAGGCGGCCGAGCGGGGGATCTCCGGCGTCGGGGCTTCTGCGGCAGACGGCGGTCCTCGCGTAGACGTGGCGTGGCGGGAGGCAGAGCTTCTGTGGTCGGGCGGGGGATCTCCGGCGTCGGGGCTTCGGCGGCAGGCGGCGGGCCTCGTGTAGACATGGCGGGAGGCGGAGCTACGTGGCCTGACGGGGCTAGGAGAACGGCAGCGGGCTCGACCGGCAAGCGGTGGGGTGGACGGCGGCAGAAACCCTAATGGGCGGTCTCGCGAGAAGAGGACAGAGGGAGGCTCGGTATGGGGAAAATGAGATGCGCGGGGGGGGGGGGGGACTCGGAGAATAGAAGCGAAACATTTTTCTGTGTAACCAGTGGCATTGGTGGGTAATTAACCACCAACTCTATGAGGAGGTTCAAAAGAGAGGGTTCTGGAGCAGCAAAAGAGGTGCTCCAAAACTCCACCTCTATTTGCACTACAGCTCCATGAAGTTAGCAGCTCCATGGAGTTTTGGAGTTGGGGTGTTTGGCTGGATTTTTTGATGGAGTTACTGGAGTTTAGGAGTGGAGCCATGCCAAACAGGGCCTTTATAACAGTATAGAGTATAGACATACATAAGGTTGCCTTCCAGGTCTGGAAAACCACTGCTGTCCTTGCTTGTTCAGAATTCAGTCCTAACTCAGATGAGATGATCATGGACTGCAGCGCCTGATGATGGGGCCTAACATAGTTTCAGTCAACCAAACGAGATTGTTAGCGTGTAGATAAGGGGAGCATACAAAGGAAACTTATGGTGTGCATGTGTGTAAAATATGTTAATTTCTTTTTACTGTAACAGCAGCCTCAAGTTTTCTACTATGGTTTGCCTCCATTTTTTTTCTTCACCAGCACGGTTCATGAAAAAAAAAAACTTGTTTCCACCAATCTCAGTGGCATCATAACAATTAGTGAATTTTCATTCCAAGAACCACAAGACAAAATAGCAAAAGCTGGCCACTCCCCTTCTCTTCCTTTTTATCGCCATAACGTTGGACAGGTAAACAGTAAATTAGTTATTCACAGGCCAGGGCATCTCAATACCCCAACAAAATAGTAACAGAACAAACGCAAGATAACTGAAAACCAAAGTCTCTAGACTATACACATTTGAGAATCAATGATTTTTTTTTGTCTCATGCAGCACGCAAATGCAATATTCCATCTAACATAATAGTATTCCACAAGAGTGCAGTATGATATGTCTACCATAAGACCACATTTGTTACAAACACGCGTACCACAAGTTCGAATCCTTGAGACGATAACTAAGAAACCATCCATTAGATGCGAAGCATAGTATGGATTTGATTCTAGTAGCCTACAAGCTTCGCGATTTTGTCCTTTATCTTGATTCGAGCACTGTAATAGAGTTCAAAATCAAAATCAGTACACTGCAAGAAAGAGTAATTGAGGTTATTTCTATTGGTTTGATATGGAGTCGCTCAAGAATGATTATAAATGTAATGGTACTCATTTTATAATTTGGATAATAAAATCCCAAAAAAAAACTTGGTTGTGGCTCGCTCAGGGGCATATAGTCCTTGAAGGCCTCGTGTCCAAAAATCTCCCACTACCTCTAGCCTCTGCCCTTTTGCTCCTCGCTCTTCCTCCCTCAATCATTCCCACTCGCCGAGCTAGCCAACCCTAACGGTGGTGTGACTAGACCTTTAGTAATGGTGGCCTAATCTAGACACAACCATTGGAGGCTGGACCTAGACGCTAGCTCCACCAATGCCTAATGAGGCGAGAGAGTGGGCGCTATGGTGCCGACTACCTAGCAGTGTAGGAGACACCAAGACTTGGTGCGTGGATACCAGAACCAGACTGCCAGTGCCGAAGGCGGGAGCCAAATAAGTAGTGAAGTAGATAAGTGTTTCATCCCTCACTTCCTTTTGATTTCTCCTAACAAGGCAGTCTCTGTGTTCAAGTCCAATCCTCTCTTTCAAATTTTCTCAAATTAAATTCATGGGTTATTAATGCTGCCATTTGTTGATTTCTACTAGAATTACAATAAAAAAAAGACCATGACATTAAAATCCATTCTTTAGTACGTTGTGTTCCCTATTATCAATTTTTTTGTTCACTAATGATTACATTTTTATATTGCATCCCCAACTGATTTTAAATGTTCAAGCTTTTATGTATAGGTTCAGATTCACCTGTTAATGTAAACGATAATTAAGATAGGTAGAGATAAATCAAATAATTGTCTATAACTTACTAATTAGGTACTTATAATTACTAATAATTGTCTATATTTTTGTACCTATTATAGATTAGTTAGGCACTTAGATAGCTTTAGGTGTGGATTTTTGCTAACTCTGCCATTGTCCGTCCTATTAGCAGATCTTAGATCTTCACATGTTAATTTTAATTACTAGCTATTAACCAAAATGAATAAAATTTTCTCTATCCCCAAAAAGTTGACATTGTAGTATTCACAAAATACTTGACAGTTTTGGCTTCTCAATGTACCTTTCATCTTTTTCCAATATACATTTCCCGTTTCTCAATGGGGACTGCTAGTGCCCAGCTGGGAGGACGCCCGGTGCGCCCACACAGGGGCCTGCACCACCCAGACCGCACGCCCGGTGCGCCCACGTAGGGGCCTGCACCACCCAGACCGCACGCCCTGCTCGCCCTGACCTAAAACACGCAGAGACTGCTCGATGCTCGTGCCGGTGCCAGTACCCCGTTTCTTGCACCTACACCCAGTGGGCCTCATGCGGGGGCCCGCACCACCCAGACCGCACGCGCCGCTCGCCCGACCGAAGAACACAGTCGATGCTTGTGCCTCGTACGCTTTCCACGCACTTGCAGGCGGGGACCGCTCGTGCCTCAGTACACTTTCCAACGCCCCAGCAACTACAACAGGCGGCTGCGGCCTGCGGCAGGTGGTCCCATTCTAACATATGCAACATCAGATCTACTTTTGCAACATTCAAGATGAAACACTTGCAACACACATCTGAACAGTTGAAACACTTACAACATACATCTGAAACACTTACAAAACACCTTAAAACGCTTGAAAGCCATTGCAAACGCATGCAACAACCAGATCTAGTTTTACAACATCCAGATAAAACATACGTATGAAACACTTGAAACATACGCTTGCAACATACATGTTATGCAACATTCAGATATACTTCTGCAACATACACATGAAACACTTGAAACATACGTCTGCAACACTTGAAACATATAATAGCCATTGTAACATACGCAACATCCAGATGAAACACTTGAAAACAACTTCTGAAACACCTGAACCACTTGAAACATGGCGTCACTGGCATCCATGGCCTACCTTGTGGGGAACTGCGGTAGCCAGCAAGCGGTGCTTGGGTCCAGTGGAGAGGGAGGATGGTGGCAGGCAAGCTGCTGGGCGCAGTGAAGAACGCCACGCTAGAGCAGTAGCCATGGACCAAGCCGCGTCGGCTTGGAGAACTCGGCGGCGAGTGGTGAGTTGTAGTGGGGAGACAAGAAAGCAAGCGGCGGCGCTCGGGCGCGGTGTAGCACACCGTTGTGTTGTGGCCGCGGTGGTGCGGGCGCAACAGCGTGGTCGTGGTGAGTGGGTTCGAGAATGGATGCGGGCACAGCGGTGGTTCGAGAGGAAGGTGAGAGCAGTGATTTTTTATTTTTATTTCCGTGCGGATGACAGTGTTGCCTGTTGGGTCGTTCCCGCTGTTGGCACGAGAAATTGATCCGCGCAACAACACGATAAGTATCATACTTTCGCGACGATGAGCGACTAGTTTTCGGGACAAACTAGCAAAGGAGTTTCTCGTTTTCGTGGAGGAGAGTCGACCGTTTCCAGCGCAAAACGGCAAAGATTACCAATCCCTAATGGAGACTAGGGTTTAGCATGTACTACTGTCCAAAGGAAGAAGAAAGAACAAACAACGATAAAAATAGTAGATGTATTATGTCAATTGGCTAGTGGGGAAACAATATGTCACGGTCTTTGACAAGCCAGCTGTATCCGGCCAGGATTCGGTCTTTGACAAGCCAGCTGTATCCGGCCAGGATTCTAAACTGAACTACATACGGCCCTGTTTAGTTCCGACCTCCTAAAACTTTAGTTCCTAAAAATTTTAGGCAGCCTTCTAAAACCTCATAAAATAGTGTTTGGTTGAACCTTTTAAAACTGACTAAAACAGTAAATGTTGTTAAACAAAGACACTTTTACCCTTCTTTAGGAGAGAGAGAGGGGGAGGGGGCAATAAATGAGGGATAGTGGGGGTCCAGGAAGGACTTTAGGAGGGGTGGAGCTCCTAAAGAAAAACCAGCCTCCTAAAATTTTTAGGAGGTTTTAGAAGGGAGTGTTTGGTTCTTTAGACAGATTCTATCCAGATTTTAGCTCCTAAAGCTTTTAGGAGGGGTAACCAAACAGGACCTACGTGTCCGATCCTATCAACAGGAAAACTAATGGCCGGATATAAACAGCCCAATTAGTTACAATCTTCTCCAATCTTCTATATATTCTGACTCTTCACGTACATTAAATCTGCATGTAGATAATAATGAATAAAATATTCCTTTTCTTAACTGATTCGGCCAACAAATCTGATATATCTCCTAGTCCGGAACTTAAATAATTGTTAACTCGGCCAAATAATTAATAAATGTGAAATCCTTACGATCCACGCCTCTGAAATCCTTCCTTGCTTGCTTTCTCCACACGTGAACTCCAAGATGCATGGAACGCCCTTGGCCCTGTTACTCTCAAGCAACGTGTCAACTGATTTAGATTAATTATCAATAACATATATAATTTGGTAGATCATGACATATTCTCTTGCCAAATTACACCATCAACACCCGCGGGCCTCGAGACCCATCAACGCGCGTCCGAACGAAACGGAATGCCCTAACGACAGCATTTCCATTTGTCAATATATCTCTCTCTCTCCCTCTCTCTCTCATAGTGATGCTTTGGTCTTTTGGTTATACAACAGTGATATCTGAGCACAATCCTATAACGTCTATCATTTTGGTTATAAATGTGAAATCCTTCCACATTCTCCAAGCCTTGCAACGCCCACTGCCACAACCAAGCCGCACCTACAACATTGCGATGGTGGCGACGACTGCGAAGCGGCATACAATGGTGTCCAGGCGCCGAGGCATTGACTCCCTGTTTGCGCTAGTCTGTAGGACCATCTGGAAG
Organism: Miscanthus floridulus; assembly: GCF_019320115.1. Classification (NCBI taxonomy): domain Eukaryota; kingdom Viridiplantae; phylum Streptophyta; class Magnoliopsida; order Poales; family Poaceae; genus Miscanthus; species Miscanthus floridulus. Next base: position 35,870,599 of record NC_089586.1, on the reverse strand, counting down.
GAACGAAATGCCAGGTGCTTCAGGGAGGCATCCTCATCGGTGAACGAGGTGCTGCAGCTAGTCAAGGCCGAGGCCGATCGGTGGATTGACGCCGGCGCACGGGGGCTTGAAACGTTGGCTCGCCTGTAGGTGGGATGGTCACCCTTGAATGTCGTTGGTTTCAAAATGTAGCGCTTGCAAAACACTAACGCAGGCCGTGGAACGGCAGCTTGTATTGCTCAAACTCTTCCTACCTAATACAATGATACGCATCGCTTGTGCGTATTCGAGAAAAAAAAAAACATTGATATCTGAGCACAATCCTATAACGTCTATCATTTTGGTATTTTGGAACAGAGGTTGAATATTAAGAGAAGTATGTCCTAAGTCTAGCCTTCTCTTTCTCCGATTGCGGCGCTTGTGCAGCACCCTGACACTGTTATCCTAGACGAACATCGCCTCCTGGTGTCCATGCCGCTTCCTTCTGCCGTGCTAACCATGTAAGCGCCGTCCAATTATATTGTGCAAGTTTTTGAAACATCCAAACTCTGGTTATTTCGACCAGCACATAGTGAAATTATAAGTACATTTCATATTCATGTGAATTGTACAAAATATATTTGTATTTTAAGGTCATTTAAGGTTTTATACATGTAAATAATACATTATGCTGCAATGTAAATGGAGTCAAACCCTAAAACAATGACGAAGTGTACATTTGGAAGCCAACTCGCAGTCAGTTATTGGAACAAATTTATCGCTCTCCTGTGCGACATGGGCGATACGGGCCTCAGAAGGATATAACCGATGAAATTCGACGCATGGTAACTTTCGCGCAGAACAGTTTCTAGGAATCTACGGACAAGGCAGCTCAGGACGACACACAAACGAAAGTAGCCCTTTATTAATCTACTTGTTTCAGAGCACAAGTTACATCTCGGCACTAGGGACTACAGAGAAATGAAAGTGACCGTCTCTGATCAGTGCTTGTGAGCCAGCTTCTTGAGAACACTGCCGAGGTCAGCCTCAGCCTTGATGTTATTGACCCATTGGGCATTGATCCTTACTCTCTCGATGCTCTGCTTCACAGTCCTCGCAATGTTTGCCTTAGTTCTGCTCTTGAAGAAGTCCTCCGCCTCATCACCATGTTCATCGGTGGCCATCTGAAACCATGTTTCATGATGTGTCAGAAGAGTAAAATGTAAATCGGCTTATAAAAGAGACACGATGCAGATAGGTTATGCATCGTACTGGCGAGACGGTTATGTTGACGAAATTGGTGAGCAAAGTTCCAGAGTAGGCTCCCAATATGTAGTCCCAGTTTTTCTGAAATTATAGAGTAAGCATATATGGAAAATAAAGTCACAAAGCTAACCAAGAAAAATAAGGACGGCAGTGAATACCTTCAGCCATTGCCATGCGACCTCGTGTGCCCCTGAACTCACCCCTCTTAGCAAAAATATTGCGTCCTGATTCCTCACCTGCGTGTGCAATACAACATGAGACCGTGCAATACAACATGAGACCAGTAAGATGAAACAAAGTTTAACCATATCATGTGGAACACACATGGCCACCTGAACTCATGCAATAGTAAACCAATAGCACAAATAATAATTAGCATATAAATGTAAAAATTGAAGAATTATGGCATGTTTATTACCTCAGGTGACAATATGAAATCCAATGCTTCACAGACAACATCAGGGTCAGGGGATGATGCCAAAGAACCTACAGAAGGGTCAGAAATTTCATGAGATCCCAGAAAAACAAGCTCACCTTCGAATGGCAAAAGAAAAATGTCACTTTCCTAACACACGAACTTTCTCCTGGCTTAGATCAGTTTCTCTATATATCTTCAATAGTGATTTGTAGCCAGTTTTGTTCGATTTGCTCACTGTCTGCATCAAAGCAACATATGCAGCCTACAAAACAAAACAGGATCAATAACTGGGCTGTGGACCATTTAGTAGTTAGCTATATATACAACTTAAATTCCGTTAAGATGCTAACCTTTCTAACATCTGGAGGGAGGAGTGGTGTCTCTCTGTCTACCAGAAAGACATTAAATCGACGAACAGCTTCATTTATGGTAGTCTCATGGCCAAGTTCTGCAAGAGCAGTTAATAGTGTGCCTCTTAACAAAGCATTCAGGTGGCCCTCACCACTCTTAGCATCCCAGCCAAGTTTCCTACAAACAATTTCTGAAATGTTAGGCAAGATCTCAGTATAAAATGTTATTCCCATTACAGAATAAATAGAGCAATATACTTACAGTGCAAATGGCTCCAGGAAATCAATTAGGAACTTCTTCAGATTAACCAACTCCTCTGGAGCAGCAACAGCCATCATCTCGGCAATGTGCAGACTCGTCTACAGAGACAAATGGTTTAAATTGCTAATGAAAAAAAAAACTAAGTATGTGAAAAGGACTTTTCAGGTAGAGAGAACATTACCGTGATTACGTGTGCAAGCACAGTATACTCAGTCTCATCCTTGTACACAGAAATCAACTGCAACAAGGAGACTAGCTTTTGTTTGCCAGCCATACAGAGGGCATAAGCATCATCGAGCACACCTGTATTTTTAATTTAAACAATAACAATGTAAGACCAGTTTGACGGGGTAAGAATGGTTCACTTGAAATAAGATTTTGGCAGAATTTACCATATCTGTCTGCTGCACTCAATTTGTTGGTTTCAATTGCATACCGAAGTTGGGATGCAAGTTCATCATCATAGCTCACCCTATAGAAGCTGGTCTGGTTGACATTAAGTTTAATCCAGAAGCTACACTTCTTTTGGCATTCTGTGAGCCCTAACCCTGACAAATCAAAATCTTCTTGTTTCCCATGAAAAAGGAACTTCTCTTGGCGTGAGTACGCACAACAACATAGTGTGACAGGAACCACCCATTGCCCAGATCCTGTGGACCCACTTGAAAGAAATTGTGTCTGCAACAAACAAGATCGAAAGATTTTCAGAAGGCCTCTAAAGCAGAAAACTAAACTTGATTTTGCAAATGGAGAAAAGGTCTTGCAAATTTACAGGATTTCGCAAACATGTCTTCAGAAAGGTCTACAATATACCTGCTCCAGCTGGACCTTTCCATCCTTGAGTTTCACACTGACAACAGGATAACCTTGCTGTTTTGTCCATGAATGCATTAATGTTCTAACTGGTTCACCAGACCCCTCTTCAAGGGCAGCCCATAAGTCCTCTGTCTTTGCATTTGAATACGCAAATCTTTTGATGTATGCGGCCAAAGATTTCTAGCAAAAAGAATAAAAGGACAGCTTCTGGTTACCACTGAAAATATATTTGAGATATCCTCATTGACAAGTGACAAATAACATGAAATTTATGTGCATTTTGCAATAATGTGTTCTCAAAGAATAGCATTAATGTACAATTAATATGTCTAGCATGCCGCCCAATTGTCTAAGTATATAGTTAGGAAGAAAAAACATATTAATTAAACTCCTAACAAAAGCTTATGTGCATAGTCCAAAGATTGCCTCCATTATTAAAAAAACTAAGTGGCATTTCACAAGTTGGGCTAGGTGAGATTATAATTCAGCCACACAATTATACTACTATTTTTTTAAACTGTGCATTTTTTTTCTTGACAAACAAAATGAAGAGAGTAATGAATAAGAAAACCAAACCTGAAAGACCTCAGCCCCAAGATAGCTTTGCAGCATCCGAATGACAGAAGCTCCTTTCCTATAGCTTATAGCATCAAATATCTCATCTATTTCATCAACATGATTTATGTCCACCTGAAAATAATATATTATTAAGCCACGTGAAATATGTGCCAGTTTTAAATATGCATTGATTTTTATTCTGCCATTTAAACTGCACTATCAGTATTTCATAGTGTGCCCCAAGTCTCTACAGACAATGCCACAATGGTTATCGATTTTTAGAACAATGATAATTGTAATATTGTACCACGCTTTCTAAAAGCACTAGAAACCTGGGACTTTGTTGACATTTTTTTTAATTCTCCCATCTCCAGTAGAATAGGATATTTTGATTGATTAGAAATATGTTACAACCCCATAAAAATATTCAGCTTACATAATGGCATCAAAATTGGCCATTATACAACCACATATCGTTTTCATCAACAAAATACTTCAATCGTATTCGAATTAATAACTTGCTAACATATAACAACCAAAATTTGGCTAAGTTAGCCTTGAGACAAGCAGGTACGAGGTAGTAGAACACAATTCAAAACATCCATTACAACATAAATTATGATGGGTGTAATCCCAACTTTAGGTCCCAGTAGTCAGTAGAGGCATCCACTGATACACCAACGTTTTGCCACAAAATAAAGGTGTAGTAAATATAAAGCCAATCATATTTATATTTAGGACTGATAAAATTAGACAAGCAATCAACGGTCACATCCATGTCTCAGACCTCCAAGTCCACTTAGAATGTAAAATATACATTTGTAAATTCCTACAGATATGGTCATAACATTGCAGGGAAAAAAATTGTTACCTCAATTGGATGTGAACCTGCAAGAGCATCCAACTTGAAACCTGTTGTAGATTCCTCTAGAAACTGAGTCCAAACATTCCATTCAGGGAAGAACTGATCTGAGGCTAAGTAAGACACCTGCAGTGGAAAGAACAAATTATATGAGAAACATAAAACTATATGGAGGTTTTCAATTACTTTTTTGTTCTAATTTACTACCCAAGTCGCAAAGCCCTCATTAAGCCACAGATGTGTCCACCACTCCATTGTGACAAGATTTCCAAACCATTGATGAGCTAATTCATGAGCTACAACAACTGCAACCTGGATAGGCAAAAAAATCATCATAAGGTTGGTGTGACAGCACATGACAATCAAACAGCTACTGCATATCCTGAATCAAACCACTACAAAATACTATAACATCCTTCTGCATTAATGATTATTAAATTGGTTAGTATAAAAAGAAATTAGTTCTGTAATCAAGTTCAGCATTCTCAACTATTGCCCAAGTCAAATGGTTTCAGGTACCATGGGAAAATACATAATTAAGATGGCTGAATCACATGACCAGCTTAGTACAAATAATTGAAAATTACAATTTCATAGTGACCAACCCGTTGCTTATTGGCAGCTGCAGAGTGTCTTTCATCAAATAGCAATGCTGTTTCACGGTATGTAACCAAGCCGTAGTTCTCCATGGCTCCAAGGGCAAAATCCGGAATAGCAATCATGTCCATTTTGGGGAGGGGGTATGGCACAGCAAAATACCTGCCAACATAAAGAATTCATCAATCATCATTACCTGATACCACAAAGAGAGCTTTCGTGTGTGACAGTGAATCAAGCAGAGGATGTGGCACGGATGCCTCAAATGATCATCAAATTCACAAGAAGCAGATGTTCTTTGAAAGGGTATGGAAGGGCCATAACATTGATATTAGTTATAATCAAAGCATGAAACATCATTTACAAATTTGGAAAGGCCTTAAACCGTCAGTCCGATTTTGGGAAGCCCAACATCACATCATCAATACTGCAACACTGCATCATCAATATTGAAACATGTAAATACCCACTAAGCTCGTAATGGAATGGAATGCATCCAAAATTATACTGGACATCAAGAAATAGAGCCTCTAATGGAATGCATCCACAATTTCACACACATGGCAATCAAATCAATCAACCTATAGAACTCAATTCTTTGCAGAATATCTTGGCCAGGATCAGTATCAAAATTCCAAAATGATATATCGGATTAAATAAACTATGCATCTATGAGCACTGCAACAAAAATGTAGGCGATCTTTCAAATATCTGAGAATGTGAGATAATTACTCCTTAAAGAGGACCAATGTCTTCAAGGCAACCTCTAGAGCAAACTTCCCCTGCGCACTCTTACCAGCTTGTGTATAAACACGGACCCTAGTTCCTGCAAAGGAATGGAGAACAAGTCAACTTTTGAGGCATGAATGGCCATAAGATGAAAGATAAAGAATTGGAAGTTAATGTGACAGAAGTTACAGTACCATCTGTGGTGAAATCTTCCACATAGTCAAAAATGCCAACAATAACAGCCACTAGGTATGTAGACATTATCGGAGATTCTTGGAAGTAGACTATTTTGGTAGGACCATTGATCTTCTCTTCAATGACTGGCATATTTGACAAAGCAATGGTCTCAGAAGGAACTTCTACAGTAATTTTGAACACAGCCTGCAGGGAGAGAAGGAAAGGTACAGACATAAAATAGTGTTTGCCATGTAATATAAAGCCATTAATGTTTTTTCTGTGCCAATTACGCATTTTAAACGCCAGTTAAACCGGTGAAGTTAAATCCTAACCATGCAAATCAGGGTAAAATGAATGAGCTCATACAATAATCCTAACCATCAAATCAGACTAAAATGAATTGAGGTCATCTATAGAATCTATGAAAGGACAACTACAAAGAATCTCAATCTGCATGAGCACAGATATGTTCATGTAGAGAATAAAACCTCTGTTTTATCCTTAACACTAGCATCAATTGAACTTGTTCATGATTACCATGCAAGACTCTAAGTCTATACACATCTTACCTCATGCAATGGAAGCAAAAGCAAACATAAGATAGTATAAAGAATAGAAGGGAGTAGATAGAAAAACAAAGTGGTGAAGCATGAATGGTGCCTCTCCATAAACCCCATGCAGGGTTCTATTTCCTCATGCAATGCAAATAAAAAGCAAACATATTGGTTTGAGAAAGAGATCAAAGCAGTAAACCTTGAAAGCAGGCTCATCCCAACAAGGGAAGCAGTGCCTTGCATCAGCTGGTTCAAACTGTGTTACAGCCATGTTTTTCTTCTCTCCATTGAGCTCATACACACTATAAACAAAAAGTTTCATTCTGAATATGTTGCTTGATTTACAAACCAACTTAATACTAGAAAAATGATTACCTTCTGTAGAACCCATGCATCTTATCATTCAAAGTTCCCTGGAAGGCAATGGTCAAAGTTCCCTCCCCAAGAGGAAGCACCTCATTGAAGCGAATAATCAGGATCTCATCTTCTGGCACGTTGGTAACCTCCAAAGGTTGCAGCACCTGATTCAAATGGTAACATGATTTAGAATAAATGCAGAGCAAAGTGCTAGTGCATTGTTAGAAACACCATCATAAACCCTCCAAGACGACTATCACCATCCACACATGGCCCTTTTTGCAAACCATCCTAAGTGCAAAAGTGCCATTCCCACTCAGAGATTAAAACATGCAGCGTACAGTTTCAAAATGAGAATACTTGTATGATTGCAGGAAACTCTTATGCTTGAACAAGTATACAAGCAGCCGTAAGTATTAAACCATATCACTGAGGCATCTACGAGTATTGAGACCTTCACTGACAGTTATATTTATATTCGTGCTCCAAGTGTAATCTAAAATTGTTTGAACACAAAATCATGGATTTCAATCAAACAACTAAGAAATTTTAAGGCAGATTTAACTTGCAATCAATCAAATTGCAAGAAATTCCGAGGTAGCTATAGCCCTAAAAAACTACACTAAGTTTAAGACAGCGATCTCATGCCCCCAACACCAACCCCCTCCGACAGACAGACACCGATGGCTGAACTGTGGAAATTGCTCTGAGCAGATCAAAACTTAGTGTTCTTATGCGACTGGTATTCTGGTAAAAAAGCACTCCATCTAAGAATCCTAGCTGGCACCTCCGAAAAGATCGCCACATCTAATAATTCTCTAAACCCCTAACCATACACGAACAGATCAATCAAACACACCCGCGCACAGGCACAGCGACGGGCGGGCGGGAGCAAAGGCAAGGCAAGCGAGCAAGCACGCAACCTGGTCGGAGCCCTGCGGCGCGAAGCTGACGCCCGCGGGCGCGACGTCGAGCTCGGCGGCGTTGAGCACGAGGAAGCGGGTGGGCGCGGCGACGGCGAGGGACACCGCCACGGAGCCGGCGAAGGCGCAGGCGGCGAGGTCCGGCGTGAGGCGCAGGTCGTAGCGCCGCGGGGTCGCGAAGTGGGGCAGCCGCGCCTGGCCCCGGAACTGCTCCGCGGTCTGCTCCGCCGCCATCGCCCGCAGCCGCAGCCTAGCGGAAGGAAGGAAGGAGGCAGAGATTCGGATGGAAGCTTCGGAGGTAGGGACGAAAACGGATCGCATACGATATTCGGACTCGGAAAATATCCGTAACGCTATTCGGAGGTGAGTGGAGGAATAAAACTGAGCTAGTTCCACCCAACTTCCAAAAAGTACCTGTCACATTAAATATTTGCGGTCCGTGCATAGAGCATTAAATGTAGACGAAAAGAAAAACTAATTGCACAGTTTGGTGGGAAATTACGATACGAATGTTTTGAGCCTAATTAGTTCATATTTAAACACTATTTACCAAATAAAAACGAACATGCTACAGTAACCCAAAATCCAAATTTCGCGAACTAAACTATGGCTGAAACTGACGAAGCGCTCGGTATGGCGAGGGGACGGGGGGAGGAAGGACGATTTTATATATATAATAATGTTTTTTATTTTATTTATTTATACTCGGGGGGTGGGGACCCCTGCGTCCCTGCCGCAACGCAACGGATTTGCTTGTGATTGTGACCGGGGGCGGCGGACGCGAGGCACAGCAGCAGCAGAGGAGAGCAAAGCAAACAGATTTCTGTGGTGGTCGATGGGGTCGTGAACGGATTTTCTTTTAATTTTCTTGTTTCTGGAAATTTTTGTTTTGAACTACGCCGCGCGTGCGGGAAGATAGAGATTGGAGCTGAGGGAGGAGACATGGGGATGGAGGCTACCAGGTCCCATACCCGTTATCGGTTGGGAAACGCGCTACGATGCTATTATACAAATTTACCGAGGCGGACAACGGCTGCGCGCGCCTGTTTTCCTACGCCGATGGCGACATCCGCTGCAGCACCGGCCCCACCTCACCTCGTTCACTGTAACCGATCTTATACCACCGGTGCCGCCCACAGTTTGGGCAAAACAGCCGACACGTGACACAAAACCAGCGGCCGCGCCCTCTTACCGCCACACAAATGGCCACAGAGACACTCCTCTGTCTCTCGTCTTCGTCTCGTCTCGCGTACGCCAGAGCAGCTCCGGTCTCTGCTCCCAGCGACCCAGCTCGTGTCGCTCGTCTCCCTCTCCAGTCTCCACTCTCCACTTCACTGCTCGGCTGCTCACGATGCTCGTCTCCACTGCGGACCCGGGCACCCGGCTGCCGTCACCGCTTGCCGCCATGGAAGTTGTCCGGTGAAGCCCTTCTTCCTCCTCGACGAATTAACCCCATCATTTGCAGCGTTCCTCTGCTGATCCCATCCCTCCTCAAGGGACGCCGCCGCTACTGAGTCCGCCGCCAGCCGCCGGATCCGATCATCTCCGACTCCCTGCTATCGGATCCGGTCGTCACCAACTCCCTGTTGCCGAATCCAACCCCCAGATCCAAGACCAACGAAGCTACAGCCGCATCCAAAGAGTTGGTGGATGCTCCATCTACACCTACAACCGGGAAGAAGAAAGCTCCCCCTGCACCTGCTGCCGAGAAGAAAAAAGCTCCCCCGCCGTCAGTCGACCAAAGCTGCCTTCATAGCTAGAGATCCCAAGCGGCTTCCCCGACCACCACAGGGCAAAGGTTCTGACCCCAAGCGCCGCCGCTTGAAGATATCTGCAGCTTGAGAAGCCTGGACGCAAAATTTTTAATTCTCCAGGGTCAGTACTCAGTAGACCTGAAGCTTTTAAACTTGATGAATATTGTTTGTCTTATTATTATGTACAAGTTTAGTGCTAGAAGTTACCAATTTAGTGTTAGCAGTTAGCAATATTTGGAATTTAGTGTTAGCGGTTAGCAGCAAGCAATACTCAATAGACCATAAGCAAGTTTGATGTGTGATAGACCATAAAAATATTGTCTGATTTATATACTGTTTTTGCAATAGCTTATGTTTGAGGCTTTATGCACTTGTGACCTCGTGTTGTACTAATTAAATATTTATGTGGTTAATTAACTACAGGCTGAAAAAATGTCAGAAGCTAGTGCAAACAGCAGCCAGGCTCCTATGTCTCAGGGCTCTCAGCCCGAGTCTAATCGCATCTAGAATCTGTCAATGAATCAGAAGCAATTGAAATAGATGATGATGAAGAGGAGATTGAAATTGAACCATCGGATGAGGAAGATGGTGCTGAGGTTGGGTCAAAGAGAAAGCTCACATCTGTTGTTTGGAAGGAGTTCAAGAGAGTTAGATGGCATGGCAAAATAAAGGCAAAATACATTTACTGCAACACCAAGCTTAGAGGAGAAACAAGGTGTGGGACTAAGCACCTTCACTGTCACTTAAAGTCATGCACTCTTAGGAAGATTAAGTTGGGAGGAAAGAAGACACTGTCTCAAACATCATTGAGGTTTAGTGCCACAGATACAGGGACAGTTTCTATAGAGAATTACACCTTTGATCAAGACATAGCTAGAAAGGAACTTGCTGCTATGATTGTGCTACACGAGTATCCCTTGAGCATGGTTGGACCATGCTGGTTTTAGAAGATTTGTACATGCACTCCAACCCTTGTTCAAGATTGGCACCAGAAACACATTAAGGTATATATAGTGTGACTTTGTACATGCTTTTGTATATAGTGTGCTTATGCAAATTACAACCTGCTTTCTAATCTTGTGTGCATATATTTCATTTACTTTAGGAAGTACATACTTGAACAGAATGAAGCGGAGAGGAAGAAAGCCATTCAATATATGGCTGCAATCAAGTCTAAGGTGGCAATCACTAGTGACATGTGGACTTCTGGTAACCTAGAAAAGAGGATACATGGCTATCATAGCACACTTTATTGATGAGAGTTGGACTCTAAGAAACATTATCATGAGGTGGGCCTAATGATTGTTGGATCTGGTTGCATTTCTGTAGAGTGCTTGTAATTTATAGATTTTTTGACATGCTGCTCATAAAGTCTGTTGGCCTTTTACAAGTTTATTTATGTGCCAAGTCCCCACACACATGAAGTCATTGGTGATGAACTATATGACTCCCTTGTTGACTGGAATATTGATGAGAAGGTATCAACCATCACGCTTGACAATTGCAGTTCAAATGATGCTTACAATTCCTTACCTTGTTAGAAAGATTGGCAAAACTAAGCTTATGGCTGATGGAAAGTTTTTACACATGCTGTTGTTGCGCTCATATCCTTAATCTGATTGTTAAGGATGGACTAGAAAAACTAAAAGATGCCATTGAAAACTTTCGTGATAGCGTAGCTTACTAGACAACCACACCAAAAAGGGTAGAGAAATTTGAGGAGATAGCTAAGTATGTGCATGTCAAAATTGAGAAGAAGATAGCACTGGATTGTAAGACAAGATGGAATTCAACTTACATAATGCTTAGTACTGCATTGCCCTACAAGGCTGTTTTCATGAGAGCAAGCCGTGTAGATAGGCAATATACTTGCTGCCCCACTAAGGAAGAATTTCAGTTTGCTGCTGATGTGACTGCAAGGCTTGAATTATTTAATGACATTTCTGTCCTGTTCTCTGGAACCGACTATGTGACTGCAAACATGTTCTTCTACAAGATTTGTGAGGTTAGAAGTAAAATTAGGGAATGGTCATCTTGTGGCAATCCATTGATAGAAGAAATGTCAGATAACATGGAAGCCAAGTTTAGGAAATATTGGATAGAAATTCAAGGTCTGATGGGCATTGCCACCCTTCTTGACCCTAGATTTAAACATCACATGCTTCTATACTGCTTTGAAGTGTTGCAAGTGACAAACTCTGATGAAGAGGTTGGTAAAGTGAATGACACATTGAGTGATTTGATGCTAGAGTATCACATAGATGAGGATGCAAGTATAAGTAGCAGTACCATCAAACCCACAGTAGAGAACTCAGGATTTCTGTCATCCTTCACTGCACGTGTTGCAAATTCACAGCCATCAGCATTAAGGTTTAAATCTGAACTGGATCAGTACTTAGAGGATGAGATGGTGGACATACAAACCGAAGGCCGAAAAGTTTTGGACTAGTGGAAGGTTGCAGGAACACGCTATCCTACTTTGAGGATGATAGCTAGGGATATTTTTGCAATTCCTATTACAACTATTGCTTCAGAATATGCGTTCAGCACAAGCGGGAGAAGTACTTAGTGAGCACCGCAGCAGGCTCACCTCTAAGATGTTAGAGGCTCTAATGTGTTCACAGGACTGGATTAGAAATAAATACAAAGATCTGTTGTTGAGCAATTTATAATTTCTTTCTCATGCAATTCAATGTTTTATAGGAAAAACATGAAAGTAATTATCTTTTTTTGTAGGAGTCCTTACTGATAAAGGAAAACCTGCTAGCTTCTGGTCTTGTCTCAATGAAGTTCAAGAGGGGCTTTAGGTAATTGTTCTGGACTACAAAAATTACATTTCTGCTTTTCTGCTTTGTTTCATTGCATATACTTCATTGTTTAAGATTGCCTACTTGTCGGTGTTTCGGACCGGGGGGTCCTCAACCAACTAGTAAATTTGAACTGCGTGCCCCTAATCCCGGATGGTGATGCAAAGAGACACAAGGTTTATACTGGTTCAGGCAATCGATGCCCTACGTCCAGTCTGAGAGATTGATCTTGTATTCCTTGCACCGAAGTGCTTGTAGTAGGGGGTTACAAGCTAGGTGAAAGAGGGAGCTAGTCCCAGGTCTCGGCGAGGTGTCGTGTGGGCTGCTTGAAACGTTGCTCTCAGGCGGCTGGGAAGTGTGTGTTACAGGGCCTTGTTCCCCGTGAGTCCCCCAGAAATAGCCCAAGTCCTTTCCTTTTATAGTTTGAAGGGAGGATAAGGGTAGTACATGAGCTAACTATACGGCGTCGTGCAAACAGGGGCGGCGTGTCCGAGCCCTGTGGCCTGTTCCTGTGGCGGCGTAGTCATCGGAGTGGTCCGTCCTTGGAGCACTGGGGCGGCGTGCTGGTCACATCCGATCCTGTGCGTCATGGGAGCTCCCGGGCTGCCTCGGAGTGGGTGCGGCGGTCAGCGTGCGAGTCGCTGTGGACTGACTGTGCGTGAGGCCGAGGCTCGGTTGGTGCCGAGGCTGCACCGCAGTGGGGGTCTCGGCAGACACGAATCCCGAGATAGCCGAGACCCTGGTGCATAGTGCTGAGACCCGGAGAGAGCGGTTGATCCGGTGTGCTGGCTTGGAGACGGTGATGACCCGGGCTAGGCCGTCCATGTCGTGTTGTTTTCGAGGCGGGGATCGCGGGGCACAGTGTAGTGCAGGCGCTGATCGTGGGCACAGCGTCAGGATACAGTGACTGGTAATCCCCGCCGTGCCCTGTCTCAGTTGGTATGGTGCTGATGCGACCTCATGTCCTGTCGGCCATTCTGCGGTGTCGAGCCATCGTCCGGCTGAGATTGCGGGAGTGGTTGACGTATTAATGGGACATGACGTGCTGTCGGGAAGATCGGTCGAGGCGGGGGGCGACGGGCTATGGACAAGCCGGCCTCGAGCGATACGGAGAATGAGGCCTCACGCGAGACAGCGACCGGACTCCTTGCCTAGGCCTTCCGTGAGAGGCCTCGCGCGAGGCGTAGATTGCACTCCTTGCCGAGGCCTTCCGTGAGAGGCCTCGCGCGAGGCGGAGATTGCGCCAGGACGCCGAGACCTCCTGTGCGAGGCTCGAGGCGAGGCGAAGAGCTCGGTGGGCTCGGACGTGGCCGGTGATGAGCCCATGGCTTACCTTCTAGCTTTGTTTTTTGATGGGACTTAAGTGACCCTTTTGATGTACGCTCGGGGTACCCGACACTACTCAACTACTCGTTTGTCATGCTCATGCAGGAGCTGAAACTCTGAGTCCATCGCTCCAACCTTCACTAGATGGTTCCCTTTGGCAAGATCAACAATCAAGCTGGCGTGCAATTGCAAGTGCATTTGTTTATGTGCTCACACAACCCAACCACTAACTATTTATATAATAGTCTGGTTTGTAATGTGTGATAACACTGCGGTATTGTGTTGCTGCTTAGAATTTGATGGCATATGCCTACTGGCTGCTGCTATGACTGTGAGCGACTAAGCCTATGGGCTATAACTATGTCTGTATTTTGATGTTGAATTGTTGATGCCTTGATGGGATCGAACTGCCAGTGGATCTGTAATCTGTTAGGCTATGTAGACATTGAACTTGTAGTTGTTAACTTGTTATCAATCAGTTAAGACCTTATGTTGCAGACGTAGACTTGTATTCTCTGTTTATTTTGCATTTTTAAACTGAAAGTACTACCGTACTAGACAGTTTGTTGTGTTATTGTGGCATGTATTGTTGATTGTACATGGGTTTGTACTTGGGTATAGGGTACCCGGTGGGTATGAAATCCCCGGTCGGGGACGTTAACGGGAAAATCTATCCCCGCGAGCGGGGACAGGGACGAGGACGGGATATATTTCAGTTCGCGGGGATGAGAACGTTCTACCAATATCCATCGGGGATGTACCCGTTACCATCTTTACTACCAACTAGTGCAGCGCCGAGGCTTATATTAGAGACACTGAGAGAGAGAGCTGTCTCCAGCCACTTGTATTTGGAACTAATGAATGAATTATTATTTAGACATATAGTGTCATGGCTGACTAGAAATATAGTGGGATATTTAGACATGTACGTATCATATAGCTGTCATGGACGTATCATATAGCTGTCATGGCTGACTAGAAAAGAAAATGACTAGTAATATGCTTATGAATATTCAAGGAACCACGTCTCGGAGCCAAGACACTTGCGGCCATTATCATTGCCACTAACTCGAATATATTCTTCTTGTAGAAGATATGTTAATCATAAAACTTGTATCTGTCGATCCCCAAAACTCCATAATCATCATAGTAGGGCCTTGGTGCGTACGTTGTTCACCTTCACATGCATAACCCACTGTGGAAAGGGCTTTGTCAACACTAATAGTTGCAATGGGAGATAGTAGCGCCAATTCGAGAAGTTTCTAAACAACATCATTTGTTTAAGTGTTTCTTTGCTTCAACCAGCATTATGGAAAGATGTACCGTTAGCTAGCTAGCAAAATATATTAATAGTAACCCAGCTATGTGTTGAATATTTAATCATTTTATGTCAGGGGCGGAGCCACCCTATAGGCAACATGGGGCGGCCGCCCTGGCTACCAGCTGTTAGAGATATGGGCCAGGGGTAACTGCACCACCTGTATATATGACCATCACCAAGCTATTGGCCTAGCAGCCATCAAGGAGGAGGCCCGCAAAGGATGACACGATCAACAATCTATTATAACAAACTAGAAACACAATCTGTTAGCTCGATCGTCTTCTCTGTAACCCTACCTCTCTATAAAGGAGGGTAGGGACCTTCGGGCTCGGGATTCAATCTTCCACCAATTCCATCTACCTCGTAGCTAGAATCAACAATCCATGTAACTGAGAATACGAATACAAGAGTAGCCGCACCACTGAAGTAGGGTTTAGCGCGCACCGCGTCCCGAACCAGTATAAATCTCTGTGTCTCGTGTGACTCCGTCTACACGATCATGCTGCTGGATATTGTCGGAGCAAAACAATCCGACACCAGCGATAGAGCTTCGCTAGACTCATCCACCCATTTTCCACTAATCTCCATGAGTATCGGTGTCCTGCATCCATGGAGAGAGGCGGGAGCTTTGGCGCTGGACGAGTCCGATAGGAGACGAAAGTGGAGGTCCTAAACTGGTGGGCTAACGGGGAATTCCGTAATCGGCTTTTCTGTTATGTTATGGGCCGAAAGAAATAGATCGAGCCTAATAGTCGGCATCCCAATAGGGCATACAAGCACGCTACGCATGTCTTTATTGAATTAGCATTGATTTTATCACTGGTCCTTATGAAAAAATTCAGGTTGACAAATTATCACTGGCCCTTCCTCTGTGTCAGTGGCAAACTCAAGCCGTCATCATCGAATGGCGATGGTGATGGAGACGAAGCCCTCTTCGTCCTCCTCCCCGGTACGCCTCTCTACGGTATCTGCTCTCTTGCTCCGGTTGATAATCCGCGTCCTTGGGATCATCACCATCGGTTGGCGACAGCTAGCAGACTCATCAAGCCTTAACTTCTTCGGTGCCCCACACCTGAGGCAAAGGACCACGTGATCGAGTGGCTCTCTGCAAGACAAGATAATGGCACATGGTGAGAAGCAAAGTCACATGTCAACAATATGAAAGAAAGGTACAAATAAAGTTAATTGAGCGACCCAACATAACAACGGTGAGGTCTTGTTTAGATTGGGGTTAGAAATTAGTATTGGCCACCATAGCACTTTCGTTTGTATTTGACAATTATTGTCCAATCATGACCTAACTAGGCTCAAAAGATTCGTCTCGTAATTTACAATCAAACTGTGTAATTAGTTATTTTTTTATCTACATTTAATACTCCATACATGTGTCTAAAGATTTGATGTGATGAAGAACAGTGAAAAAACTGAATCCACAAGTGAAGTACAAATGCTACCCTAACCTACGGTGACAATAGAAGCTAAGGGTGCGTTTAGTGGGTAAAAATTTTTAGTTTTGGCTACTGTAGCACTTTCGTTTGTATTTGGCAATTAGTGTCTAATTATAGACTAATTAGGTTTGAAAGTTTCGTCTCGCGATTTCTCACCCAACTGTGCAATTAGTTTTGTTTTTTTGTCTACATTTAGTACTCCATGTATGTACCGCAAGATTCGATATGACACTTTAGGATGAAAATTTTTGAAATCTAAACGGGACCTAAGTCAGACAAAACAGTGCTCCGGATAGTCCTGGCGGACCATCTGGCACGTCACCGGACCATCCTCAGGAACCCTAGACGGTTCCGCCTACACTCTCGCGGACCTTTCTAGAGAACACTTGTTCTAGTAAACTGTCCGGCACACTCCTAGACCATCAGCCAGACACGAACGGTATGAATAAGACCCGTGAATCACAAATCCACCCATATCTTCTAATCTACTTAGTTTTATATCGCCAAATCTCACACAGAGGTTCGCCCAAACATGCTCTGCAAGATCTCCAACAGCTTTTACATCAATCCATAGCCAAAAAGTAGACCGACTCAACACTAGGGTTGCATCCATGGAGAAAAAGCAAATTCGGAACAAAGGAATCAGATGGTGAAGACAAAAGAAAAAAACAAAACCGAGAAAGAAAGATTGGTGAAGAAAAAAGAGAACGGAAAAAAAAGATGGAATACTGAAACAGAAAAAGAAATAAAGACGAAATGACAAAAATAATTGGAATAAAAAAGGCGGTGGAAAAAACTAAACGGGACTAAAAAATAAAAAAGGGGAAAAACACGGCAAAAAGATACGCTACCAGGAATCGAATAGTTTGCCAAGTGTCATATTCTTTACCGAGTGTATTTTATCGGACACTCGGCAAACCATCTATTTGCCGAGTGACATACTAAAAACACTCGGCAAAGATTTGACACTCGACAAACTATCTGTTTGTCGAGTGCCTTACTTAAAACACTCGGCAAACATTCTGACACTCGGCAATTCCACTGAAAAACACTCGGCAAACTCCGGCACTCGGCAAATATAGAAAAAACACTCGGCAAATTACGGCACTCGGCAAACATCGCGCCACGTGTCCCTCCATTGCCCTTTTGCCGAGTGTCCGTTGGGCAACACTCGGCAAACAATTTATTTATTTTTTCTCATTTGACCTTGAAACTTTTTTTTACTCAACAAACAACATAGCATAATCCATGTTAAAATTTAGCATTTTTTTGGATCTGTTTGCTAGTTTTAATTCATTAAATGCATTCTAGGAATTTAATTGATTTACGTCAAATTTGATCTATAAGTGCATGAAATAATAGAATAAAATGGGTAGAAAATCATATTCATGGTGTCAAGTCTATTTTTTGGCCTTACCAAAGAAATGAAAAGAAATTTGAAACATCTGGGTGCCAATACTCGACCATCGACATGTAGCTTATTGGTTTTTTAATTATAAAAAATTCAAACGAAGTCCGAAAAACATAGGACTTGCCATTGTATCGTGATATGATACGTAGAGGCTATGGTAAAAAAGTGAGAAGATTTCGAAAATATTGTAACATACATTGCTTAGAAACTGAAGTATCTCTAAGGAAAAATCGTGGTATCGAGACAGAACGGAACAGGTTTGAAGGCAAAGTGACGGTTCAATCATGGTTTGACCTTGAAACTTTTTCTATACATTAGATTGAGCTCAAACTTTCTGAGCTTGCTATTTTTTCTCTCCCATGATAAGAGAAAAATAAATAAAAATAAAAAAATATAGGGTTTATCGAGTGTCAAACAAAAACACTAGGCAAATAGAGGGTTTACCGAGTGTCACGAGAAAAACACTCGGCAAAGAAAAAAATAACCTGCCCCTAAAATCACCCACCCGCCCCTCCCCTCCCTCGCGACGCACAACCCCCCCTCCCCTCCCTCCTAGCTCGCTCCCTCCCATCCTCTCCCGCGTGCTGCCGGCGCCCCCCCTCCTCCCACCGGCGGCCGGCCCCTCCCCTCCCTCTCTTCCCCGGCCCCTCCCTCACCGGTGGCGCCCCTCCCCCAGATCCGTCGCCCCCTCCCTCCCCTCCCTGACCGGCGGTGCCCCTCCCCCGGATCCGCCACGCTCGTGGGTTGCGCCCCTTCCCCGTCCGCAACAATGGCGCTCCGGATCTCCTCCCCTTGCTCAACGACGGCCTAGATCTGTCCATAGCCGTGGCTCTGAAGGTGGAGCTTCATCTCTTAGGTGAGTGGTTGGCGGACCCTCTCTCCCTCTTCCTAACTCTCCCTCACCCTCACCCTCACCCTCTTCCTCATAGATTGATCCCGACGGGGCTTCTTCCGCAGAGGCAACGGCGGTGAATCATGGTTGTCGCCTCGCGTGGCCTCCTCCGCGCAATTCGGTGAGGTGGCGCGGTCCGTAACGGGCATCGCAGCGAGCCGTGTTCTTCATCCGTGACGGTGGCGCGACGGGTCCTGATGCGCGGTGGTGGTGTCGGGGTGAGGACACGTCAGTGGCGCCGCGTGCCCAAGCATGATGGCAGTGACGACGTCGAGCTAAGATAAGAGGTCCCAAGGCCCAAAACTTAGTAGAAATTAGGGTTTTCATTTTGAAATTTGGGGTAAAAGGGTGAAAATCATGATCTAGGGTTTCAGAAATTTGGGGGAAAGTTTCAATTTGGCCATGATTTGCAAATTCTCCTCCTACATGCTAATCCAAACCCTAGTGGCTTAATATGCACCGTCTTAACATAAGACATCATCAACAGGGGCTAATTAAGGCATGAACTTGGCTTAAAGTAGAACATTAAGCATTAAATTAGGCATAAAATGCATTAACCCGTGACTAATCATGATAATTAACTAAACCTAGGCCTTAGTGTTACTATTATTATTAATTTTTCGCATTAAGACTCAGTGCATGAGTATTACATATATTGCTTTTCCATATAAGAGGTCTTAGCATTCATGCTAATACTGAACCGAGTTTGATGGAGGTTTGTATCAGGCCATTTTTTAATTTATCTCACTTTTTATTATCATTACATAAATGGTGTTTCTAACCAGATCGAGTGCAGTAATTTTCTTTGGAACTGAAATTATTACACTGTTGTAACAAAAAAACTTACAGGATGTGCAAAGAGAATTGCTAGCTACGTTGTCGATGCGGGACCCACAGGATACCCCTCAAGGGAGAGAGAAGATCTAGTCTAACTAGGATTCTTTCCATGTAATCTTAGTAGTAGTACTATTCAGTAATCCTACTAGGAACTCTCATTGTAAACCGACTAGGACTCTGGCCTCCTGACTATATAAAGGAGGGCAGGGCTCCTGGGGAACAGAACGACAGAACAATAATTGTACGACACTTCATAATCAATCCAACGTAGAGGCTAACGCCGGCTGGACGTAGGGCTATTACTCGATCAACGATCGAGGGTCCGAACCAGGATAAGTCGTTTGTCTCTTGCGTTTACCATCGAGTTCCGCATACGCTGAAGCCCAAACATACTGCCTCGGGTACCCCCGTGGCAGGCTATCGGTGGTAAAACATCAACAGCTGGCGCGCCAGGTAGGGGCTTTCGGCGACTTTGCATCCGAGAGCTCGATGAACCTCGATAACATGATCTTCCCGACGGGATCAACTTTCATCTTCGGCTCATGGATCTGTGAGGCGAACAACTACGGCAAGCTTCAAGGCCATCTCCTCAAAGATCCGGATCATCATGAAGAATTTCCTATTTCAACAACTACGACGGATCAGCTCACCAGAAGATTCGCGCAGCTCATAATATCCGATTCAAATCAGATTTCACGGCTACGCGCATCCGACTCGAATTCAAGTTCCGTGTCCAAGGTGAAGTTTTATTCGAGTTCTTTCAAGAAACCGAGTTCTTTTTCGGCAGGATTCCAGAGCACAACCCAAAACAACTCGGATTACACTCAGAGTTCTTTCAAGAAGTCGAATTCTTTTCCATTTGGGCTCGACAACATGGCAAAATCCTATCAGGGATAGTTCGAAAGATCCTTCAATCCAATGCTTAGGATACCACTGACAGGAGCCCAGGAGGGTCTCATGCTAACGATAACATCGCAAGACTGTATCATCCACTGGCCAGGTTCTGTTCCTGAAGATAGCGAAACCCAACTAGTCGGCACAACAACAACAACAGCAATCCTACCCTATCAAGAAGGGGATTCGATCTGTAATCATGAAGCATCTACTGAAATTATCAACAACTGTGACAGCATGGGAAACAACACCTATGACGAAGCAATTCACACGCGGGAGGTGTTCATGGTTCGTCGTCCGCGATCACCTTTGGACCCACCAGAAGCACCTGACGTCAGGTCATCAGATGAATCAGAATCTAACATATCACCCTTTGCCCAGGGCTACGATGGAGAAACCGAGAGTCAGAAACAAGCTAGAGAAAGAAAAAACAAGTTGAAGCAAGGGCGCCAACACCGTGCTAGGCAGCGCAGGGAAGCTTAGATCAGATACGAGTCAGAGTTGGCTGAATACGATAGAAGAAAATCACAACGAGAAGTCAAAGGAAGGCGCACGGCAAATACGCCTTACGATAAGATTCGAGAAGCATTAGAAGAACTCAGAGCAACTTCACATCCCGGCGAGAAGTATGAACAGCTCCAGGACTTGCTCCGGTCGACGATCCCAAGAATGCATGAAGAGAGAGCCCAATCAAGACTACCCGCCAGATCAACAACCCACAGGCAAGTAGATCAAAATCAAAGGAAGTCCGCTTTCGAAAGACTTGGGCCAGGTGGAAGCCATAACGAAGAAAGTAGGAAGGAACATAATCAAGGCCACCAATTTGAACAACCAAAAAAGACCAGGAGTAGGGTGCCTACCCAGACAGCCTCGCAGAATTATTCTCATCAAAACAACAGTTGGCTAGAAGGAGGTGCCGAATCCGAATTCAAAGAAGCCGGAACGCACGACAGATTCCCCTGTTTCGCGAACAGGCTTGCATCGGTACGATTACCTCACAAGTTCAAACCGTCTAACCACTCCAAGTATGATGGCAAAACTGAACCAAGGCAATGGCTCAGAATATATTCACAATCAATTGAACTAGCCAGAGGAGACGACGATATCAAGACCCTGTTCTTTCCCATGGCACTAGAAGCCATGCCCCTCCAATGGTTCGACAAATTAAATCCAGGATCTATCAGAAATTGGGAGGACTTGCAAAGAGCTTTTTGTGAAAATTTCGCAGGAATCATTACACACCCGATCACTCATGCAGAACTAAAAGGACTCAAGCAAAAGGGAGGCGAAAGTCTCAGAAATTACTATCGACGATTCGGCGAACTACGGGCTCAAGTGCATGACATCACCGAACGAGAAGTAATTGAAGCTTTCTCTCACGGAATCATGGCTAGGTGGCAATTTCAAGACTTTTGCAAAGAAAATCCGAGAAACAATGAAGAATTCAGATGAACAGTAGAAAAGATGATTACTGCAGAAGAAAAAACACGAGAGAGGTTCCCAGATAGAAGCAACCAGGACAACCCGGACAAGCAAAATCATCGAAATAGCAGACATCAAGAAAGAAAACGTAGACCAGACAATATCGTGGCAATGGCCGACAAATCAAAGAAGTTTTCCAAACCCAGAAGATATGATGACATTGAAAACATACGTTGCCCATTGCACCCTAATGGGAGGCACACCATCAGAAATTGCTACACTTTTAATGATCGATACACAAGAAAAGATAGTAAGGAGAACACCAAAGAGGACAATCAGAAAAAAGATGAAGACAACCACGAGGACAAAGGATTCCAAAAACCCAGGGGAACGGTAGCAGTGATCTTCTTAGGGGCTCCAGATTGCAGAAGCAAACATCAAGAAAAACTAGCACTACGGACTATCATGACAGCAGAACCGGCTACACCAAGATATCTCAACTGGTCACAGTATCCTATCCAATTTACCAGAGAAGACCAATAGACTAGCGTGGGAAACACAGGCCATTATCCACTGGTTCTAGATCCAACTATTGCTAGTATGACTGTCACCAAAGTACTAATCGACGGGGGAGCCGGACTCAACATCATCTTTTCAGAAACACTAAGGAAGATGGGACTACAACTTGCCAGGATAATTACACCAACAAGTACACCTTTTTACGGCATAGTACCAGGCAAGGCAGTCATGCCACTCGGACAAATTACTTTACCCGTTACTTTTGGAACTCCTTCAAACTACCGAACAGAGTTTATCAAATTTGAGGTCGCAGACTTCAATTCGTCATATCATGCAATCCTCGGACGCCCAGCACTGGCAAAATTCATGGCAATACCACATTATCCGTACTTACTGCTTAAGATGCCAGGACCCAACGGTGTCCTTTCTCTTCGAAGTGATTTGAAGCGTGCTTTTGACTGCGATGTTCAGGCAATCCAAATTGCAGCCAAAGCACAAGCCAACAATGGAAGAAAAGAAATAACCACAATTGCTGCAGAGATGAGCCAAGAAGAATTAGAAATACCAGCTAAAAAGCCCAGCATCATCGCACCACCAAAAGAAGCCGACGTCAAGCAAATCGACTTGGGCACTGGCGATACCTCCAAGACAGCAACCATCAGTGCTCACCTCTCGGCAAAATAGGAACTCACGCTCACCAACTTTCTTTGGGACAACAAAGATATCTTCGCTTGAAAACCGGCCGACATGCCAGGTGTCCCAAGAGAGTTGGCTGAGCACAGAATTGATGTTAATGAAAGCTCCAAGCCTGTAAAGCAACGGCTACGACGATTCTCACCTGACAAGAAGGCAGCAATTAAAAAAGAAATCACAAAGCTAATGGCGGCCAGATTCATTAGAGAAATCCTTCATCCAGACTGGCTAGCAAACCCAGTTCTAGTACAGAAAAAGAACACGAACGAATGGCGCATGTGTGTTGATTACACAGATCTCAACAAGCACTGTCCGAAAGATCCGTTCGGGCTGCCACGCATTGATCAGATAGTTGATTCAACAGTAGGATCCGCCCTATTATCCTTTCTTGATTGCTATTCAGGGTATCACCAGATAGCATTAAAAGAGCAAGATCAGAGCAAGACATCTTTCATCACCCCGTTTGGTGCCTACTGCTACAAGACCATGTCATTTGGACTCAAAAACGCTGGAGCCACCTACCAAAGAGCTATCCAAACATGCCTTGGCGATCAAATCAGTGAAAACATAGAAGCATACGTGGACGATGTAGTTGTAAAAACAAAGAACCCGGATACACTGATTGAAGACATAAGACAAACCTTCGAGAACCTAAAAAAGTGGAGATGGAAATTGAACCCGAACAAATGTGTGTTTGGGGTTCCTTCAGGACAACTACTCGGTTTCTTGGTCAGTCATCGCGGAATTGAAGCAAGCGCCAAGTAAATTAGAGCCATAACGGAGATGGGCCCACCCAGAAACATCAAAGATGTGCAAAAGCTAACGGGCTGCATGGCGGCACTCAATCGTTTCATTTCAAGGCTCGATGAAAAAGGGTTACCTTTCTTTAAACTACTAAAGAAGATAGATAAGTTCGAATGGACAGAAGAAGCCAATGAAGCTTTCAAGAAACTTAAGGCATACCTCACATCCTCACCAATTCTCACACCCCCAAGGAAAGACGAAGATATGATGCTATACATTTCGGCGACCACTGCTGTGGTCAGCACGGCAATAGTCGTAGAAAGAGAAGAAGAAAGACGCATATATAAAATACAATGACCCGTATACTACATCAGCGAAGTATTATCTGAATAAAAAATCCGGTACCCGCATGTGCAAAAACTACTCTACGCCCTATTGATCACTTCACGCAAGCTTCGCCACTATTTTGAAAGCCACCAGATCACAGTGGTGACAGACTTCCCGCTCGGAGACATCTTACATAACAAAGATGCGACGGGACACATATCAAAGTGGGCAGTTAAACTCGGAGCTCTTAACATCGATTTCACCCCGCGGAAAGCAATCAAATCTCAAGCCCTTGCCGATTTTGTGGCCGAGTGGACAGAGATTCAACAGCCTTTATCAGATACAATCCTTGACCACTGGAAGATGTACTTTGATGGGTCACTCAAGCTAGGAGGAGCCGGCACAGGCATTCTCCTAATTTCTCCGGACAGAAAACAACTTAAATATGTCCTTCAGATATTATGGCAAGCTACAAACAATGAA
Source organism: Miscanthus floridulus (assembly GCF_019320115.1). Taxonomy (NCBI): domain Eukaryota; kingdom Viridiplantae; phylum Streptophyta; class Magnoliopsida; order Poales; family Poaceae; genus Miscanthus; species Miscanthus floridulus. Next base: position 35,845,894 of record NC_089586.1, on the reverse strand, counting down.
GCAGAATACGAAGCTCTCATTCACGGGCTACGAGTGGCAATTACTCTCAGAATCAAGCGACTACTCGTATACGGCAATTCGGCAGTAGTCATCAACCAAGTCAACAAAGATTGGGATTGCACCAAAGAAAACATGGGTGCTTACGGCGCTGAAGTCTGAAAACTCGAAAAACATTTCCAGGGGTTAGAAATTATGCATGTCCTACGCGATAACAACATTGCAGTAGATATCCTCGCCAAACTCAGATCAGACAGGGCAAAGGTACCTCCCGGTGTATTCATAGAGGAGTTATCGACTCCTTCTATCAAACAAACCAGAGAGAAAACCCCGGAACCCCCAACCAAAGGCAGTCACATTCTGGTAATCAACACTTTATGGACACAAGCCTTTATTGATTATATCAAAGAGAATAAGTTACCAGATGAGAAGGAGGAAGCCACCCGAGTTGTTCGCAGAAGCAAAAACTACGTCCTAGTGGGGGACAAACTCTATAGAAGAGCTGCATCATCAGGAGTACTCCTAAAATGTGTCTCGTTCGAAGAAGGCAAAGAAATCCTAGACGAAATACATTCAGGTTGCTGCGGAAATCACGCTGCTTCAAGAACACTAGTTGGCAAAGCCTTCCGTACCGGCTTCTACTGGCCAACAGCTCTGAAAGACGCAGAAGAACTCATCAGAAAATGTAAAGGTTGTCAAATGTTCGCAAGACAAGCTCATGTGCCAGCTCACAACCTCATCTGCATCCCACCCGCTTGGCCTTTCTCCTGCTGGGGGCTGGATCAAGTAGGACCACTCAAGAAGGCAAAGGGCGGCTTTGAGTACATCTTCATGGCGATTGATAAGTTCACCAAGTGGATCGAATACAAACCACTCGTAAAATACAGCGTGGCCAAAGCAGTCGAGTTCATCCAAGACATTATGTACCACTTTGGCATGCCCAATTGAATCATAACAGATTTAGGCTCACCCTTTACAGCCACAGAGTTCAAAAGTTGGGCGCAAGATTGTGGCTTCAGCATAGATTACGCATCAGTCGCACACCCAGAAACCAACGGACAAGTAGAAAGAGCCAATGGACTCATACTAGCCGGTTTGAAATCAAGACTATATGAAGAACTAGCAAACTATGGATCAAAATGGATTGAAGAATTACCCAAAGTAGTGTGGGGACTACGAACCCAAATAAGCAGAGCTACCGGATACTCGCCTTTCTTCTTAGTTTACGGATCAGAAGCTGTGCTACCTGCTGACTTGGTTTGGACGTCACCAAGGATAGAACAGTATGACGAAGGAGAAGCAGAACACACCAGAAGATTAGAACTTGACACTATAGAAGAAGTCAGGGTAAACGCTACCCTTCAATCAGCAAGATACCTCCAAGGATTAAGACACCACTACAACAAGAGTACACAGCCTCGATCACTACAAGTCGGGGACCTAGTGCTAAGAAGAATACAAAAAATTGACAGACGCCATAAACTACTCAGTCCATGGGAAGGTCCTTTTATTGTCTCAAAAGTCATCGGACCGGGAACGTACAAGTTAATGGCTGAAGATGAGAAAGAAGTCAGTAATACATGGCACATCAGCCAACTGAGAAGATTCTACGCATGAAAACAACTCAAAGGAGAGTACATGTACAAAACACAAGAGATCAACGTTCATGACCTATAAAGATGTTGTCCCTCGACAAAATTTGTATCAAACGATCATAATCAATAAAGATGGTTTTTCGACAACATATGTCTTATGATGGCTAAACCCCGAGTTGTTCCCAAAAGAGCAAAATGGCTGAAACATGCCTGAGCCTACCGACCGAGAGCAAAATAGCTGAAAAGACGCTTGAGCCCGCCGATGAGGGTAGCTAATAAGCTAACACCCGAACAAAAGAGCAAAATGGCTGAAACATGCCTGAGCATCCCGGCCGAGAGCAAAATAGCTGAAAAGACGCTTGAGCCCACCGATGAGGGTAGCTAAAAGCTAACACCCGAAACAAAAAGCAAAATGGCTGAAAACATGCCTGAGCATCCTGGCCGAGAGCAAAATAGCTGAAAAGACGCTTGAGCCCGCCGATGAGGGTAGCTAAAAGCTAACACCCGAAACAAAAAAGCAAAATAGCTGAAAACATGCCTGAGCATCCCGGCCGAGAGCAAAATAGCTAAAAAGACGCTTGAGCCCGCCGATGAGGGTAGCTAAAAGCTAACACCCCAAACAAAAAGCAAAATGGCGAAAAATATGCCTGAGCATCCCGGCCGAGAGCAAAATAGCTAAAAAGACGCTTGAGCCCGCCGATGAGGGTAGCTAAAAGCTAACACCTAAAACTAGTCGACCAAAATTAAGCTTAAAAAGACCCTCCAGCTCTTCGTTCTGAAAAGCAAGAGGCTCGGGGGCTACATCCAGATAGGAATACTTTTTCCTCAGAAAAGCACAAGCGCCACTCAAGAAAGCACTCGGATGCCAAAGTTTGTCAAGGCAACATTCTATGCCGAGTCGTTTTACATAGCGCAGACGAAAGGTTGTCAACATAAAGATCTACATCTAACAAGTCATAGCGCGGACAAAGCACTCGACGGATCACAAAAGAGGAAGAAAAGAAAAGTACTCGACAAATCGAGGGATTTCGTCAGGATAACGCACATAGTTGTTTACAGGGCAGAGACGAAAACAGGACAAAGTACTCAGCAAGTCAAGTAACTCCGACCACACCCGGACAAAGAATACATCAACGAAAATAAAGAATCTTCATTTGAAGAGGAGTGTAATATTACAAGAGGCTGGTCAATTGGATCAGGCATTGTCATCAGGAAGGGAAATATCAATATTAAGACTGTCTACAACCCTACTAGCTAAACCTTCGACCTCAGGCTCCATCCTCTCAACGGCATCAAGGTATTCTTGGCTATCAGCTTCCTCTGCTATCTTGGACAGAGGCGCCTCTGGAGCAAGGACCCGGACCTAGGCCAGCACATTCTTGGTACATACTTGAGCGCACTTCTTTGCGAACTCTTGGAAACGAGTCGGAATCCGAGGAATGAACTGAGCCCAAGATTGCCCGTCATCCGCTGGAGTCCGGAGAACATCAGCTACTGATCGAAAGGATTTCCACAAAACGTTCCAATTTTCAGTAGTCGTCGCCAGCTTCCCAGACAAGTCTTCAATAGTTTTTTGGGCCTACACAAGATCTTTATCAGCTCCACGCCTGATCAACTTAGCAAGTGCAAGTTCTTCTTCAGCATGAGTAATTACCTCCTCAGCCTTGTTATGACTTGTATGAACAAGAGTCTTCATTTCATCAATACCCTCTGAGAGCTTTTTTCCTTCAACTCGGAGAGCTGGACAAGACACCAAACAACAAGTCAGCAGGAGGAAAAGGTTTGAATACTGAAAGAAACAAAGAGAACCCAGAATACCTTTACATTCTTTCTTCACGGCTTCCAAACTCTTCATGGCCTCCGAGTTCTTTGAAGCCTCCCGGATAGCAGCATCTTTCTGTTTCTCCAACTCCTGGGCAACATTGTCTCTCTGTTTCTCTACCTCTACCACCCGAGCACGGAGAGCCTTTTCCTCTTTTTGATGCGACTTACGCTCAGTCTCCAACTCGGCCCGGAGGAGGTCAAGGTCAGTCTTCAGAGAACTTACCTTGGAGGACAACTTCTTCTCGGTTTCAGACGAAAAGAAGAAGCCGGTATGGTCACGAGAGAAAGTCTAAACAATTAAAGATAGAGAAAAATAAGGCGTAAGGACGAAGGCAAAACAAATGGCCTAAGAAAGAATCTCAGAAAAACTTACGTGAAGCTTCTTCCTGAAAGAAGTCGCAGAGGACGCCAAGCTCCCCCAGGCTGCGGTCAGCTCCGATAGCCGATGGGTGGCATCGAACTGTTGCACCACGCCATCGGTAAAAGAGGGACCGCCGGAAGCAAGAGAAGGGGAAGGAGAGGCCGGCTGGGGCGAAAAAGGAACGACCAAAGCAACCTCCCGGGAAGCCGAAGCCAATCCCTCAGAAGGACCCGACGCGACGGCCACAGTCACCTCCGGGGCAGCCAAGTCTGCAACTTCGCCAGGTAGCTCCGAAGCCCCCGCAGCAACTTCACCAATAGTATGTTGCGAGTCCTGAGGCTCGAAACTCAATGGCATGGCGGAAGGCTGAGAAGAAGTCGATGAAGAAATGAGAGAAGACGGAAGACTGAAAATTGATAAAAGAAATCACCAATGAGAACCAGAAGAAGGAAGACAAAAGCAAAAGGATGAAGCCAGAATCTACTCACCCAGCCACTTTTTTCTTCACGAAGCCAAAAGAAGGCCTCACAGGGGGGACCACGACGGCGAAAACGTCCCCGCCACCTGACGACGGGAGCGGGATAGCAGATACCGGAGCCACAGAAGAAGCCGGGGCTGGAGCTGTGGAAGAACTCTGCACTGGAGGAGCGGTAGAGCTCGGTACTGAGACTACCAAAGAACTCGACACCGGAGCTTCAGAAGAAGTCAGCACGGGAGCCTCAGAAGAACTCGTACCCGACGTCCGGTTACTTCAAAAAGTTCAAGACTAAAAGTCAAGACAAAGAAGAGAAATTCAATGCAACAGGAATATGAAAACAACTCACCGCCGCATGATGAGGGGTACTTCGTCATCCTCCTCTCTCTCAACCAAGGAAACCAGAGCACCTGCTGAAAAAAAAGATTAAAAAGTACTCGGTTCAAAAGAAAAACAGGAAAACAAAGGAACAAAGAGTATTAAATATGCTCACCTAAGAGCATGCTAGCAACAACTGGAGTACCTGAGGGACTACTTGGTTTGCGAGACTTCTTGGAGACAGGCAGGCCAGATGAAGACCTATCCGTTCGCCCCCTCTTCGGGACACTACGAGGACCGCAAGGGACTAGACGAGGAATATATTCTTCATATACATCAACAAATCCGGAAGAAACTCCAGGAAGCGCTGTGGATGTTGGGAACTTACTAGTTACGGAAGTTCCAGCAAGTTTATCCCCAGTCTCCGCCATGGCAGGGAGAACATCAAGAGGGATCGGGTCAACAAAGTTCCGCCCAAGCTCCTACGAAAAAAGGATAAAATAGCAAGACAAGGAAAAGCTAAGCAAAAATGGATACAGCAAGAGTACATAAAGTACCCAAACAAAGAGATAAACAACTCACAGCTAGGGGCGGGTTGTTGGCAGAGAACTCGGAGACAGCAGGAGGAACAACGCTCACTCCTTTCAACGTCTTCTAGAGACGCTCGAGTACCTCCTCATCTGTCAGCTCAAGAGCTGGGACCATGCGTGAAGGATCCTCGGCCCCAGAATACTCGAAGCCAAGGTGCTCCCGCTCTTTCAAAGGCTGAACTCGACGACGAAGAAACTCGAAACAATACCGAAACCGGTTAAACCCTGCTGTTTTAGCATGCTAATCCTATCAAGGAATGGCTGGATCACTTGAATCTCAGTAGGTGACTCAAGTTTCTTATCCCATCGGTCATTCACCACAGGACTAGATCCAGAGTGGACGACAAGGAAAGGGATCAAATTAGTAGCATAAAACCAGTCGGCACGCCAATCTTTTATAGAATCAACCAGGTCATAGTCAAAGAACTTGCTCTTAAGACCCTAGTGAAACTGAATCCCGCAACCGCCAAGAATGCTGGTTTCTTTACGGCGGGGTTGGGGTTTCAGGCGAAAGAAGTAACAAAACAGAGAAAGAGAAGGGGGAATTCCAAGGAAAGCTTCGCAAAGATGAACAAAGACAGAAAGGTGAAGAACTGCATTAGGAGCAAGGTGGTTTAGGCAAATCCCAAAATAATCAAGAAAACGGTGAAGAAAAGCGGAGGCGGGAAGACAAAGTCCAGCGCGAATGAATGAGACAAAAGAACTATCTCACCAGGAACTAGAACAGGAACTCGATGCTCGCCTGGAACTCTCCATTCAGCAAAAGCCTAGCCCTGGATCAAGCCGTCGCTGATAAGCTCACGAAGCTGCACTTCGGTGGTTGTCGGAGCCGGCCAAAACTTCTAGGTGGCCCTCATGGCAACAAACTCCTGATTCTCGATCAAGGAGAGTGAAGACTCCTCGTCCACGAAAGAAGACTGGGACTTACTGGCGGTTTTCTTCTTGCCCATGTACTAACGAAGGCAAAAAGAAATCAGAGGAAAAAGAAAACCTAGATGGCGGCACTAAGGACGGCGGCGGCAATGGCGACGGTGGATGATTAAGAGCTAGGGTTTGAAGGAAAAATAAAGGCAGAGTAAAGAAAAGAGGATGAAGGGTCTATAAATAAATTTACAGCGTTAGAAATGGCCCACCAGGCCCGATAAAACACCGTGTGAGAACGCAACGGTCCATTTACCGATGCAGCTAAAAACGACGAAGGGCATAAATCCACACAACGGTACAATCCAATGGGCAGATTTCAGACTTATCCATCCAGCACTACTGCGGAGCCATCAGATAACTGCAAGAACAACCCATCCTCAAGAAGAAAGGGAGGGTAACTTTTGAAGGAACAAAGAACCTGGTTCTTGATAAAAGAACTCGGAAATTCCATAAGCAATACAGCAGGAGGAAAGCATGGCAACTAAGAAGGCAAGAATCTTTTTTATTACAAATGAAATCAAGAAGTACAAGATTACACATCTTACAAGACTCGACGAACTCGGTACTACAACAAGCAAGGTAGCAAAAAGGAACCCGGACACAGCTAGGCTCTGGAACGACTACGTGTTCCAATTTGCTGCCAGGTAGAACAAACCGCCCTCGGCTACACTGTTTTCTTCAAAGGACGAACACAGTGCATCCAAGACGGAAATCAGCAGCACAGCAGGAAAGCATGGACCAAAGGAGGCTGGTAGGCATCTGTCTACCCAAGCCCGACGTGATGCAGGATTAGGTGTTGATCTGCACCGGACAGCCGCAGGGCAGACAAAGAGCGCCAGCCAAGAACTGTCGGATGAAGGGACGAAGTCCACATCACAAGACTTCCTCCAACTACCGCCACCAACTTCCTGATGCAACGCCACTGCGGGATTAGTCTACCTCTAACCCCTATCACAAGACTTCCTTCAGCTACGACGAGATACACAACAACTACAAGATACGCCCGAGGGCTGCTCAACTTCATAAACTACCATATCCATGACTACAAAGACTTTAGGCCACACAACAGAATGCTCAATGATTCAAAAACAAGCACAACAGGAGGGTATTTATAGACCAAAAGAGCGGTGCACATGAACCGGGAGCACCGAAGGTAAAGACCTGACAAAGGAAACAGTGAAAAGATAGAACTCAATGAAAAATGACTCAGGCGTGAAGGAACAGTGACCAAAGACAAGCATATTCGGAAGGATATACCACCCCGGTACAACCCGTCAACAAACAGCATTTACACCCAACCAACTCCACACAACTACATCCGACAACAGAAGACTAGCGGAGAGTATGCCAAGGCCATGTAACCGAGTTCTTTCCGAATAAAAGAACCCGGACATAAGCTCGGAGGCTGGATGCCGCGAAACTACAAGGATGATGGTTTAATCCAAGACTAAAGGGCTGCTTCGGAAAGACGCCGCAAAACTACTCGGATGATGACATAATCCAAGTCTCGGGGACTACTTCAGAACACAAATTTTCAAACAACATAAAGATTCAAGACCCTCTAACTTTTTGTTCCAAATAGCAAGAGGCTCGGGGGCTACACTCAGTGAGTGCACTTCTTCTTCGAAAAAGCGCACGTCACCAAAAGACTTCCTCAACGTAGACCACTTCAAGACATTACGACAAAAAGAACCCGGAACGAGCCATATTCGAGTTCTTTTTGATAAAACTTCAACGAACAATCAGAGCAACTTCAAGACAAGATCCTCCAGCTCCTTGTTCCAAATAGCAAGAGGCTCGGGGGCTACAACCAGATGGATGTACTTTTTCTTCAAAAAGCACTCACCACTCGAAGATCCCAAGAAGCGCTACAAGGTTTCACTCCAGAAAGCACTCGGATGACGTTTGTTCCTACTCAACAAGACCTGAAGGAGCAAAACGAGACTTTCAGAGCTCAACCATGAAGTGCTCGGGGGCTTGTCGATGCGGGACCCACAGGATACCCCGCAAGGGAGAGAGAAGATCTAGTCTAACTAGGATTCTTCCCATGTAATCTTAGTAGTAGTACTATTCAGTAATCATACTAGGAACTCTCATTGTAAACCGACTAGGACTCTGGCCTCCTGACTATATAAAGGAGGGCAGGGCTCCTGGGTAACAGAACGACAGAACAATAATTGTACGACACTTCATAATCAATCCAACGTAGAGGCTAACGCCGGCTGGACGTAGGGCTGTTACTCGATCAACGATCGAGGGTCCGAACCAGGATAAGTCGTTTGTCTCTTGCGTTCACCATCGAGTTCCGCATACGCTGAAGCCCGAACATACTGCCTCGGGTACCCCCGTGGCAGGCTATCGGTGGTAAAACATCGACATACGTATATAGACCAAACTGAAGAAACGGAACTCTGTATGCTAAGTGTTTCTTTGTGATGAAAAAGTTTGATAGATAGAATCACATGCCTATATATGCCCAGAGTTGATAGGGGTATAATCTTACTGAAATTTTTATGCCTTCTATATCTAAAATATTCCAGGAGGTATCTTCTATGCCTCCTGTATTTATGCCTCCTTAATATTGCAAATGTACTGCAGTACTTGTTTACTTTGCCTGAGCATAATATAAGTTCATGAATTTTGATCTGTTTATGTAAAATAAATTGCTCACAGTTGAAGAAGATCGTCGATGTAAGAGGAAACCAATAGAACCATGCACAAATGTTAATTCTTCATTTTTCTTATTGGTTCTCAGTAATCTCAGATCAATCATATATGTTTGAGATGATACTCTACAACTACAACTGACATTTCAATCTGTCATGCAGAACATGATGGATGGGCACCATCAGCTCGCTGTGATGCAGCAGCAGCAGCAGCAGCAGCAGCAGCCGCAAGCAGCCACGAGTGAGAGCGATGCACGCGGCCCACGCCACGACGAGCTGCTGATGGAGAGCAAGTCTGCCAGCGACAACATGGAGGGAGGTGCCGGGTCAGGCTCCGGTGGTGAGGAACTGGAGCCTCTCCAGGTCAAATTTTGGTTCCAGAACAAGCGTATCCAGATGAAGGTACAGCCAAAACATGGTGATTGATAATGGCGTTCTTAGTTTGCTTTGGAACTTCTCAAATACATGTTTAGCTTGCATATGTCACGTTCTTATGTAAATTTGTTTATTTGCTCGAAATTTACGTTTTGAAATTCCATTGATTGAGACTTTGTCAACACATACTTATTCTTTAATCAATGGTTGTCATTTTAATTGGGTCAATGCTAGCTTACAACATCAATAGGTATATACCCTGTATTCGGTAGAGTATATATCATAGTGTTATAAGATTTGCTTCTTTTTTTTTGCAATGTTTTAGTGATTGATACCATTTTTGTCCTGCTGCTTGTATTTCTAATTTTATGATTAGTGATTACATGATCACTGCAATTATACCCTGGATCATTAGCATTCATTATATTGGCAAAAGTAGCTACCCAGCCTATAACTCTGTACAACATGTATATCATTTCAGTGGCCTTGTTACCATTGATTTTGGACTAGCTTGCAGAAACGCTATTTTTCTAGGTAGCTTGTAAAATATTTTTTTCAAGTTTGGATAAGATTAAATTTTCTCTTGAGTTGTGAAGCAGGTGCACAGATATGTTGAGAAAAAAATTATTTTTTTCTTTGGAAAATAGATTTGCCGAGTGTAATTCCCAAAAACACTCAGGCAAATAATAATGGTATGCTGAGATTTTTTTTCAAAAAAGGTTTGCCGAGTGTAATTTTAAAAAACACTCGGCAAACAATAATCCTTTGCTGAGTGTATTTTGGAAAAACACTCGGCAAACCACTTTTTTTTTGCCGAGTGTCAAATTTGACACTCGGCAAACTATTTGTCGAGGGCGCGATAAAAAACACTCGGCAAACTACTGTTTGCCGACACACAGATGTCGTGTGTTGTATGCCGAGTGTTATACTCGGCAAAGCAGTTGTCGAGTATTTTTGGGCCATGGCACTCGGCAAAGCTACTGTATCCCGTAGTGATAGAATGAAACAAACAAAATGTTCTCGTGAAAGAAAATCCAAAACAAAAAAAAGACCGAAACCAAGAAATTCTTCGTGGTTTAATGTTATTACTAGCAAATATGCCTGTGCATTGTCACAAAACTCAATATGTATAGAAATTTGACTCCGTATTTGCTAGACACGAATTGTCCTAACTCGTATGACCTGATCATGAGTCCACACGAGTTCTTCTAACTAGTATAAGCACGGGGCATGATCCCGTGTCACATACAACAAGATAACGAAGGCATGAGCCAATATGTCTTAGAATCGAACTCTATATCGATCATCGCTAGATGTGAGTTGTTATAGCTTATATGATCATGATCAAGAGTTTAGGTCACATACAAGACATAGAGGGCGTGAGTGCAGATTAAGAAGTTAAAAAGCCGGACAAAAGAAACTTTCTATTGTCCAGGTAAATAGTGAGACGCGGACGAAAGTAATAGGCTAAAATTTTGGCTCTTGGATATTAGGTATAGATTATGATAAGATTAGAGCAAGATTTGTCTAACTTTTACTTTTATCTTTTTTAATTGATTCAGCTTCTTTAGATTCAGACGAATCTATTTAAATTAGGATTCGTAGCTATTCAGATTACCTTAAGTATCCAAGCTTGTGCTTATGTGATAGTTTCCGCACTCACGGAGTGATTTATGAGAGCGTCACCTAAAAAACCAGAGAATATTTTTGCTCTTTAATATTAGATATTGATATACTATATTTTTCTTTTGAAATACCTAGAAATTACTATACCTTTGCACCTGGCTTGCCGATTGAAGACCAAAACTATGAAGAAGTAAGTGGTATCGAGTAACTAATCAAATCACGAGGAGTCATATGACGTGGAGTACATCAAATCATTTTTTGGTTTAATGTTGAAGTAACTTGAAGGTTAAAGAGAACCGAGTGTAGCTCGGGTGGTAAGGCCCGGTGGTTGGAACCTTGCCGGCCGGAGTTCGAGCCCCCGTGGCTGCGAATTTCCGGTCTCTCACCGGGGTTTGCTCCCAATAAATTCCGTTGTCTCTCACGCGTGGAGCCACGAAGGGAATGCGACGCGTCCGTCGCCTACGGTGCCATGGTTGGACCCGGTGATCTCACAAAGGATGCGATCTGGTGACCTGGGTGTAGTTGTAGGTTTGTTTGTGTGCGCATAGTGTGAGTGTGGTGTGCGTGTGTGGGGTTGGTGCGTGTCTGTACCAAGGTTTTAAATCTCCGGCTATAGCCTCCGCTATTTTCGGCTATAGCTGTTTGAGAAGGATTTAGCTAAGTTTTTCTATGTACAAGTTAGCCCTTAACTGCCGCTATAGCCGGTTATAGCCTGTTTTCGTACATAGAAAGCTAAATGGCTTAGCCGGCTATTTAAAACCTTGGTCTGTACATGAACAGATGCTACAGCTGTATCCAGATGAGAGGCGTCAAAAAAAAACTTGAAGGTTAAAGCTATAAATTGAACTCTTACGTGTTGATTGAAAATTTGAAATATAGTTCAAATCAAATGCTCAACCAGCTAAGCCGAATCCACTTCCGGTGGACACCTGAACCTTCTCCACCTCTCCGGCCAGCGCACCAGTCATCGCAGCACCCACCCACAGACCTATAAATAAATAAAGGGGCTATTGTGTTTTTGTCTCTATTTTGAACCCCAATTGTGTTTTTACCCCTATTTTCTTCCACTTTGTGTTTTTACCCCTGCTTTTCGAAAACGAAGGTTCAGTTTACCCCTACTCCGTGAACAGCAGGTAACGGTGTTAAAAAAGTTGAAAGATGACAAATTTGCCCTTTCAAATATTGTGTTTTTTCCCTATTTCAAACCCCAATTGTGATTTTACCCACACTTTCTTCCACTTTGTGTTTTTACCCCTACTTTTCCAAGACGAAGGCTCCGTTTATCCCAATTCTTAACTCAGTTATCTACATCCGGATCAAAGCAATTAAAAATTAACAAAAGCCCTGTGAAAAGACAAACTTACCCCTTATCTCTCGGTCGTCTCTCTCAGGGTCGTCCCTCTCAACGCTAGCGGGCAACGGGTGGCTGGGTGCGGCGGCAGTAGCGGCGGAAGGGCAGCGTCGGGCTGTCGGGCGAGCGCGGCGAGCAGGCGCGTGCGACCAGGCGGAGGAAGCGGCGCGGGCGCGCGCGGCTTAGCCTGACGTGGGCGCACAGCCAGGCACGTGGCTCTGCTTGGCGCGGGCGCGTGCGGCTTGGCCGGCGTCGCGAGCGCGCGGCTCGTGAAAGCAGCTGACCATAGAGCCGAAGACCCGCCTCTCTCTCTCAACTCTAGCGGGTGGCTGGGTGCGGCGCTCGTGGAAGGAATCGTGAGTCCGCGCTCCAATAAAATTAGATTTTTCATTTTATGATTTACTCATGTGGAGTCCAATATACCGTATTATATATTCACTGTGTAGATCTACTCGTGTGGAGTCCAATAAAATTAGATTTTTCATTTTATGATTTTTCTATGATTTTTCAAAAATTCACCGAAAATAAATAAAAAAGGAAAAGCGAACAACCGGCACTGTAGCAAAATCGGCGTTACTGTAGCAATCCTTACCGTAGCAAAACCGCTGTCAAAAACCTCCCGAGGGGTAAGATAGACGGTTTTGAAAAGTTCATGAGGCGGACAGTTTCATAGTTGGGAGTGAAGTAGACCAAGTATGAAAGGTGAAGGTTAAGTAGACTTTTTCCCCTCCAAAATACTCGATCGGACGAACATCCCCACGCTTCCATCATCCTCCACACTGTTCCGGTGTTCGCTCCCCCTCAGGCCCTCACTATAATCCCAAGAGCAACGCGAGATCACAATTCACACGACCTCAGATCACCTGCAATTGTCGATCAGCAAAGCCAGCTTAAAGCCAGGAGCAATGGAGTTCACGTTCGGTGGCTTCGGCGACCCGGTGTTGTCGGCTGCGTTGCAGCAGCTGATGGACCTGCCCGACGAGCTGGAGCGGCACATGAACGCGCCGACGCGGGCCTACGTGCGCGACCGCCGGGCCATGGCACACGCCCATGGACGTCAAGGAGTTCCCGTCCGGGGCGTTCGTCCTGGCCGTCAACATGCCCGGGGTCAGCCCCGCCGACGTTAAGGTCCAGGTGGAGAGGGCAACGTGCTCACCATCAGCGGCGAGCGCAAGCGCCCCGCCGAGGACGGCGCTGCCGCTGAGGGCAAGCAGCAGGCCGCCGCCGGTGCCGACGGCGAGAAGCAGGGGGTGAAGTACCTGAGGATGGAGAGGCGGATGGGCAAGTTCATGAGGCGGTTCCCACTGCCGGAGAGCGCCGACCTGGACAGCATCCGCGCCGAGTACAAGGACGGCGTGCTCACCGTCACCGTCGACAAGAAGCCACCGCCCGAGCCCAAGAAGCCGCGCGTCGTCCAGGTCACGCTCGGCGAGCAGCAGGGCAAGTAAGGAGGCGAGGCGACATACGCGTTTCCGATGCTCGTCATCCAGCCGGGTGATGAGCGAATAATGAGGGTGTGATGCTGCGTTCTGCTTGGTATAATGGTGGATTAGTGTGTTACAGAATAAGTGACTGTAGTAGTTTACAGTCGCGGTACATGCACGTACTTGGAGTGTTTCTGCTTGCTATATGGCTATGACATGTATGCAACATGGCCTCAGTTATCAGTTTTATGGAGTAAAAAATGAATCCAAAATTCAGAAAAGTTCAAATTTCAAACCTAGCTCATTCCACATTGATTACGAAAAAAATGCAAGGATATACATCAAAATAGATCCCAGAACATCTTTCTTCACCAGAGGATCATCCTAGACAACCTAAGGAGCTGAACGCCCTGACCCCATCTCGCCTTCCGCGCACACTTTTTCCTTCTCACTTCTACCGTGGCATCTTTGCTAGGCTCTTCTAAACCAGCACCCGCTGCTTTTATGACAAAGGTCCCGTTGGCTTCTCCATCGTTAGTTGTTTTATGCCAAACGGCATAAAACCAAACGGTTTCATCAAAGAGCTCCTTAAATCGTGCTCGCTCACAAAAAAATATAGGGAGAATTATTTATTTGGCACCGAAACAAATCAGTGTTTCGTATTTGGCACTCGAAAATTTAAACTTTCTTATCTGACATCAAGTTAAAATTTCCTTTCGTAAATGGCACTGCCGTCCATTTAGGACCGCAACGGTGTCAAGTGACTGATAAAAAGACATAAATACCCTTGTTTTGCAGCAGAAATCCACGGTGCCAAATAGGGAAGTTCAAGTATTTTAGTATGGACGATATTGCCGGAGCTCTTGCGCAGCCCCGTGCCATCGCCGTGGCGACCCGACGCATAGACCCCGTACCAACGTCCCCGCATCGCCGCCCTACCGACTGAAGGAGGCAGGACGATGGCGTGTCGCTGCCCCCACGGGAGCGCCTAGCTCGCTTTGCCGCAACCTCGCTAGTGCTGCGCGCTGGTCATCGCGGTCTCCGCGTGCCGCTCGCCGCTGTCCGCGCGAGGTCTGCCGGCACCACAGCGCCTCACCATGCACCGGCGCCGCTGTCGTGGCCCCACACGTGAGCTCCCAGCTCGCTGCCGACGTTACTTTCCAAGTTGCCGGCGAGTCATTCAGCGCTCACAGGTTTCTGCTTGCGGCCCGGTCGCGAGTCTTCAAAGCAGAGCTGTGGAGCGCCATGAAGGAGAGCACGGCCACAGGGGACTGCATCCGGATTGATGACATGTTACCTCAGGTGTTCAAGGCCCTGCTCCATTTCATCTACACTGACTCGCTGCCACAGATGGAGGAACAAGAGGAGGCCGCGATGGCCCAGCATCTGCTGGAAGCGGCAGACAGGTATGACATGCAGAGGCTCAAGCTGATTTGTGAGGAGAAGCTATACAGGCACCTAGACGTCGGCACGGCCGCAACCACGTTGGTGTTGGCTGAACAGCACTCCTGTCGTGGTCTCAAGCAGGCTTGCATTGAGTTTCTCAAATCTCCTGATGCACTGGAAGCAGTCATGGAAACTGATGGCTTTGAGCATCTGACTAAAAGCTACCCTGTTCTCGTGAAGGAGTTGATGTCCGAGCTTTACCTGTCCAAGCAATGCAAGAGAAGGAAATTGAAGACATGAGCCTAAGATTTCATCATTTGGACATGAGCCCGTGGAGGCGCTCGGGACGGGGAAGCGCGCTGCTTGGCACGAGCGGGCTCGCCGCCGGCCGGGTGCGCCGTCGTCGGGCCGCAGCCGGAGCTTCTTCATGTCTGACGCGATCTCCTCGTACCTCGCCCAGATGCCGTCGATCTTGCGGCGGAGCCGCCTCGCGATCTCCTCGTACCGCGCCCCCCGCCCCGCGAGATGGGGCCAGCGCCGGCCGGCGAGCCCGCCCCACCGCCGCGTTCCCTGCCAGAAGCTCGGCCCGCCTCGCTGCCGCGACCCCTGCTGGACCCGCTCGTCGATCTGCCACCATGGGGAGACCTCGGCTGAGGGACCGGCGCCTCTAGCTGAAGGAAGGGCGCCGTGATTTGCTGGGCGCCAGCGGCCGACGGCTCCTCCGCCCTCATCTCCTCCGGCTTCGGTTTTGTTTTTTTTTCACAGGATGAGAAGATTGACGGGGAAGAAGGGATCCAGCCGGTGTGTGCGACCAAATTAAGAGGGCTATTTTGGTACTTATTAAAAAAACTGACATGGTCAACGAAGTCAACAAACGGTTGGATGGCTAAAATGGACGGAAGTGCCATATACGGAAGGAATTTTCAAGTTGATGCTAGATAAGGAAGTTCAAAATTTTCAGTGCCAAATACGAAAGAGTGATTTGTTTCGATGCCAAATACAGAATTCTCCCAAAAATATATGAAGGGAGGAGCCAAAAATAATGACTTCACCTAGCTTCACTTAGTTCAGATGGGTCTTGCATGGGGTTCTATGATAGCATGTTTTATGGAGCCGTTCTGCCAAACGGTTTACCAAATAGCTCCAGCTCAACCGATGGAGTTATTCATGGAGCCAAAGCCAAAAATAATGGCTTCACTAGAGGAGTGGAGCCGTGCAAAACGAGGCCTAACAATGCAATGTAGAACGCAAACACTAACCGTGTCCGCCACGTTGTAGTGCGACCCCACGCCCTCTCTCTCTTCTCTTCTTTCCCATCCCCGGTGGCCTTAGAAAAAAGCTTTGGGGAGGCATGCAGGCCAGACAGCGGGGACAGGAGAGATGACAGTGAGGCAGAGGTGTCACCACCGCCAGAGCGAGCGGTGGAGGCGGCGGCCAGGTCAGGTCGGGCGGGTGCGACCATGGCCATTGCGGCGGCGAGGGAGGGGAAGGAGTATGAAGCCGTGAAGGGAAGCTTCAGTTCATGCAAACAGTTGTGCACTGACATGTGACTATTCATTTTCAAGTGACAAATGGCATAGGGACTTACATGATAGAGCATGGGCGAGCTTTGTTCTTAAAAGCGGAGAGTTTCGCGACCCTTGAGCTTGTACTCGCGTCATCCTGATTATCTGCACTCGGTGTTGAGGCCGTTGAGAATGTACAACCTGTTTGACTGGTGCTGATATCGTATACAATCGTGGATTATTACTGCTGGCTGATTTGATGTGAGAGAAAAATACTGTTCTGACTGAAAATTTACGATCATTTACGATCAAGCGACTGTACGTTGTTATCTCCTCGTCATTCAGTGACTTCCCGACGGTAGCCATCTCATCACCGAGGGAGCCATCTCGGTGAAGTATTCGGTGATGGATGTAGCCCCCTTCTGATTTGTAGAGAGGGCCAGGCGCACATTGACTGACCCATCTAGAGCGGGCTCCTCACATCACAACTAGAAAAGAACAAAAAGCTACGTGTCAATTCGACTCCGGAGGCGCCAACCAAACTTTATAAAAACTGCATAATCATCGTCTCCAAGCTTCTGCAGCCCTGCTTAAACGACGGACAGTCCTCCTCCTTATGCAACAAGGACCACTGTTGAATCCCATATAGGTGTGTTTGGTTTTCTAACTTACTTGTAGCCTGGCTAGAATCTAAGTCTGGACAGCCCAAGCCTGGTTCCAACAAGCCGGTCTTTAGTTATTTGGTTGTATACATTGTCTAAGCCTGCCTAGCATTAGTTGTATTTGGTTATCTGGTTTGCAATGCATTCAATTACCTCTTCTCTATTCAAGAATACCCCTCTCAGACATTTCATCGAACACTTGATTTGCACGCTCAGACAAGGGTGGTGGCCGAGCGACGCGGCCGGCTCGTTCGCACTCGTCTCTTGTCCCGCGCACGCACGCACGACGGCCAGGGCGAGGCGCTCATGGAGGTCGCCCCGCTGCAGCAACACCTCGGTGACAGCTTCTCCCGTGGGTGGCTGACGAAGCAGCACCATACGTGCATGAAGCCGAGCGGCGCAGCCGGCTCTTTCGGGTTCATGGAAAATCGTCGCGGCGCGGCCGACTCGTCCTCCGGCCGAGCTCGGCGCCGGCATGGCCCAGCCTGCCGCCGAAGTCGGTGACCGAGGAAAAAGCGGCAGGGAAGAACACCACTCCTCCCAAAAAAATTAAAGCACACAAACCTGACGAACACCACCAAAGAAACGGGTCCCAAGCTGAACCCCGAAGTCCACGAGCTGCGCGATTCAACAAACGGGCCAAAACAAAATTAGATGGAAGAGGAATAAAATAAGCGGAGATTAATCGAGAAGGGAGCAAAGGGATGGAGGAAGGAACAAGGAAGTTTGCTTCCGAGCAGGCCGGCTCGTCCTGCTGCCAAGCGCAACACCGGCGGTGGTGGCCTGGCGGCGAGCTGCGCGAGGGAGAAGATGGCGGTCGCCATTGACGCAAATCGGCAAATCCCCAGTAGGACGCGGACCCCACGGGCGCGGCGGCCGCCGGCACCAGCGCCAGGAACACGAAGGTGAAGCTCCCGAAGGCGATACAGGCGAGGAGGTGGCCGTGCACGCGCTGAGGTGGCGAAGGCGATACGGGCGAGGAGGGAGGACAAGCTACAGCGGTGCGGTGCCGGTGAGGTGGTGGTGGACGACCGGCGGCTAGCCGGTGAACGAGATGAGCGAGTGGAGGCGCGGTCGTCCTGCTCCATGACGGCGTGGTCTCCAGTGCGAAGAAACCCACCGGGAGGTGAGCCAAGCCCAAGCGCTAGCGTGCCCTGGAAAAACGACCGCGCGTCCAACGGGCCCGATACCCATACCCGACGGGTATTTTGTCCATTAGGAGATAGGATTGGATTATATCTTTATCCACGGGTATTTAAATGGATAAGAATTTATCTCCGACGGGTATAGCAGGTACGGGAACGTTTCATGTTTACACGTCCCCGTTATCCGTTGGGGAATCCGACTATTTGAGTTGTCATGCGAGTATTAGGCCAAAGAAGCTCAACATAGATATTTTGGCCTAAATCTGAACAATCGTATATATAGTTTGTGTGTTCTAGGAACCCTAGTTCAATTTATCCTCACCATCTCCGTCAGCAGCACAAGCACGCCTGTCTCACGAGAGCTCGTGCCCCTCGCTTTCTCAGTTCGGTCTCTCTGCCACCTTTGCTCGTCCTCCTCGCAATCTCGCTCCTTCTTCTCGGTATCTCCGAGACTCCAACACTTATACCCGGGTGAAGAAGAAACGTCTCCGATTGTAAAGCTACGACCCTAAGTGTCCTTGTTTATTGGGTATGCAGTACCTATCGGGTATCTGTTACCCGACCGATGCCCGACTGGTATCGGGATGAGCAAGAATCTATACCCAAGACAGTTAACGGGGATGGGGATGTGATGAATTCTCCGTAGCGAAGAAGAGAGCGTTCCGACGATACCCGACGGGTACATCCCCGTTGCCATCCTTACGCGCGTCTCGTTCCTACGAAGCCAAGCCAGGAGCTCATCGGTGGCTCGGTGAAGCCTGGCCAAGAGGCCGAAACACGCAACCAAACAGTTTCACGGTGACGTGGAGCCTGGTTAGAGTTAGCCACCCAACCAAATAGATTACCATAAAAATTACCTACAAATATGTGTTAGACTTAACTTAGATGGGTTAAACTCTGTTGCTTTTTTCCTCTCTTGATGTGAGAGTTTGAACCTTATGCCTTTGTTTTGCAGTTAACACTCAGTTGTGTATCATATTCAGATGACAGAGACTGGAACTTCGTTCTATTATTAAAAAAACAAACAAGCTAACTTAATGCACATGGAATATATATACTTCCTCCATGTTTCTAAAAAGTCATTTTGAGTTTATCTTAAGTTAAATATTTTTAACTTTGACTACAAATAAATTATTTTGGATAGAGTTTGAAAATATGAAAGTGATGTAAGTAGCTTCATCTCGAAATGTTGTTTTATAAAAGTATATATTGACTGCTCCATGTTTCTAAAGAAAGTCATTTTGAGGTTGTCTTAAGTCAAATATTTTTAACTTTGACTACAATTAATTTTTTTAAGATAGAGTTTGAAAATATGAAAGTGATGTAAGTAGCTTTATCTCAAAATATTATTTTATAAAAATACATATTAACTATATTTTATAGTATAAAAGTAGGGGTCAAAATTGTTTTGGAGAACGTGTTCATGTCGAAACCGTCTTTCTTTAGGACACGGAGGGAGGGGGTATTAGATTAGATTAGATAAAGACTCATAGGCTTAGGCACTATCAGGCTGTTGCGCGAGATGGATGACAGCAACATGTTACATGTTTGATGCTCCAGATGACACCTACATCCTTGATACGGCCGTGTCACACCTGAAGGCCAAGAGCACGAGTTTGATGCTCCAGATGACACCTAGTGCATCCTTGATGCGGCCGTGTCACACCCGAAGCCTTCTCCATCTCTTCGGCCAGCGCACGTGTCATCACAGAGCTCCCACCCACCGAACAAACCGTCTGTTCGGGAGGCCGTAAACGATCGTAGATTATTTACTGCTGGCTAATTTGATGTGAGAAAAAAACATTGTTTCTGGCTGGAAATTTACGATCGTTTACGAGCAAGCGAACAGGCTATACTCGATCTGACGAACACCCCCACGCTTCCCCCATTCTCCACACTCTCGCTAGTACATAAATGACTTTTGATCCACTTTAAAATTTGGCTTTAGTTCCGGTATTTTTTATGTCCGGGACTAGAGAAACCTTTAGCCCCGGTTGGTAGCTTCAACCGGAGCCAAAGGTCTCTGCCCAACGGCTACTGCGACAGGTTTTTGCTACATGGGACCTTTAGTTCCGGTTGGAGCTACCAACCGGGACTAAAGGTTAACTTTTACTCCTGGTTGGTCTCTCCAACCGGAAGTAAAAGTCTACTCCTGGCTAGAGGCTCCGTCCAAGATTAGAAAGGGACCTTTAGTCCCGGTTGTTGTCTCCAACCGGGACTAAAGATCCCCTCCTATATACCTCTTCTTCCTCCCCGAGCCCGAGCCACTTCGAGCTCAGTGTTCTTGCTTCATCGACAGCCTCTCTTCCTCCTCATCGCGCGGTAATCACAAGATTTCTTCGATTTCTCCATCGATTCTTCGGTTCTAAAGGTTACTAACTTTATACTCTTATATTTCATTAGTAGCATATCTCATTTTGTGGACTAGATATATGTGATTTTTTATGGTGGATTTTTTTTATTTGTAAGCCATTTAAGCTCAAAATCACTTTAAAGTTTGCATATTTGGATGAAGGAAGGTTAAAGTAGTTATTCAAAACTAGTATTCAGCTTTCATTTCTAGCATGCATAGCACACTTCATGGTTTAGAGATATAGAGAATTTTAGAGTTTTTTAATTTTATTTGTTTATAAAATGAGAAATTTATATTATATTAAAAATGAGTATAGAGAGTAGATGGCAACTACTTTCGGGTCCTCGGCCTCTCATCGGGTTCCAAAGCGACTAAGGCCGGACCTCCCTCTCATTGCATGCAGCAAGTGTGAGGAGAAGATTGTGATGGAGTACCAGATGAGGAAGAAGTGTCCCAATAAGGGCCGTATCTTCTACAAGTGTCCGGATCGCAATGTGAGTTATTTTATCGTATTTGATGTTAATTTATACTTATTTTCATGATGATTGTGATTAAAGTTCTAATTTTTTGTTTTAATTTTAGTGGAATGGCACTGGATGTTTAGGCTGGTACTGGGAGGAAGAGTATGTTGAACACGTGTAAAACTCTCTTGCACAGGCGACTAAGGCGGCTGATGAGGCAGTGATCCTGCAGAAGAAGCCCATAGATGTTGAACAAACGCATGATCTGTCTGTTTTAGTTGGGATTAGTCACGAAATCCTTATGCTGCTGAAGTGCATTTTAGCTTTAGTTTTTTTAGTGGTAGTTGGGATTGCCTACATTGTAGCGAGACTTTCATAAATTAATACCTTATGTGGTGACATGCATGTCGTATAATTAACTAATTATATTCTAGGTTTTAATATGGTATGTATGTCATGTAATGCAGATAAGCCGGCATTGGATGTACAATGCTGATCGCCTACGCCAACCTAAGTCCAATTATTCCATCTCCAGATTACCATAGTGCTTCGGGCAATGATTATGCAACGCCGCCACCGCTGCCACCTCCAAGGAGGTCTCCAACGGCTGCCCCGTCTCCCTTGATGACCAAGAAGTAGCCAACTCCTAAGAGATCCGCCCCGCAAACAAAGCCATTGGCCCACCAGCCGACAAAGAAGAAAGCCTTCTCTAATCCAGTTATTCCTCAAAAACTATCTTACGAGAAAAGTGAAAAGGAATTAAATGCTGCAGTACAAAAAGATGTGAACAGTTTCTTTGAAAAAATAAGAAAGCAACGAGAAGTGAGGGAGAACCCAGAGAAACCGTACTTCTACCTACCTCCAGATCTTCTAAGAAAGAAGGTGGACCAGAAAAAGC
Organism: Miscanthus floridulus; assembly: GCF_019320115.1. Lineage (NCBI taxonomy): Eukaryota > Viridiplantae > Streptophyta > Magnoliopsida > Poales > Poaceae > Miscanthus > Miscanthus floridulus. Next base: position 35,823,958 of record NC_089586.1, on the reverse strand, counting down.
GGGAATCTCAAAAGACTCTGCCAAAATTGGACTATGACCGCTCTCTCACCAAGTCATTTGAGGCGGCGCAGAAAAAGACTAGAGGAGGGAAAGGTGTTGCACAACTCGGACAACAATCGCAATAATCAGTCCCCCTCTTGTCATTCGTAATGAATATGGTTCAAACTTAAACTTACTAGATGTCGATTTTGAGGACCTGGTTTGGTTTTACGAGGATACTAGTTTGGACCTTACCCAAGTGCTCGCTGAAGGACCATCTGCTCCGAAAGTGAATCATTGGAAGAAATTTGAATATGGAAAGAGTCTATACAACCCTGAGGCCTTAGGTGAACTGGGTACACAAATGTACCTGCTAAACAAGTGGTACATGGTGACGTGTGAATGGAGAGAGATGACCTTTGTTTCTATCAGAGTTAGAAACCAACATTACTTCCGTGACGATTGAAATGTCCTAATGGCTAGAGAGGGGGTGAATAGTCTATTAAAAAATTCTACAACAACACTTAACAAATCGGTTAGACAATTATGAGACGAAACGAGTGTTGCGCTAGCCTACTAAACATGCAAGCCACATACCACAATTCTAGTTTATGTAGTTTCTATCCACACAATAACTATGTCACTATACTAAGTTAGTGTGCTCTCAAAAGCTAACTAAAGAGCCATACTAACCAAACTAACAAGCTCTCACAACTAGCTACACTAAAGAGCTTGATAACTAGTTTACGGTAATGTAAAGAGAGTGAGCAAGAAGGTTATACCGCTGTGTCGAGGAAGGAGCCAATCAATCACAAGAATGAATAACAATGAAAACCAATCACCTCGGAATCAAATGATGAACACAATGATTTTTTATCGAGGTTCACTTGCTTGCCGGCAAGCTAGTCCTCGTTGTGGTGATTCACTCACTTGGAGGTTCACGAGCTAATTGGTATCACACGCCAAACCCTCAATAGGGTGCCGCACAACCAACACAAGATGAGGATCACATAAGCCAACAGCAATCCACTAGAGTACCTTTTGGCTCTCCGCTGAGGAAAGGTCAAGAACCCCTCACAATCACCACGATCAAAGCCAGAGACAATCACCACTCTCCGCTCGATGATCCTCGCTGCTCCAAGCCGTCTAGGTGGTGGCAACCACCAAGAGTAACAAGTGAATCCCGCAGCGAAACACGAACACCAAGTGCCTCTAGATGCAAACATTCAAGCAATGCACTTGGATTCTCTCCCAATCTCATAAAGATGATGAATCAATGATGGAGATGAGTGTGAGGGCTTTGGCTAAGCTCGCAAGGTTGCTATGTTAATGCAAATGGCCAAGAGGGTGAGCTTGAGCCAGCTATAGGGCTTAAATAGAAGCCCCATAAAATAGAGTCGTTGTACCCCTTCACTGGGCACAACTCAGGGTGACCGGATGCTCTGGTCGGATCGACAGGACGCTGGACCACAGCGTCCGGTCACGCGATGCGTGCCACGTGTCCCATCTCTTCAAATGTTGATCGCCTGATCTCAACGGTCAAGTGACGATCGGACGCTGCAGCTCAAAGTGACCAGACGCTGAACCCCAGTGTCTGGTCGCTGAACCCCAGTGTCCGGTCATTTCCAGTAAGCATCCAGAGACGACTTTTCACAATCGGACACGTCCGGTCATGCTTGACTAGACACACCCAGTGTCCGGTCACTCGACGACTCCTCTGTGCATGACCATGTCAGTGTGACCGGACGCAGCCAGCCAGCGTCCGATTATTTCAGCGCCAACGTCCGGTCGATGACCGACGCTGCGCTTCTTTAGCTGCTACTGACTGGACATGCCGGTCCTTCAAAGACCAGCGTCCGATCACTTACAGTGACCTCTATCTTTTCTGTCTAGGGTGCCAGTGGCACCGTCGGACTGTCCGTACTTGACGGGTGGACACTCCGTCGGTGAAGTTCCTATCCCTTGCTCAAATGTGCCAACCATCAAGTGTATCACCTTATGCACACGTGTTAGCATATATTCACAAATATTTTCAAGGGTGTTAGCATTCCACTAGATCCTAAATGCATATGCAATGAGTTAGAGCATCTAGTGGCACTTTGATAACCGGATTTCGATACGAGTTTCACCCCTCTTAATAGTATGGCTATCGAACCTAAATGTGATCATACTCTCTAAGTGTCTTGATCACCAAAACAAAATAGCTCCTACCATTTATAACTTTGCCTTGAGCCTTTTGTTTTTCTCTTTCTTCTTTTCAAGTCCAAGCACTTGATTATCACCATGGCATCACCATCATTATGTCATGATCTTCATTTGCTTCACCACTTGGAATGTGCTACCTATCTCATGATCACTTGATAAACTAGATTAGCACTTAGGGTTTCATCAATTCACCAAAACCAAACTAGAGTTTTCAATCTCCCCTTTTTGGTAATTGATGACAACCCTTTCATAAAGATATGAATTGAAATTTAATTGAATCTATGTTGCTTGCCCAAGCATATTTTCCATGTGTAAAAGGATATAGACAAGTTTCATGAACTCCATATGGTAGTAATTACTCCCCCTACATATGTGCTAAGAGTTTGGATTGTAGCTTGCACATATGCTTAGATAGGAAATATAGGAGACAATGTCTACCAAATGATGCTAAGGTGTAAAAGATGGACCTTTGAAGTGTGATACTAATCGGAGTGCATCATTATACCATCCTTAGCACCATGGTTAGCTTGATACCACTTGGAAATACTTGAAAATGAAATCATTAGATATCCTATGCATGCTAGTTTTTCATTTTATCATTCAAACCTACAACTAGATACACCACACAAGCATGGATATTGAAATTTAAAACTTGTGCCATACAAGCAAACATATGAAATGCACATTCAAATGCACCATATAAGTTCATGAGCTTGCTCCCCCTACTTGTGTGCTTAAAATTTTAATTGATCTTTTTCCTTTGTCATATCTCTCCCCCTATGTCAAGTTCTCCCCCTTTATTGTCTTTTCATAATTTTAGTACACTAATATCTTTGTTTATCTCCCCATGTACTAATATCTTTGTTTTTCTCCCCCTTTGTTATCAATGACCACAAAGGTTCAAAATGTAGATAGGTTGAGATTATCAATGTCAATCAATGGGGTGAGGATCATATTCCTAAATTTGGTTCAAACTAGAAAATTTGCCAAAGATATTTAACTTGGTTTGATCCAAGGACAAGCTTCTTCACGCCTTCAAATAAGGGTTATCTTGTACCATATTGAGTTAAACACTTAGAGCTCATTTTCTAGATCGAACACTAGGTTTACAAGCCCACAAACATGTCATATGCTACCACTAGATCAAAATAAGCATAGAAGCAATAGTGGTACCATATAATCATCAAATTCATTTGATTTTCATGAATGAGCTTATTTAATGTGAGAGATGACTAGATGCATTAAACATGTCCTTAGCAACAATGTATGCCATGCCAATCAACTTTTACCTTGGATTGCTCGAAGGAGAGGCATGTCATATAAATGGGGAGTGCATCAACATATATTTGAGAAATCTAATATGTTCAACTCATTCCTTAACTTACAAAACCTTTTCTTATCTAATGGCTTGGTGAATATATCGGTAAGTTGATCTTTGGTGCCTACATTCTCAATGCAAATGTCCTCTTTTTATTGGTGATCTCTTATGAAATGGTGGCGGACATCAATGTGCTTTGTTCTTGTATGTTGAACCGGATTGTTTGTCAACTTGATTGCACTCTCATTGTCACATAGCAATGGCACTTTCTTGAACTTGATTCCAAAGTCACTCAAAGTGGCCTTCATCCAAGTATTTGTGCACAACAACTATCGGCGGATATGTATTCGGCTTCGGCGGTTGATAATTCAACACTATTTTGCTTCTTTGATGACCATGAGACAAGTGATCCTCCCAACAATTGATATGTGCTCAATGTACTCTTTCTTTCAACCTTGCATCCCACATAATCCGAGTCAGAGTAACCAACTAGCTCAAACTTTGCTCCTTTGGGATATCATAAACCAACATTTGGTGTTTGTTTCAAGTACCTCAATATTCTCTTTGTAGCCTTCAAATGATTTTTTCTTGGTGAGGCTTGAAATCTTGCACACATGCATACACTAAACATGACATCTGACCTTGATGCGGTCACATAGAGTAGGCTTCCAATCATAGACCGATACAACTTTTGATCCACCATATTTCCACTTGCATCACTGTCCAAGTTGCCATTGGTTCTTATTGATGTGCTAATGGCCTTGCTATCACTCATGCCGAACTTCTTGATCATGTCCTTGATATACTTGCCTTGACTCACAAATGTACCATTCTTCAATTGCTTGATTTGAAGATCAAGGAAGTAACTTAACTCTCCAATTATGGACATCTCAAACTCATTAGCCATCATCTTTCCAAACTCATCACAAAAGTCTTGATTGGTTGATCCAAATATGCTGTCATCAACATAGATTTGCAACATAAATAAATCTTTTTTAATCTTCTTGATGAAAAGAGTGGTGTCAACCTTGCCCATCATGAACCCTTTAGATAGTAGGAAGTCCCTCAATCTCTCATACCATGCTCTAAGTGCTTGCTTCAAACTATACAATACCTTCTTCAATTTGTACACATGGTCGGGCTTCTTATCATCTTCAAAACCAGGAGGTTGCTCAACATATACTTCTTTATTGATGTAACCATTGAGAAATGCACTCTTGATATCCATTTGATAGAATTTGATGTTGTGGGCATAAGCATAGGCTAGCATGTTTCTAATTGCTTCTAATCTAGCAACCGGGGCATATGTTTCTCCAAAGTCAAGACCTTCAACTTGTGTATATCCTTATGCTACCAATCTTGTTTTGTTCCTTACTACTATCCTATCTTAATCTTGCTTGTTTCTAAAGACCCATTTGGTTCCAATCACATTGTATCCCTTTGGTCTCTCTACTAATTCTCACACTTGATTTCTTATGAAGATATTCAATTCTTCATGCATAGCATTCACCCAATCAGCATCCTTCAATGCTTCATCTATCTTCTTTGATTTAATGGATGATACAAATGAGAAATACTCACAAAATAAAGCCAATCTTGATCTAGTTTGCACACCTCTTGAAATATCACCAATGATAGTGTCCAATGGATAATCCCTTGAAATATTGGTTGATTGGAGGATTAGAACTTGATTGCTTGCACTTGCTTGATCATTGGGTTGAGATGATATACTAGCCACTTGATCTTGTTCATTATCATGAGAGCTTGCTTGAATTGTATCATCTTGCATATTTGAGTTAAAGAGCACTTGCACTTGATCATCTTCATCATCATTCACTTGCCTAGGCCTCAATTCACCAACATCCATGTTCTTTATAGCATTTGAAAGTTGAATGCATCTAACATCTTCTAAGTTCTCATTATCTTCTTGTGAACCCTTGGTTTCATTAAATTCAACATTATGAACTTCCTCAAGAGTACCACTATCCAAATTCCAAACTCTATATGCTTTGCTTGTAGTGGAATAACCAAGTAGGAATGCTTTATCACATTTCTTGTCAAACTTGTCCAATCTAGTGCCTTTCTTTAAGATATTGCATTTGCAACCAAAGATCCGAAAATATACAATATTGGGCTTTCTACCATTCAAGAGCTCATATGGTGTCTTCTCTTTCAATGGGTGACAATAGAGGCGGTTGCTACAATAGCAAGCCATGTTGATAGCTTCGGCCTAAAAAGATTGACTCATATTGTACTCACTAAGCATAGACCTTGCCATATCAATGAGTGTTCTATTCTTTCTCTCAACAAGTCCATTTGATTGAGGTGTGTACTTGACCGAGAATTGATGTCTAATTCCAAATTTATCACATAGCTCATCAATTCTAGTGTTTTTTAACTCACTACCATTGTCACTTTTAACTCGCTTGATGGTTGTTTCAAACTCATTGTGAATGTCTTTAACAAATAATTTGAATGTTGCAAACACATAACTTTTGTCCACTAGAAAGAATATCCATATGTATCTAGTATAATCATCCACTATCATAAAGCCATATTTGTTATCATCGATGCTAGTGTATTGTGTTGGCCCAAACAAATCCATGTGTAATAACTCAAATGCTTTACTAGTGCTCATCATGCTTTTCTTGAGATGGGTGTTTCCAACTTGTTTTCCGGCTTGACAAGAGCTACAAAGCTTATCTTTTTCAAAAACATCTTTCAAGCCTCTAACTAAGTCATGCTTAACTAATCTATTCAATTGTTTTATTCCAACATGACCAAGTCTTCTATACCATAACCAGCCCATGCTAGACTTAGTGAACAAGCATGTAGATAATCTAGCTTCACTAGCATTGAAATAAACCAAGTATAGATTCTCATATCTAAATCCTTTGAAGATCAAATTAGAGTCATCTACACTTATGATCTCTACATCATCTACCCTAAATATGCATTTGAATCTAAGATCACATAATTGAGCCATGGATAGCAAATTGAAGTTCAAGCTCTCTACTAGCAACACATTGGATATGCTCATATCATTGGATATTTCAATCTTACCAAGTCCTTTGACCTTGCCTTTGCCATTATCACCAAATATGATACTATCATAACCATCATTGCCATTGGTGTTGATTGAGTTAAACATTCTTGCATCACCGGTCATGTGTTGAGTACATCCACTATCAAGAACCCAATGCCTTCCTCCGGCTTTATAATTGACCTATAAAAGAAGATCAATTCTTTTTAGGTACCCAAACTTATTTGGGTCCTTGAAGGTTAGTTACTAAGCTCTTTGGTACCTAAATAGCTTTCTTCTTTGAGCCCATCCATGGTTTATCAATAAACTTAGCCTTCACACCATTTGTACCCTTAGTAAGCACATAGAAATAATTAAGCTTAATGGAGGATACATTAGCATTTTTGGTCTTGTTGTTGTATTCTTGCTCTTTATGACCAACTTGCTTGCAACTAGTGCAAAATCGACCATTGTTCTTCATAAACTAGTCTTGTGAGGAGCCAAGGCCGCCTTGCCTTTCTTGGGAGTATAGCCCAATCTCTCTTTATAGAGAGAAGCTCTTTGGCTACCTAAGCACATAAGCAAGCGGTCCTCACCACCATAGGCCTTAGCTAAGGTGTGAGTGAGCTTATTGGACTCCTTCTTGAGGTTCTTATTCTCAACCATTAGTGAGGCATCATAAGTGAAATCATCACTACTAGATGAGGTGGAAGTAGAAGTACTATAAAAAGGGTTAGTGAGAGAAATAATGATAGGCATAGATAATGATTCATCAATTATATCATAAGTTAAGCTTACATTACAAGTTTCAACATGCTTCTTTTTATTTTGCTCATTAAGCAAAGAGGAATGAGTTTTTTCAAGCTTCTTGTGAGCCTTGCCAAGCTTCTCATGGGCTTCTTCTAGCCTCTCATGAGTTACTTTGAGCTCATCAAGGGCTTGCTTAAGGGCTTTGACCTCCTTATTCAAGCTCTTGCATTTTCTTCTCTTAATGTCAAAATGTTCTTTAGCATCTTCTAGCATGTCAAATAATTCATCTTTAGTAGGTTCATCATCATCACTATCACTATCATTTTCATTTTCATTATCATGTTCTTCATCACTTCCATCATCACAAATTTGTACCTTAGTGGCCTTAGCCATGAAGCATGATGGAGTGTCAAAGAGAGAAGGCTTCTTATTGATTGCAATGCTTGCAAGTGCCTTCTTCTTGGTGGTCTTGTCATCATCACTTGAGGAAGCATCACTATCTCAAGTGACCACATATGAACCACCCTTCTTCTTCTTGAATGTCATCTTGTCCTTCTTCTCTTTCTTTTCCTTCTTATCCTTCTTCTTGTTCTTCTTGTTGTCATCATCATTGTCGCTATTGTATGGACATCGAGCAACAAGATGATCTTTGCTTCCACATTTGAAGCACCTTCTTGACTCTTCTCCTTCTTTTCTTCCTTCTCACTATCATCTCTATATGTATCATCGGTTATTATATCTCCCAACACTTGGTTTGGTGTCATGGTGTCCAAATCACTCTTCACTAGAATAGTGACCAATGTGCCAAATCTTGAAGGCAAGCATCTCAAGAACTTATGGGAGAAGTCCTTGTCCTTCACCTCTTCTTCAAGTGCTTTGAGATCATTGAGAAGCACTTGAAGCCTATGAAACATCTTCGGCACACTTTCATCCTCCTTTATCTTGAAGCTTGCAAACTTCTCTTTGAGAATGTATGCCTTTGTACCCTTCACGGCTTGAGTGCCCTCAAATAATTCTTCCAACTTCTTTCACGCCTCATGAGCCATCTCAATATTCTTGATTTGCTCAAATGTTCTCTCATCAATTGTATCATGAATGACACTTAGAGCAATGCCATTGTTTTAGAGAAGCACTTCTTTGGCCGTGGTGGGATTTTCTGGATCACCAATCTCAATTTTGGTTTCTACCACTTTCCATACTTTTCTATTAATTGACTTGATGTATGTGGTCATCTTTGATTTCCAATACGGATAATTTATGCCATCAAATTGGGGTGGCTTCTTGGTGTTGTTGATTTGAGCTATTTTTACACCGAAGGTTGTTAAGCCTTAAATCACGGTGACCTCGGCTCTGATACCACTTAAAAGGTCCTAATGGCTAGAGGGGGATAAATAGCCTATTAAAAATTCTACAACAACACTTAACAAATCAGTTAGACAATTATGAGGCAAAACGAGTGTTGCGCTAGCCTACTAAAAATGCAAGCCACCTATCATAATTCTAGTTTATATAGTTTCTATCCACACAATAACTATATCACTACACTAAGTTAGTGTGCTCTCAAAAGTTAACTAAAGAGCCACACTAATCAAACTAACAAGTTCTCACAACTAGCTACACTAAAAAGCTTGATAACTAGTTTACGATAATGTAAAGAGAGTGAGCAAGAAGGTTATACCGCTGTGTCAAAGAAGGAGCCAATCAATCACAAGAATGAATAACAATGAAAACCAATCACCTCGGAATCAAATGATGAACACAATGATTTTTTACCGAGGTTCACTTGCTTGCCAGTAAACTAGTCCTCGTTGTGGTGATTCACTCACTTGGAGGTTCACGAGCTAATTGGCATCACACGCCAAACCTTCAATAGGGAGCCGCACAACCAACACAAGATGAGAATCACATAAGCCATGAGCAATCCACTAGAGTACCTTTTGGCTCTCCGCTAGGAAAAGGTCAAGAATCTCTCACAATCACCACGATTGGAGCCGAAGACAATCACCACTATCCGCTCGATGATCCTCGCTGCTCCAAGCCATCTAGGTGGCGGCAACCACCAAGAGTAACAAGTGAACCCCGCAGCGAAACACGAACACCAAGTGCCTCTAGATGCAAACACTTAAGCAATGAACTTAAATTCTCTTCCAATCTCATAAAAATGATGAATCAATGATGGAGATGAGTGGGAGGGCTTTGGCTAAGCTCACAAGGTTGCTATGTTAATGCAGATGGCCAAGAGGGTGACCTTGAGCTGGCTATGGGGCTTAAATAGAAGCCCCACAAAATAGAGTCGTTGTACCCCTTCACTAGGCTTAACTTGGGGTGACCGGACGCTCTGGTCGGATCGACCGGACGCTGGACCACAGCGTCCGGTCACGCGATGCGTGCCACGTGTCCCATCTCTTCAAATGTTGATCGCCTGATCTCAATGGTCAAGTGACGACCGGACGCTGCAACTCAAAGTGACCGGACGCTGAACCCCAGTGTCTGGTCGTTTTCAGTAAGCATCTAGAGATGACTTTTCACGATCGGACGCGTTCGGTCATGCTTGACCGGACACACCCATCGTCCGGTCACTCGGCGACTCCACTGTGCATGACCATGTCAGTGTGACCGGATACAGCCAGGCAGCGTCCTGTCGTTTTAGTGCCAGCATCCGGTCGATGACCGACGCTGCGCTTCTTCAGCTGCTACTGACCGGACGCGCTGGTCCTTCAAAGACCAGCGTCCGGTCACTTACAGTGACCTCCGTCTTTTCTGTCTAGGGTGCCAGTGAAGTTCCTATCCCTTGCTTAAATGTGCCAACCATCAAGTGTATCACCTTGTGCACATGTGTTAGCATATATTCATAAATATTTTCAAGAGTGTTAGCATTCCACTAGATCCTAAATGCATATGTAATGAGTTAGAGCATCTAGTGGCACTTTGATAACCGGATTTCGATACGAGTTTCACCCCTCTTAATAGTACGGCTATTGAACCTAAATGTGATCACACTCTCTAAGTGTCTTGATCACCAAAACAAAATAGCTCCTACCATTTATACCTTTGTCTTGAGCCTTTTGTTTTTCTCTTTCTTCTTTTCAAATCCAAGCACTTGATTATCATCATGGCATCAGCATCATCATGTCATGATCTTCATTTGCTTCACCACTTGGAATGTGCTACCTATCTCATGATCACTTGATAAACTAGGTTAGCACTTAGGGTTTCATCAATTCACCAAAATCAAACTAGAGCTTTCAGCGATGACGTTATATATGTCGAGTTTTTAGAATTACACCAACTCTGCCACCTGGACTCTCTCGATAAAAGTCTCATTAGCTGCCATTGTCTATAAGTATGATTATTTTCTACTATTAAAGTGTATATATATAAAGCTACATGTATATATATAAATTATATATCCTCACACTATATTTTTATATATGCAGATATGAGATGACAGAACTCAGAGAGAGAAAGGATAATGATGTTGGTTTTGTTGATCCAAATGTCGTATTCAAACACTCTAATCCCCCGCCTGAATAGAAAGCTGAACTCGAGAAAAATCTCATGAGGTTCTTAGTGAACCAACAAAACAAGGACATACTCTTTCCCTACAACTTCAATTGAGTGTTAAATAATTAACGTCGATCATATGGACATTTATTTAATTATTTGCTTACTAGCTAAGTTATCTCCCATATATATATATATATATATATATATATATATATATATATATATATATATATATATATATATGTTGACTCTAGTTAATGTCGATCATATTTGTGTATAAAAACATATGCAACAATCACTGGATATTGATGGTCATTGATATGGCTAATAGTCGGCTGAGCATCTTAGACTCGTTAAGAAAAGAGCAAACAGAGTACCAAGACATGATAGATATTATCCAAGGGTAATTTAGTCTCTCTAGCAACTATATATACCCCGATCTCTTAACTGCAATAATTATTAAAGGCCAAATTAAAATTTTATTTTATTAGGCGTAGTGTTTGGAAAAGTTTCATTGAAGAACACCACATGAAACATTGCAAAGCGCCACTGGATGTAATCGCACACAAAGTAAGTACTAGCTACATTTATATATATATATAATTCAATTAACACCATGCATGCTTTCAATTCACCAGATCTTTTTTCTTGTAAAAGTGGGTTCTGAGACAAGAACAGGGGACCAACTATTGCGGATACTATATTTGCGAGTTCATCTTGGCATACTAAAAAAGAACTCCTGAAGAGATCCTCAAAGTACGTTATATAAATATATTCATATATTCACAATTTCTTTTATTGCTCATATATATAAGTAATCACGTGACCAACATATATATATATATATATATATACACTTTTCCTTTAACTTTTATTGAAGACTCTATGGTTGAAGGAAAAAGTCATACGACGTGACCAACTGAAAGCAATTCAAGAGACCATAGCAGGATTTCTTAATGACTAGGTCTTAAATCCCGCCGGTGAGTTCTACAATGACATGAACGAAACATGAAAGCCAAACCAGATATAGTAAATTTGTTATCCCAAGAATATGATAGAATATACAATGCAAGCTTTATTTGTAATATATATATATATACATATTATATGTACATAAAATAACGTACAATATATGTATATGCATGTAATATATACGTTAGTTTCATACTTTAATTTGTACAAAATGTTCGAATATTATAAGCGTGTAGAATACGTATATTATTAGCACGTAGAATACGTATTCGAAAACCAAAACGAATCATCATTTGAAAATAGAAACAAAAAAAAACTTTAGTCCTGGTTGGTAATACCAACCGGGACTAAAAGGCCAGCCCACGTGGCTAGGCTGGGAGGTCTCTTTAGCCTTGGTTGGTATTATCAACCGGCGACGAGAAACCGAGACTAAAAAAGAAGCCCTTTAATGTTGGATTCATGCTCTCGATTGAAAAATCGGGACTGAAAGGGTTTTCGAACCGAAAGTACAGCCTGTTTCTGTACTAGTGTTCCCTCTCCCCCTCCTCCGGCCTTCCGTCTCATCTCAATCCCAAGAGCAACGTGAGATCACTACACGACCTCAAATCACCTGCCATTGTTGATCAGCAAACCCAGCTTAAGCTAGGAGCAAGCAATGGAGTTCGTGCTCGTTGACCCGGCGTTCTCAGCGGCGGTGCAGCACTGATGGACCTGCCCCACGAGCTGGAGCGGCAGCTGAACGCGCCGACGCCGGCCTACGTGCGCGACCGTCGGGCCATGGCCAACACGCCCATGGACGTCAAGGAGCTGCCGTCCGGACCGATCGTCCTGGCCGTCCCGGGGTCAGCCTCGCCGACGTCTAAGGTGCAGGTGGAGGAGGGCAACGTGCTGGCCATCAGCGGCGAGCGCAAGCGCCCCTCCGAGGACGGCGCCGACGGCGGCGGCAAGCAGAAGCAGCAGGCCGGCGCCGACGACGGCGAGAAGCAGGGGGTGAAGTACCTGAGGATGGAGAGGAGGATGGGCAAGTTCATGAGGCGGTTCCCGCTGCCGGAGAGCGCCGACCTGGGCAGCATCCGCGCCGAGTACAAGGACGGTGTGCTCACCGTCATCGTCGACAAGAAGCCCCCGCCAGAGCCCAAGAAGCCGCGCGTCGTCCAGGTCACGGTCGGCGGCGAGCAGCAGAGCGAGTAAGGAGGCGACATACGCGTGACCGATGCTCGTCATCAGCCGGACATGGCGGGTGACGAGCGAATAACAATGAGGGTGTGATGCTTTCTTTGTTCTGCACTTCTGCTTGGTAGTAGTTGCTAGTTAGTAGAATAAGTGACTGTAATAGTCATTGTACATGCATGTACTTCGAGTGCTTCTGCTTGTATCAGTTCCCGGACCCCCTCCCTCTTCCGCTCCGGCAGCTCGCCGGCGCGCGACGGGAGGTGGGCCGGCCCCTGTCCAGTCGTCCAGTATATCTAGTTTACCTTCCGTACCGCCCGTAGTGGTGCGTTCTTTGGAGCTCCGCCAGCAGATGGTGCGGTGGATGCTCCCAATCTTCTTCCTCGCCGGCGTTTTCTCTACGTTTGGTGGGGATGCGCTCATTGACGTTGCTCTTCCCGTTGATGTCGTCATCGGCAACCGTGTGTCATAGGGCTCGCATCGGTGTCGTCCTTTGGGCGCGCTCTTCCGCGAGAGCTGCTGAGTGCTGACTGCCGTGTCCCGTGGTCGGGTCTTGCTCGGAGTGGGCGTGGGGTTCCTCGCCGCCGCCGCGGGCGGTAGTTCCTCGGCTCCCTTCCTCGCCGGCCCCATGGATTCTCGGCAGCTGCATCGTGCGCCTGGTCGCAATGGTTGTTGGCTTCATTCATCGAAGCCGTCGGTGCTGTCGCTGTGACTCTGTTGCTGCAGTTTGTGCTGCTGCCGTGCCCTGGAAGGTCTCGTCGCCGGCGATCTGTCTCTGCCGTCGGCGTTGGGCGGTCTCTCACTCTCTCCTCGATGGTGCTATGGAGTCCTGCTTGCTGTGTTCAGATGTGGGCCCCACACCGGCCTGCACAACTTTCGTACGTCGCTCGTGGGGCTCCCGAAGCGTGTCCTCTTCCCGCTGCCAACAAAAATTTAAGCACAAATCAGTACTATCAGTTGAATAAAGCGGGCTCTTCCTGCACAGGAAGGACACGTAGGCACATGTGTCGAACATGCACATCACAGTCGGTTAAGTACTCTGCTAGTACTGGCTTACAGATCAGTCGAACAATGCGGGCTCTTTCTGAACAGGAAGGACACGTAGGCAGTAGGCACATGTGTCGAACATGCACATCAGCGTCGGTTAAGTACTCTGCTAGTACTTGTTTTAATTGTTTTCACAGGTGCCCAAGTGGCAAAGCGTCAGCAAAGGTTCTGACCTCCAGCAATCGTCGAAGGTGATCCTCAAATTCAAGGTTGACAGACAGCAAGATGGTCCTCAGATTTAAGGTTGAGAGACGTGGCGTTCAAATTCAACGTTGACAGGAAGATGATCCTCAGATTTACGGCAGATGTGGCGTTAGATGGTCCTCAGATTTACGGTCGACAGATGTGGCGTTAGATGGTCCTCAGATTTACGGTTCACAGATGTGGCGTTATTATTTTCTTTATAGTCCCGTGTCTTAGAGAGTCGTGGGAAGCGATAACTTCAGGGCCTGTTTGGCATGCGAGTTTTTTTTAAACATTTATTTTTAAAACAACTTTGTGGGCGTGTGAAGCTATTTTTCTTCTCTCTCGTAAAGACATGAGTTACAACGAAGCTGAAAATAGTAGTTTATCGACAGATGTGGCGTTAGATGGTCCTCAGATTTACGGTCGACAGATGTGGCGTTAGATGGTCCTCAGATTTACGGTTCACAGATGTGGCGTTATTATTTTCTTTATAGTCCCGTGTCTTAGAGAGTCGTGGGAAGCGATAACTTCAGGGCCTGTTTGGCATGCGAGTTTTTTTTAAACATTTATTTTTAAAACAACTTTGTGGGCGTGTGAAGCTATTTTTCTTCTCTCGTAAAGACATGAGTTACAACGAAGCTGAAAATAATAGTTTATCCTATTCATGAACAGTTGGTGAAGCTATTTTGCTAAACACTTTTTCCAAAACAGCTCAGCTTTACTTAAAAAAAGCTACTCTTCACTAGTCAAGCTAAGTTGTGACAAACAGACTCTTAATATTATAATATATACTGAATCCTTAAAAATGTTATAGATGTATTACTTGCTAATTGCTATTCCCTTCGTTTCAAATTACAAGACGTTTTTACTTTTCTACATACACTACTTATATATTGTTTTTAATATGTACCTAAACATAATGTATATGTAAATACATAGCTAAAGTTATGTATCTAGAAAAATCAAAACGTCTTATAATTTAAAATAAAGGGAGTATATGGCTATGGCATGGAGTATGACAACGTGTTACGCGGAGTAGAAGTTAAAAAAAACGAATCCAAAATTCAGAAAGATTCAAACCTAGCTAATTCCACATTGACTACCAAAAATAGCAATGATATATCAAAATCGATCCCAGAACATCTTTCATCGCCAGAGGATCATCCTGGACAACCTCAAGGAGCTGAACGCCCCATTTCGTCTTCCGCGCACTTGTTTCGTTCTTACTTCTTTCATCACCAGAGGATCATCTTTGCCACGCTCTTCTGAAGTACCACCTGCTTCTTTTCTGACGAACAATGCAATGAAGAAGCCCTCCAGGCCATCCTCAGGGTCCGTCCGAAGCAAATGTTCAGCTGCAAAGCAAACGAGGGAAGCCATGGTGACGTGAGGGGGTTACGTTCAGAGACATTCACTGGGAGTTGAACGCGTAGAGGGCGTACATCCTTGGAAAACTGGAAGGCCGCGGCGATGCCACTGAGGGAATGGTGTGGCAAGCTCAAATCCGAGGGATGTAGCTAAGGGCAGGATGGAGTTCACGACATCCTCGTTCTCTGCCTGGTGGATTGAGCAAGTGCTGTAGACCACTCTCTCCACAGAGGGAACTGCAAAGGTGAAGCCGTGGAGGGAAGCTTCAGTTCGTGCAAACAGTTGTGCACTGACATGTGACTATTCATATTCAAGTGACAAATGGCATAGGGACTTACATGATAGAGCATGGGAGAGAGCTTTCTTTTGGAAAGCGGAGAGTTTCATGACCCTTGAGCTTGTACTCGCGTCATCCTCATTATCTGCAGAGCAAGGCTTATTTCATGAGATATTGCGATGAAAAGTTACTAAACGCCCCCAACTTGAACCCCTCCCTTCCCCTCCTTCAAACTAGATAGATAGTCTGCAGATCAGGACGTAGTAGGCCAAAATAACGGTGGAGTACCACTTTATTATACGCCAAGAAATATATACAAACTATAAATATATGGTAAATACTGTACTAGTCAGTAGCAAAAAAAAAAAAATGAACGTGGTGTATATGCATCATTATTGATAAATGTGACTTTGCCCCTGCCCCTGATGCTGATATGCAAACAATTCTTAGTGACAGTTGTTTCATAGTTTCAGTCCAAATAAGATAAGTAGGCATATTGTGCTAACTACATAAGGTTAACCTTGCCCAGCAGCCTACAATGTAACTGACGCAACTCACAAAACAATGATGCCAACAGAATCAAATAACATTCTGATAGGATTACGGATCCTACCGCGTAGATCACGGAGTCTGTAGGGGTGAGAGGGAGGTGGAGCAGGCTGGGAACCTCGCTGCCGGCGGCTGGACGCCGTGGTGGAGGATGGGCGGCAGCGGCTGTAGCCCTAACCCTCGCGCAGCTACAGTAACGGCGCACTGTTCACGCGTGAACAGTAGAGGCGGCTAGGGTTTCTCCCGGCTAGGGTTTCTCCCGTCTCCCTGAGGAAGCCGGAAACAATAATATGTTTCTGCTTTATCTCACAAATAGAGTCTTACAAATATTTATATGTCTCTCTAATAGCGATAATTATAAAATAACCCTCTAGCAATACTATAATTGCGACAATTATATGGGCCATGGCCATAGCCCTTTGATGGCCGGCTTCCCTCCTAGCCCTTAGCTGGGCTGCGACGGCTGTAGGGAATGCCGGTCATAACATCTCTCCCCGCCTGCAAAAACAGCTCGTCCTCGAGCTGGAAATCGGGGTGCTCGGCGCGGAACTCCTCGAGTGACTCCCACGTTGCATCATCTGCTGACAGACCGCGCCACTTGATCAAAATCTTCCAAACACCCCGGCGCTGCTGAGCGCGCAGGGCGCGTTCCGGGCCTGGCAGGGCCCGGCCATCCAAAGCCGGTGGCAAGACACCGGCGGCAGTGGGGGGATCGCCGCGGTGCTGCTTCAGGAGGCCCACATGGAATACATCGTGGATGCGGGCGTCATCGGGCAGCTGGAGGCGGTAGGCGACGCGACCGATGCGCTCAAGCACGCGAAACGGCCCCGCCCAGCGCGGCCCCAACTTGCGCTTGGAGCGAGGGTCGAGGGACTGCTGCGTGGTGCGGTGAAGGAGACGCAGCCAGACCCACGAGCCCACCTCGAACTCCACATCCCTGTGGTTGGCGTCGTAGTAGCGTTTGGAGAGCTGCTGGGCTTGAAGGAGCCGCTGACGGACCTCAGCGAGCATCTCGTCGCGGCTGCGGAGTATGGCGTCGGCGGCCTCGGTACGAGCCGTTCCCGGCTGGTACGGCAATATGGGCGGCGGTGGTCGACCGTAGACGACCTCGAAAGGCGTGGCGCGGAGGGCGGTATGGAAAGAAGTATTGTAGCAATACTCCGCCCACGACAGCCAGTCCACCCATGCCCGAGGCCGGTCACCTGTAACACAGCGCAAATACATGGCAATCACCTTGTTGACCACCTCCGACTGGCCGTCCGTCTGAGGGTGGAAGGCGGTGCTCATGCGGAGCTTGACGCCCGCCATCTGGAAAAGGTCCCGCCACACGTGGCCGGTGAACACGGGGTCCCGGTCACTGACGATGGAGAGCGGAAACCCGTGGAGCCGTACAATGCCGTCGAAGAAAGCACGGGCGACCGACGCGGCCGTGTAGGGGTGCCCGAGCGCGATGAAGTGCGCGTACTTAGAGAAACGGTCGACGACGGTGAGGATAACCGACTTGCCGGCGACTTTGGGCAGCCCCTCGATGAAGTCGATCGAGATGTCCGCCCAAACTTGGGAGGGCACGTCGAGGGGCTGCAGCAGTCCCGCTGGCTGCAACGCCTCCGTCTTGTTGCGCTGGCACGTGGTGCAGGAACGCACCAAGTCGCGCACCAGTGCCCTGTCCCGCGGAATGTAGAACTCGGCACGGAGGCGGTGCAGCGTCTTCTGGGTCCCCTCATGGCCGGCGGCATGAGCCAGCAGGAGGACCTGGTGGCGGAGGTCCCCGTGATCCGGCACGAAGATACGAGACCCGTGGAGGAGGAGGCCGCTGTCCAGGCGCCACGGCTCCGCGAGCTCCCCGGCCTGGAGCTGCTGCAGCAGCCGCTGGCCATCCGGCGCCGTGGCTGTAGCGCGCCTGATGGCGTCGAGGAGGTCAAACGAAGGCCCGGACACAGCCACCGCTGCCCCGAGGGCGTCCGGCGACGGTACAGGCGCCACCGCCTCACTGTCGCGGCGTGACAGAGCGTCCGCCACGGTGTTGAGGCGGCCCGGGCGGTACTCCACGGTGAAGTCGAAGCCGAAAAGTTTGCTGATCCATTGGTGCTGTGGGACGGTAGACAAACGCTGATCAAGCAAAAATTTGAGACTGTAGTGGTCAGTGCGAACCAGGAAGGGGCGCCCCCACAAATACGGGCGCCAGTGGCGCACAGCTTGCACCAAGCCGATGAGCTCGCGTTCGTAGGCGGCGAGCTTGAGGTGGCGAGCTGCAAATGGCCTGCTAAAGTAGGCGAGGGGTCCCGCGCCCTGGTGGAGGACGACGCCGAACCCCGCACCCGATGCATCGCAGTCGACCACGAAAGTAGCGTCGAAATCCGGCATCTGAAGCACGGGCCCCGTCGTCAAGGCGCGCTTGAGCGCCTCGAAAGCCGTCGTCGCGTCGTCGTCCCACACGAACGCGTCTCGCCGCAAGAGACGCGTGAGCGGGGCCGCGATGATGCCGAAGTCGCGGATGAACTTCCTGTAGTATCCCGCCAAGCCCAAGAAGCCGCGAAGGCCCCGGGCCGAGCGAGGTAGAGGCCACGCCGCCACCGCGTCGACCTTGTCGGCGTCCATGGCGACACCGCCCTCGGCGATGACATGGCCAAGATAGGTCACGGATGGCGCCCCAAACGAGCACTTGGAGCGCTTCAAGTATAGATGGTGCGCCCGCAGGGCGCTGAGGACGATGTTGATGTGCTGCAGATGCTCGGACCACGACGAGCTGTAGATGAGGATATCATCGAAGAAAACGAGCACAAACCGCCGGAGGTAGGTGCGAAGCACATCGTTCATCAGGGCCTGGAAGGTGGCCGGGGCATTAGAAAGCCCGAAAGGCATCACCAGAAACTCGAAGTGGCCGTGGTGAGTGCGGAACGCCGTCTTGGCGATGTCGTCGGGATGCATCCGCACCTGATGATACCCCGAGCGTAGGTCCAGCTTTGTGAAAAAGCGAGCTCCATGGAGCTCATCGAGGAGCTCATCGACCACCGGTATCGGGAACTTGTCCTTGGACGTCTTGGCGTTGAGGGCGCGGTAGTCAATGCAGAAGCGCCACGACTGGTCCGCCTTGCGCACCAGCAAGACGGGCGCCGAGAAAGGTGAAGTGGTCGGCCTGATGATCCCTTGGGTGAGCATGGCCGCGCACTGCCGCTCCAGCTCGTCCTTCTGTAGCTGGGGATAGCGGTAAGGGCGCACCGCCACCGGCGCGGTGCCCGGTAGCAAGTGGATGCGGTGGTCGTACGCTCGCGCCGGCGGAAGGCCCGTGGGTTCGGTGAAGACGACGGCGTGCTGCTGGAGGAGGACGTCCAGCAGCGGCTGCCGTGGGTCGGGGGCAGCCGCGGCCAGCAGCTGTGCCGAGGGGGCTGGAGAGGGTGCAACCGCCCCGGCCACTCCCTGCCAGGTGACGCGGCGGCCGTCGCGCCAAAACGACAGGGTGAGGGCCTCGCAGTCCCATAGTATGGGGCCCAAGGTGCGGATGAAGTCGAAGCCCATGATGAAGTCAAATCCGCCCAAGTTGAGGCCGACACACGTGATGGCGAAGTCCTCGTCGTAGATGCGAATGGGCACGTTGCGCGCGATGCCCTCACAAGGCATGCGGTCGCCATTGGCCACCGTGATCCGCAGGCGCTCCCCGCCCGCCAGGAACGAGGCCCAGGCGGCGCATGGTCTCCCCCGACACGAAGTTATGGGTGGAGCCCGTGTCGAGGAGGGCCAGGAAGCGTTCGCCCTTGATGACGACGGGCAGCAGCATGGAGTTGGCGGCCCGAATACCTGCAACAGCCTGGAGGGAGACCACAAGGGCGTTAGCGGCAGCCATCTCCGGGCCGGCTAACTCGCTGGACGGGGTGTCCTCAGTTGCCTCCACGGGAGTCTCCACGATGTAGTCGTCGACCTCCAGGTAGAAGAGGCGCTTGCACACGTGCCCGCGTACGTAAGGCTCGTCACAGTTGAAGCACAGCCCCTGGCGACGGCGCTCCTGCTGTTCGGCCGGAGAGAGCCGACGAAAAGTGGGCGCCGCCGGTGTCGGTGTAGGAGCGGCGGCCGCAGGTGGAGGACCGCTCGGCGTCCGCTGCTGCGGAGTCCAGGTTGACCGCAGGGGCGGCCGGGCGCCACGAGGCTGCGGGGCAGGTGGAGATACGCAATCCTCGAACGCCCGTGCCAAGTACATGGCGGTTTGGAGGTCGGGCGGTGCGCGGAGCTGAACCTGCTTGCGGAGCTGGTCCGGCAGCCCGCCAACGTACAACTCCGCCTTTTGGCGAGCGGAGAGGTTGCGGGCGTGGCACAGGATGGCATTGTAGCGCTCCGAGTAATCCTGCACGGAAGAACCAAAAGGAAGGCGGGCAAGCTCCGCCAACCGTGTGCCCAGAACAGGGGGCCCGAAGCGGAGCGAACATAACTCGCGGAAGCGCTCCCAAGGGGGCATGCCCTCGTCCTGCTCCAGGGCGTAGTACCATGTCTGGGCAGCACCCCGAAGATGGTAGGACGCGAGCCATGTGCGCGCGGATGCTAGCGTCTGCTGACCGCGGAAGAACTGCTCGCACTGGTTCAACCAATTCAGGGGGTCTGCCGAGCCGTCGTACGTAGGAAACTCCAATTTGTAGAATTTGGGCCCCGCCTGTGCGCCCGCGAGGGCAGCACCAAGGCCCGGGTCAAGGCCCCCCTGCTGCTGGCCGCCCGAGGAAGAAGGGCGCCCCGAAGAACAGCGAGCCGTCCACCCCCCCAGAGAGAGGACCGCCGACGGAAGGCAGGGTTGGAACCGCTGTTGTCGCGATCGTCGTGGAGGGTGATGGGGTTGTCGACGTGGCTATCGAGTAGAGCGGAGCAGACGCCGTCACGGGCGGCTGCAGCCAATCAGGCAGCAGGTGACGGCGAGGCCGGCCATTGCAACAGATGGAGCGGAACTCCGGCCCCCGTCGACGGCATGCCGTAGGGGTAGGAAGTCGCTGGCGCAGTGGGGATCGGTGCCGTGGGCACCGGCGGCGGAGGCAGTGGTGGTGCGGGAAACGGCGGCGGTGGAGGCGCCTGGAGCAGGCCGGCCCACGCCGTCTGCATGGAGACCACCGCGTTGGCGATCAGATCAACCTTGGCCCCCAGCGATTCCAACGTCAGGGGCTGGGCAGAGGCGTTGGACGCCTCCGACAACTCCGACGACGCAGCGGTCGGCGACGAAGTGGTCACCGGGATGGAGGAACTCGGAGGAGCAGTCGTCATCGAACCAGGCAATGCTGATACCAGGTTGATAGGATTACGGATCCTACCGCGTAGATCACGGAGTCTGTAGGGGTGAGAGGGAGGTGGAGCAGGCTGGGAACCTCGCTGCCGGCGGCTGGACGCCGTGGTGGAGGATGGGCGGCTGCGGCTGTAGCCCTAACCCTCGTGTAGCTACAGTAACGGTGCACTGTTCACGCGTGAACAGTAGAGGCGGCTAGGGTTTCTCCCGGCTAGGGTTTCTCCCGTCTCCCTGAGGAAGCCGGAAACAATAATATGTTTCTGCTTTATCTCACAAATAGAGTCTTACAAATATTTATATGTCTCTCTAATAGCGATAATTATAAAATAACCCTCTAGCAATACTATAATTGTGACAATTATATGGGCCATAGCCCTTTGATGGCCGGCTTCCCTCCTAGCCCTTAGCTGGGCTGCGACGGCTGTAGGGGATGCCGGTCATAACACATTCCTTCTTTTTTTATGAAGGTAACAGAATAAAATAGCAAATTTTTTGCTACAAAAGCCTTTAGTTACCTCTAGAATGTGAAGGAAGCAAATAATCAAGTCTCTCTGTAGATATTCCAGAACCAGAGCACGAGGGGTCCAATAGAATAGCTCGAACCTGCAGCAATCACCATCATCACATCAATGCAAATGACAAAATCATGGATAATGGCTTTGCAAGATGAAAGAGAACTACTAATGTGTGCCCAGTGAGGTTAATAAGCTACCAATAGAAGTGGAGGTATCTACAAACCTCAGCATATGATGGATCGTTTCTATCTACTTCCAGAAAGTCGCCATTAACTATTTGAATATCTTTAGCAATAAGTTCAGAAATGTGGTTGTCGTATCAAATGTACTATAATGAATATTGTTGAACATAATGGATAACATATGACAAGAACACATATCATTGGATGAAGATCAAACAACTAGTCAATACATATCAAAACTAATTCTATGCCTTTGTGCTTTGCAGTAAGGAGACAAGGACAGTTTAACAGTAAAAACTACACAAAAAATAAAATATAATTGCAAGGTTGATAGATCTGAAAGATCATCAGGAAAGGATACTATTGGCTCCAGATCTTCTGACAGTATGTTGCAATGTCTTGGCCCTCTCTTTGTTAAGTTCGCAAGCTACAATACTTCCCTCTCCATTCATGAGCGCAGCAAGGTGGACTGTTTTGTTCCCTGGAGCCGCACATGCATCAATAACCTAAGTTTAAATGTTCAAGCTGAAATTAATATTTGAGATTATATAACTCTAAAGGTGATATGACAGATTGAAATTTTCAACTGGTACATCAGAATGCAACATTCTTTACAGCACCCATGG
Source organism: Miscanthus floridulus (assembly GCF_019320115.1). NCBI lineage: Eukaryota > Viridiplantae > Streptophyta > Magnoliopsida > Poales > Poaceae > Miscanthus > Miscanthus floridulus. The sequence goes on along the minus strand of NC_089586.1, from coordinate 35,801,031 downwards.
CAGATATCAATGAAGCAAATCCACAAACAACAACAACAACAACAAAGCCTTTTAGTCACAAGCAAGTTGGGGTAGGCTGGAGTTGAAACCTAATATGAGACCCTAGTCACGGTTCAGGCACATCAATAGCAGCTTTCCAAGCACTCCTATCCAAACAAAGGTCTCTAGGTATATCCCAACCTTTAAATCTCTTTTTATTGCCTCCCCCCATGTCAGCTTCGGTCTTCCTCTACCTCTCCTCACATTGATATCTCGACTTAGGACTAAGCAAATCCACAAACAAGCATAGAAATTCTGTATTCTACATAAAAATAAAATAAACATTGAGTGAAAATATCAGTACTATTTATCGTTTCCCTACCTGAATGACCACATTTTTTAAATAAGAAGATGAATAGATAGAAACTTAGGGAGTAGAGACGGTATACTATTTGCCAAGTTAAGTGAAAAGCATACACAGCACTATATTCTAGACAGCATTATTATTTTGTAAATTCCAAACCATCCAGTCAGATCGTAACACCAAAGTTAATAAATAATTCTTATCTTCACTGAAAATGCTGGCAAAATAAAATATCAATAAATTTTAGTCCGTCAGATACAACACACTAACCTTCCAGCCTGGCTTAGGGCACAATGCAACTGCTACCATACAACTAGCTCTCCCCTATGAGAACAGGTAGGAATGAAGAAAAAGGTCAATTACACAATTATTATAAATCATGTGACTTTCTCAAAAGTAAGCAAAAGAATCAGAAGGTCACCTGCAAAAACACTTTCCCATCTGTAACCAGCGGATGGTTATGCAAATCAGTTCCAGGTGGGAGTACCAACATGTCTGGAATCATATCATCTTTGTCAACCTATTCAATACTGAGTGACTGAGTCAAGTGTCATCAACAACGGACAACGGTAGAGCTCAAAAGTAAGGTTGCAGTTGCAAAGATAGCTTCATAGGGAACACCAAACTAGAATGATGTTACTCAGATCAATATGCTTGCTTAATAACCTTAAAAGATAGATGAAATACCATGTGTATTTTGTTCAATTCTTCAATGACAGACTCTGTAGTAATCTTGAGCGTGTTAACACGAAGAAATCGGGGCTTTGGTTTGACTGAAGAAAAAGAGAATAATGAACAGCGTGGCATGCATATAAATTCGAAAGTAGCATATAATTTATGTTCACTGAGGACTGTACATCATTGACAGATAGAAATCAAACAAATGCAGAGAAACAGTTGTTGTAGACCCTTTCAGCAATCAGCAAACACAATTGTATCCTAATAGTGGCAAGCAAATCAATTTCCCAAGCATGAAACTAACCGGAACTAGAAATTTATTTTGGAAGGGAATTTCTTGAAATATAATCCACAATTTGCCAAAAGACAAGTCATTGTCAATCACCATAACAGGGCAATTAGACGAATGTGCACAAACATATAGAAATGAAAGCAGAAGATAAACAATATAACATAGCATGGACAGTAGTTTTGAGTAATGGCACAAGGAAATGAATTCAGATGATCATCAGCACATGAGACATTTTAAGTTCACAATTGCACCACCATGATTATGCAGTGTAGAGAAATTGAATTTAGCTAGCATTTTTTTTAACCACTCCATAGCTTGAAGCCTTGAACAGTGAAATGAATACATTTGATTATGAATAGTCAAGATCATGACTGGCTCAGGGTAGAATTGGGAGTACTCATATTACAAAAAATTTGTGAATTATAAGCTACAGTGAAGATGGTCAGGTACAAGGGTACCGGCTGTTTTATTGCCCAATAGGTCTTCAACGCAACTGACTTTTCTTCTGGCACAAACTTTATCAAGAGTAGTCCTAAGAGAATCTTTTTGTAGCATAATTAATTGCTCGACTGATCCAGAAACTGCAATTCCCTGGGAATGCCATTTCATGTTAGATTATCTTTAATTGGAAAAAGAGAATAAATACACAACTGATTAAGCTGAATGACATGCTAAACTCGTTTTTAAATAGTGGAGGGAAGCAAACGAGTAAAATGGTACAATGAGTACTTAATCAAATGCACAGCTCAAAGTATAAACATTAATAGAAACAAGATTTGAACTTAATAATTTAAGGAATAGATAAATTAAATGCACAAAAACTGTACAACAAATTGGTTGGTTCAATACTCTTAAGTAAATGATGACAAACCTGACCAAAGAGAATGTCATAGGTAGTCACATAAACCAATTCCTCCTGTTTCTGCAAGTGAAAAGGAAATACAACTTAGTTAACTCAGCCTTTGCTGCCTACAGGCGGGTTTCTCTCTCTCTCTCTCTCTTTTGAGGTAAGGCATTATACATTGCTAATGAAGAGGCATGTCTAAACTCTAAAGCCCACATGTCAAACTGTCAACAACAATGATAAAAACACAATGAGTAAGAAAGATTTAGCTACATCGCAACAATTGATGAAGTTGGCTCACCTTCCATTTGCTGTTCAGTATTCCAGTCAATGCTAAAACCTCTTTAAGAATTGGTAGATCTGACAAAAGGAAACAAAGAAACATGAGGGGAGAAGTCAACACAAGGGAACACAATTTGAAGTATCAAAGCACAACAGAACACATAACCATTTGCTCTATTCAAGCAGCAGGAATTATAGCTGTCCTCCATTTACACTCAGATGACTAACACGACATTCCTTAATTACACGCAGCAAGTATGTGACTTTATTAACAAGTTAAATCTGACTTCTTTCAAAGTTGATGGCTTAAGCGTAAATAGTGAAGTGTATTCATTGTTAAAACTTAAAAGTGTATCTTGCATTGTGCATCATACTTGTATGACCTGTACATGCGTGCATCAACAGCTCCATTCTTGCTACAATTCTATGGCTACAAGTCAACAACTCTAAACAGCAGATAATGCACCCAACCACCCAGCACAGCCGCACCAGAGCTCTGCAATGGCATTCCGTCGAACACCTTGCGCGCCAGAGCACGCCAAGGCAGCTGGAAGCAAGCTGGGGCGGCGCTTACTTACATTTGAGGGTCTGGCAGACGAGCGCGAAGGTGGCGCGCTTGTTGCGGACGGTTGGGGAGTAGACAAGGGATTTTATGGAACCCGCGGCGCGCCTGGTGGCGTCCCCGCGGAGCACGCGCCGGAGCACCGCTGCTGCCTCTCGCCGCGCAAAGAACGCGGCCCGCTCCGCTGCGTCCCGGCTCGCCATCCTACGCTGGGGCCGCCGGTTCTCTCCGGCCGGCGTGGGTCCACGGCTGCGATTCTTAGGCTGTTGCGGTGGCGGCGGCATGGCTGACGGCGCCTGCCAGTCTTCGGAGTTCGGAGTTGTGAGGGTTTTTTTTTTTCTTTTGGTGGCGCTGGGGTGCCACGCCCACCGCTGCCCGCTGGTTGCTAGTGAAGAGCCCAAGCGTTTCTATGTTTTTTAGGCACTTAAGTACACAACTACAGGTACAGCTGCCCCAGCAAGTTTTCAGGAGTATTACACCACAGGCAGATAAAATTCTACAAAGAATGTGGAAGCTCAGGGAACTACCTCCACTCGTCGAAACGTTCACTTGGAGTCTCTCAAGTTGCAGGCGGGGCGGGTTGTTAACCTAACCCGCCCGCTCGCCCCGCAAAACTGGGCTTCGTGGCTGTTGTGGATCAGCTGCAATTTTTTCGTGGACCGAAGACTTCCGGCCCTCAAAGCCCGTTGGGCGAGCGAGAAGCGTCGCAGCAACCCGCAAGGCCGCAACACCCTCCTCTGCTCTCCCTTCCATCGCCGGGCCACCGCCACCGCCGGGCCAGATCTGAGGTTGCCTTCTGCCTCCCGGACGACCTGGGCCTCGGCGGCCCCGACGGCGACGCCTTCGACGAGATCGGCTCCGAGGACGACCTCTTCTCCACCTTCATGGACATCGAGAAGATCTCGTCCTCCGGGCCCTCCAACCGCGACCGCGACCGCGCCGCCAAGACCTCGTCTCTGCTGCGCCCCAAGCACCGCCACAGCAGCTCCGTCGACGGCTCGGGCCTCTTCTTCTCGCCCGGCATCGGCGGCGCGCGCGGGGAAGGATGCCGCGGCGTCGCTGGCCGAGGTCATGGAGGCCAAGAAGGCCATGACTCCCGAGCAGCTGGCCGAGCTCGCGGTCATCGATCCTAAGCGCACCAAGAGGTACTGCATCCTCGATCGCGGCAATCCATCCATTTCTTTAGTTACCATTACCATGCTTGTTTCTGTGAGGGTGACGCGTGCTTTTTCTACTCCTTTTGCTGGGTGTTGGGGGGTTTGAGCAACTGAGCCCGTTGATCATGATTGGAAAAAGGAGGTCAGCGAAAAGGGAAACTGGGTATTTTCTTACCTGTGAAGTTATATTTCCCGGTTGTAATTTGAGGGTTTACAGGTGAAGTGCTGAGATATAAGCTAGATGGGTGGTTTTGAGGATTATATTGCTTACTTTTGACACTTCAGAATGATGTCAGACGAATGCTTTTTTGTTGGGCGAGATGAAAAGAAAATGAAGCACATTGGACTAACGATTAGAAAACCTGGCGGTCATTAGTTGAAATTTTAATAGAGAAATGTGAAATTGTGAATGATGTTGGAAGCAATTGGATTTTACATTTCTAATAATCACGTGACATAATCCTGTCACCAAAACCAGGTGCTTTCATCCTTAGCATGGCAGAGATCTCATTAGTAACAAATAATGCTATCCAAACTGAGTAGCTGATAACATGATATCCACTGTTTATAGTTAAATTCTAATGCTTCAAAACTACGCTCCATCATCACCAGTTTTTTTATCTCTTTTGTTCTTAGACATTTTACATGTGCCAGTGTGCCTACTGTTTGACTTGTAGTAGAAAAAGGAAATTAGAAATAACAGATACTCCCTCCATGTCAAATTATAGTTCACTTTGGCTTTGTTCTAAGTCAATCTCATCTAACTTTGACTAAGTTTTTATAAAAATGTATTAACATCTACAGGTTAAAATAAATGCACTTCCAAAACATATGTCATGGAATTTGATGAACTAATTTGTTAGTCTTTTGCTGATCAAAACTGCTACACGAAATTTGATTGATCAATCCTCTACAGTTCTCTCTTGATCAGTTCATTTGGTTGTCCTCTAGCTTATCATGTTATTGTATTCTATCTAGATGTGCTGGTGTGGACATGGCAACCCTGCCATCTGAGCTTGCGCCAGAAGAATTGAGTGGTCAAGAAGCAGATCAACAAAGCAGTAAGCATACAACTTCAAGGAGTGTGAACGTGAAGAAGTCATTGCTACTGAAACGGATGTCATCTGCTGTTAATGCTCTAAAGCCTCCAATAGAGAAGCGGAGGAAGTCATCTGCTTCGAACGTGCAATTTGTGAGGTCCCCGCTACTGAATAGGATCGTAGCATCGCCAAGGATGCGCCACTCCAGAGCCAAACACCAGAGGTCACCATGTGCAGGATTGTCATCTTCAACCTTACCTGATGATACAAGAACGACTGCTTCTCCTAATCTTGGCAAAGATGCAGCATCAAGGAGCGTGGATAGGATCAAGTCCTTGCTGTCAAAACGGAAGTCATTTGTTGTTAATGCTTCAAATCATTCAGAAGGAATGCAGAGGAAGTCATCTGCTTCACGTGTGCATTATGTGAGATCTCTGGTACTTAATAGAATGCTACAGTCACCAAGGATGAGCCAGTCTCCGGTACTATCTGCAAGATCATCATCTTCATCAGATGATACAAGAATGGTTATTTCTCCTGATCTTGGCCCAGGTTAGATTTAACTTCCTGCATATTGAAGCAACCAGTTTATGTCTCAAATTTTTTATTAGCATCTTTAATTTCTTTATTAAGAGTGTGTATATATAATTATACGTGTGCCATTGAGCCTTGGTCACTAAACCCTAATAGAACAAGCCTGCGAATTGCGCCTGTTGCCTCTGTTTTTGTTGTTGCAGCTGACTTGCCACTGTTTTTTCTTTCACAAAATGAAATAGCCTTCAACACTGCACAAATTCTGTTCATCCGGCATTTGGATCTCTCCTCCCTCCCTTACATATGAATGGCATGGTGCATCATCTCATCCATAAAGTGATATAGCTATTCCTTAATTTTTCTGCTAATTCATGGACAGTATAAGCCATTGTATATCATTGCCCCTTGTTATTTCACACAAGAAATATTGTTGAGCATACTATAATATTTCGCTAGCTTGTAGTGAATTGAATGTCTTCAACATTTCGTATGCTGGAAGCCTGGAATATTTGCAGGCAGAGTTAGAATTCTCCAGTTTACAAACTGGACCTCATTGAAACCCTAAGGCCAATGCTCTGTACCATCCCCAACCCAACCTGAGTTTAAGTCCTAAGAGGTTAAGACCAAGTCTGGTGCTTGTCTCCTTCTAGTGTAATTTTTTCCATTGTTGCTGCATCTATGAATCGTTTGAGTTGGGGGCAAACTAATTCATTGGTACGATAATTCATTATTACTTGGTCCTGTTTCTACTGTCCTGGTCCTTTAGATGAATTTTCTTGCTGCATGAGATGCCTTTAGTTACCGACTATGTATACTTTAGTAAATGCTTGTACTAATCAATACTTACATACTTATTGTATAGATGCATCAAGACCAATTAAGAGACGTAAACTTAGATCTGATGTGTGGAAAGAATTTGAGCCTATTTATGAGGGGAATCTAGTAGTACAAGCTAAATGTATTCATTGTTTGGAGCTCTTGTCTGCTACTCGAGATAATGGTAGAAGTGCTTGTCGTAGGCATTTGAAAGTGTGCAAAGAAAGGACTAGAATGAACCAGTTGGTTGAAAGCATGAACACAGGACTATCCCCTGATTTACTAGCTCTGAAGAATTGGAAGTTTGACAAGAGGTCTCACGTAAAGCCATGGTCAACTTTATCGTATTGCAGGAGCTGCCCTTTAGTTTAGTTGACCATGCACCGTTTCAGAAATTTATTGCTACCTTAAATCCTTGGTTTACCATAGTGTCTAGAACTACAGTTGCTGAGGATATTATGAGCTCATATGAGGATCGAAGGTTAGCCCTTCGGGAAACTATCAAAAATTCAAATTCAAGGGTCTGTCTAACTACTGATCTGTGGACTTCAAATTAGAACCTAGGTTACTTGTGCATTACTTGCCACTTCATTGATAATGACTGGATGTTGCAGAAGAGAATAATAGGTTTTGGTCTTGTAGCTTCACCCCATGATGGTTTTACTTTGTTTAATGCATTGTTGAAGTGTTTGCAAGAATGGAAGTTAGAGCACAAGGTATTTAGCATCACATTAGATAATGCAAAGAACAACAACAACATGGTTGGTTCCTTAAGGAAAAATCTTTCAGAAAGACACCTTATGCTTGGAAATGGTGATCTGCTACATATGCGTTGTGTAGCGCATGTGTTGAACCTTATTGTCAAGGAGGGATTTAAGGTGATAGATGGTGCTACTGACCGCATTCGAGATAGTGTCAAGTACATTAGAAGCTCATAAGCTCGTAAACAGCGTTTTGAGGAAATAATTGTACAATTAGGTATATCCTGTGAGAAGAGACCGTCTCTTGATGTTCCAACTCGGTGGAACTCAACTTATTTAATGCTGAAGTATGCAATAGAGTATAGGGCAGTCTTTGATGTTATGGAGTCACAAGATCCTAATAACATGGACAAGCCTTCTAATACAGATTGGAACATGGCAGACCTACTTTGTAATGTGTTCAAACCATTCTATGATGCTACAAATGTAGTTTCTGGTACATTATACCCAACAGCAAACCATTGTTTCCATGTCCTATGGGAAGTCAAAGGAAAAATAGAAACTTTGGAATCAAATACAGATATTTCCATTGCAGTTATGGCGAGCAAAATGAAACTAAAGTTTCAGAAATACTAGGACATATGCTTGTTGCAGATATGTGTTTCGGTAGTTCTAGATCCTAGGTTTAAGCTCAGTTTTGTATCATTTCGTTTGGACGCTAGTTTTGGTGATAAAGGTCCAGCATACACTGAAATGGTAAAGGCCACATTGCAAAATCTGTTTTCTGCATATTCATCAATGGCACCTGATTTAAACTACTCACAACCAGAGCCTAATGATGGAAGTATTGATGAAGATGACTGCTGGGCAGACTTTGAACAACATCTTGCAGCACAAAAAAGGAAGAGAGTGAAAAGTGAGCTTGACACATATCTGCAAGATGATCTTTTCCCTCGACAAAAGAAATTTGATATTCTGCAGTGGTGGATGATGCATTCTACAAAGTATCTTGTGGTTTCTCGTATGGCAAGGGATGTGTTTGCAACACCCGCATCGACTGTAGCTTCTGAATCTGCATTTTCCACTAGTGGAAGAATTGTTAGTGACTACAGAAGCCGACTAACAAGCAAGAAAGTTCAAGCCTTAGTATGCCTGCAGGATTGGTTGAGAGCAGAAGGTACATTTTCTTTGAACTGTACAAAGTAGCATATTGTTAGTTTGAGTATTGTTGTTTGAGCAATAACGACACCTTATAACTCATTACTCGCTCTTGTTTCAGGTTTATCAGATGTTAAATTATCAGAAGATGATATTGGCGATGGTGACGATATTTGAGGAAAGGAGGTGTCAGGTTGAGCAAAGAAGGGTGGCAAAGAAGGGGTGCAAGACAGGGAGAACTGGAGAAGAAAATGACATTTTTTTTGTCTTTGTAGATATAGAACTCCTTCCAGTTTAGCATTTCAACTTTATTTATGTTACTGTCTTTTGGAATTCTTAAATATTTGGTCTTGGATTATTGCAGCGGGGGCATGGCTCCTTTTCCAGATCTTGTTCTTGTCATCATAAGTTTAGCAGGACTTTGGTTAGTGATGTGGATGTAGAAGCTACATCATGTTACACATGGGGGCGAGGACTCATGTTTAGGGCTGAATTCGATGTGGGGTTGTAAGGGATACAATGTGTTGGTTTATGCGTCATGGTTGTAGGCACCTGATGCATTTAGTCATTGATTGACTGCAAGAAGCGCTGGAGGCTCATGACGGTGCCAGCAAGGGGAAGATAGGTTGATTCCTGGTCTCACATGATGTGTATGATGTCTTCTATACCAAGGTTTCCCTCTTTTGATCTTAATCTCGCATGTGAAACTTATCGTGCCATGACTGTTGTACTAATTCTACATCTCATTCTATGCCTGCAGATGGGAGATAGGTTGATTCCTGGTCTCATGCCTAGTAACTGCAGTGAGACCATATGTGTGCATGCCTCTAGGTTCTGTGACTTCTATGATCCACATGATGAATCAAAGTTGCTGCATAGTGACTTGGTTTTGATTGATGAAGAGGTACATATTGTCACTTGTCTTCTTGTGCTCACATGTATGCTGACTATAAGATTATGTATATATTTGTGATAGGCCATAAGATCCATAATTTTTACCATAACTGCGTAGGTTTTTTACTATGGAACCTAGCTGTAAGATATAAAGTTACATGACAAGACTCTAAAATACCGAAGGGAGACACAATATGCAATAGTGGCAGGACCGTTATTACCATTCATCTTGCCTAGACTAGACTTGCTGAACTCTGCTTATTTATATAGGGAAACTGCATCCATGCACAGATTTACCCACCAGACCATGAGCAGTTCAAGCCTTTGATAAAGGAAGGCAATGTGTACAACCTGTCATACTTCCGGGTCAGGAAATCTAGACAGTACAAGCTGGTTGATAATGATCACATGATCAATTTTACAAGGTGGACTTCTATGGAGGAGGTCGTTGAGATCCCACCAGCTTTCCCTATGTATACCTATTCCCTTACTCCCATGGATCAGCTGCCACCGCGTGTTGAGGACAACAAATTCTTCACAGGTATATCTCTATATGCATAGAGATTGTGGTCTTAGCAAACCTGCACAAATAGCTTATGTGTTGTTATTCACCTGTGCAGATGTCATTGTTGTAGTCACTATGCTCTCTAATGTTTCATCAATGCGGAGTAGAACACGCCAGAATGAAGTACTGAAGTGGACAGTCACTATATGCAATGCAAGGTCAGTCGCCCACAGATGTTACTCATTAACTCTTTTATGGATTCTTGTATATTATGTTTGTATGGGCTCTATTGTGTATGGCTGCTTAAGTTACGAACCATGGATGACAGCGGTGCTTCACTGGATGTTATACTTTGGGGTGAGCGGGCAACTGCGTTCCCAGCTGAACAGGTCCATAGAGATGGAAAGGCCACCCCGCAGACCGTGATATTTGTTGGGACTCTTGTGAAGTGCTTTGCAGGTATGTCTATTGTGTTGCTATGCGATTGTTGCTGTGAATCTACACCTAAATCCACCACTTGTTGTTTCAGATAAAGTGTCTTTGTCTAGGGGATCATCATGCAAGTGGTACATAAATCTTGAGGTCCCTGAGGCGAAGGCCCTTGCAGCAAGGTGACGTGCTCATCTAAATATTTATGAATTACATGTGCCATCGACCTCTAAACCTGATCTAGATAAGAACAATGTCTCAAACCCCGCTCTAAATTATCATAATCTTCTTCCTGAACAGTGTGGCAAGCATCTATCAACCAGTCAAATGGGATCAACATATGGCTTCCAGTGAGCCTGTGGCTTTCGCTGCTCCTGAACATAAAAAGGTCTTCCACATCAAGATACTTTCATAGTAAACTTCTAGGACTCGTCCGTCGCCCAAAAGAGCTGCAAAGAAACTTTTCGCAGATGAAGATACCATGGATGACGATGGTGATGGGTGTGCGGATGGTGCTGCTGTTGCTGCAGAGCCTAGGAACCTCCTTGCTTTTGTTTATGGCTCTGTGTTTATGTTTTCTCGCTACGCTTTGTTTTTCAACTGTTGCTACTCCTTCCATGTGAATATGATTTTCTTGGTCAATGAAAATAAGTAATCAGCAAATGTATGGGACATATTGTTAATACATAGTGTTCCTTTTCCAAAGTTTGAAAAAATACTGAAGTCAGTACATCATTTTTGAATCTTGATTCTCTAAATAGAACTGCAAAATCCAGAATGTCTGGGCGTATTGTTAGTACGTAGTCTTCCTTTTTCAAAGTAATATTTAACATTCCATTCTTGTCTAGTTGAATTTACTGATTTATCTTTGTAAGGTTTTATCTGAAAATATTATATTCAGACAAAAAAAATCTTGCTGGTATTTTATATTTACATGGCGTGTGCCAATTGCAATAAGAAGATTTTCTTGCTTCTGTTTTTGGCTCTAAACATCACGCCTCATGGTCTCTTCTGTTAACAGTGCAGCAACTACTAATCAGCGAAGGAAGGTCAAGGTGCTTTTGCCTCTACCAGTTGCAGCGAAGTGCTCATTAGCGTGTATCTTAAACCTCGCTCACAACTGATGTTCACCGCTCTTTTAGTTTCTATGTAGCTTTATATATCTACTCTCACCCATGTATTTGGATCGGTATTCTAAGCTAACGAATCATTATGTCAGTGGCTTGACATCAACATTGTTCTCATTAAGATTGCATGAGGGACTGTACGTCTTGCGGGTCTTGCGGGTTTTGCATACACGTTTGTTGTGTCCGCGGAACACTTGTCCGTAAGATCCGCAGCTTTGTGGCAAGCCGCAAGCCCGCTAATAAACTTTGCGGCAAGCGAGGCGGGTTAGCGGCCGGCCGCGAACAAGCCCGCCTGCAAGTTGAGGAGGCTCATAAGACGGGCACCGGCGACGGGAGATAGAGCTGCCAGATATACACCTTGCATTGATAATGGCCATATTCGCTTGTCTTATGAGCCGTACTATTTCAGCGAACGAACAATATTTTTCTCTTACAACAGATCAGCGGATAGTGGCTTTTCAGCAAAGCGAACATGACCAAACACTGCAGTACATGTGGACTAATCGAAAATGATGCCCATTTGTTCTTCCGCTGCGACTTCGCTCGTGCGATATGGTTCTCAACTCAACCTCCTCTTCGCACGGATTCTTTGCGACAAGAGGATGATGGTGTTCAGTTTATTCTCTCCACTATTATTAGTGACTCAATAGATAACTCTTTAATGCAAAAAATACTTATAACTATGTGGTATCTTTGGAAAGCGAGAAACGATAGAAGATTTGCAAAAAAGAATTGCACTGCATGGCAGCTACACCATGGCAAGCTAGCTCCCGATCCAACAGGGAACAAACTGATGGCGACACAGCCACCATCGCGACCACTCCATTACTACAACACCACAGCAGCCTGAACATTTCAGGGCAAGGTATTACTTCTACCTTTGCAGGCAACGATGCAACACACACAATCACACAGCAGGAGCACACGAACCAACAGTCAGTGCACACTACAATGCAGGCCACTCGGTCAGGTATGAATTATTTCACTGCAGGAAATGGATCATCACCATCACAGGCGTATAGACACATGACAAGTACAACACAAATATTTAATGTCTCGCTTCCAGCATTGCTGGAAGGACCTTGATGCTACACAGATGCCTCCACTAGCCGGATCAGGTTCCGTCCGCTCCAATGAAGGCTGAAATTGGAATCTTCATTATCAATACCCAGGTCCAGCCGACGCAAAATATCTACATCAAAGCAACCATGTCCAGCTCAGTCTCAGTCCTCATGGCTAAGGTGGCAGCTAGGTTATTACGGATCGACTACAGCTACAACATACAAACTTTCTATCCGATAACCAGGAGCTGGTTCAATTCTTCAATTCCGGTGACTACTCAAATCCTCCGGATTGGAGAATCAAGCATCTAACTCAAATATTTGTCAACCACACTCAACAGAGAAGTACAGGGACATTCAAGATTAACAGGAGTCTAAACCAAACTGCTCATACTCTTGCAAGGTAGGCGTTTCAGGAATGCCAATCTATGTACACACCTACTGCTGCTGCTTGTACTTGCTCCAACTTAGCTCATGTACATCAGTGCCCCTTAGCGGTGCTACTGAAGGATGTAACCCTTGACTCTAATGGTTTTAACAGCTAGATGTTGTTGAAATGGGAAAGCTGTTTGTTGTAAAAAAAAAAGCGTTTCTATTCTTTTCTTATTATTATTATTATTATTATTATTATTATTATTATTATTATTATTATTATTATTATTATTATTATTATTATTATTATTATTATTATTATTATTATTATTATTATTATTATTATTATTATTATTATTATTATTATTATTATTATTATTATTATTATTATTATTATTATTATTATTATTATTATTATTATTATTATTATTATTATTATTATTATTATTATTATTATTATTATTATTATTATTATTATTATTATGGGTTATTTTGATTCAAGCCATTACAATTTTCGTGCTTCGGAGATTTCCCATTACAATTCAGTTATTTGTAAATTTGCTGTTATAATTGTTGAAGTTGCTGATAATTGCCATTATGGACGTATCCAACGCCCTTGGACCCACCTGCAGGTGTTGCATGCATACTGTATTTCCGTATTGACCGAATTGCCCCTGTGGACAAAAGGATAAGGCATCCTGGCCATACGACCGATTCAGCCCCGAAGACGAACCCTACCAGCTCGATTCGTTTCTCAGCGGCGGCTGCTCTCTAGGCCGGTGCGGGCGCAGGTGGCCGGCGGCGGCTCTCTAGGGCGGCGCGGGCCCAGGTGGCCGGCGGCGGCTCTCCAGGTCGGCGCGGGCGCAGGCGGGTGCCAGGCGTCGGCAGGCGAAGGCTGCTCTCCAGGCCTGGCGCGGGAGGTCGCGGGTGGTTGCAGGCGCAGGCAAGCGGTGGCGGGCGGTCGTCGCAGGTGGTAGTCCCCTCTCGTCGTCCCCGCTGGTGCTGGTCCTCTGCGACTCCTCCCTGACGGAGCGCCTGGCCACCAGCCGCCACTCGCCGTCCTCCTCGCTGCAGATTTGGCCATGGCGACCAAGGGGAAGCTCGGGGAGGCACCGACGGCTGCTCTCCTACGCTGCAGGGCATCTCCCGGCCGCCCACTTGCGCGCCTGCCTCCGCAGTGACGGCCTGCCCGCGACTACTCGCACGCCGCGACCGGCAGCCTGCACCTGCGCCGGTCTGCAAAGCCACCGCCGGCGAGACCTGAATCGAGGCTGCTGGAAAGCCAGTACGCCTCCGGTCTTGCTCAGCCACGGACACGTACGACTGAAACGCTAAATCGAGCTGATAGGAATCGGACCTTATCCTTTTGTCCACATGGGCAATTCGGTCCATACGGAAATACAGTATGCATGCAACACCTGCAGGTGGGTCCAAGGGCGTTGGATACGTCCATAATGGCAATTATCAGCAACTTCAACAATTATAATGGCAAATTTTCAAATAGCTGAATTGTAATGGCAAATCTCCAAAGCACAAAAATTATAATGGCTTGAATCAAAATAACCCCATTATTATTATTATTATTATTATTATTATTATTATTATTATTATTATTATTATTATTATTATTATTATTATTATTATTATTATTATTATTTATACTTTCTTCGTTTCAAATTATAAGTCGTTTTGATTTTTTTTTGAACATCCAATTTGCTATGTACTGTGTATCTAGATATAATGTATGTGTCGGTGTTTCGAACAAACACCGACTAGTAAATTTATAATTATTGTGCGGTAGACTCGGATGGTGTACTAAAGGACACAAAGTTTATACTGGTTCGGGCAGAATGTCCCTACGTCCAGTTTGCTGCTGCTCGAGGGATGAAAACGGTACGGATATTTTCCGACCGTATTCGAAACCGAATCCGTTTAGAGGGGTTGAGATCTATCCGTATCCGAATACTCAAATCGCATATTTATGATGTCGATATCCAATCGTATCCTATCCGACATAGTTGACACTATCCGTATTCGAATCCGAATCCGGACAGAAATATGAAAACAAATGTAATATCGGTGATATCCGTCCGTATCCGATCCGTTTTCATCCCCTACTCGTGTTATTAGTACTGAAAAAGGTTCGTAGTAGAGGGTACAAACGATCGAGAGAGAGACAGGTCTCAAGTCTCTGATGGAGAGGACGAAAGGACGCCAAGAACTCGATTGCTGCTTGGCTATAGGTTGTCTGTGGAATTGATTCGTCCCTTTAGTGGGACGTCCTGCCCTCCCTTTTATAGACCAAGAGAGGAGCAGGGGTTATAGATGGGAGAAAGAGGAAAAAACCAAAGGTAGAGAAGGTCCTTTGAGGGTGTCGGGTCTTCCTTTACCCTTGAGCCTGCCCTGCTGTCATGGCAGACAATGCCAGGGATAGCATGCCTCGCTGATCCTGATAGGGCCGGGCTCTAGCATCGTTCTAGCAAGTGGTCATGTCCTATCCCCCCGGCGGACGGTGCGGTGTGTCAGGGTGCTGAGCCATGACTCTGCGGGGAGTAGACGGTGAGGTGACTATACGCCTGTTACTGTTGATGACGCGAGTTCTCTCTTGGACTGTAGTAGTTGTCGTATGCCTGTGTTAGTATCCGCGCCCGAGGGTTGATGGCGGCGCCTACAACACTGTGGGACAAAAGTCGGCGCCTACAACACTGTTCGGGCTCTGCCAGGTCGAAAAGGGCTTAAAGCGCGCGTTCCGTCGTATCATGACGGTACCTTCCTGCAGGCATGCAGGGCATGGCCCTCGGTACTGCGGTTGACTCGAATGTCCTGTCGTACCCTGTGCTCGTCATTATGAAGGAGCAGGGTGCAGTCGTTGGGCGAGGCAGAGCCAGCCCTCAGCCATCGGGTGAGACGAAGCCTGCCCTCGGACATCGGGTGAGGTGGAGCCAGCCCTCAGCCGTCGGGCGAGGCGGAGTCTTAGCCCTTGGGGTTCGGGCGAGGTGGAACCAATCTTCTATCGTTGGACAAGAATTGTAGTAGCGTTCTTGTCTGACCGGAAGTGTCAATGTTTGATGGTTATTAATTCCACCTCATTAGGTACCCCAGTATTAGGTCCTCAACAGTAGCCCCCTGAGCCCTCGAGTGATTCGGATAGAATCGCCCAGGGGGTATTTTGACTTGCTAGAGGGTGCGCGCGAGCGCACCCGACGGGTGTAGCCCCTGAGCCCCCGGGTGATTCGGGCAGAATCGCCTGGTGGGTATTCTGACTTGCCAGAGGGTGCGCGCGAGTGCACCCGATGGGTGTAGCCCCCGAGCCCTCAGGTGATTTGGGCAGAATCACACGGGGGGTATTTTAATTCGCTAGAGGGTGCGCGCGAGCGCACCCATCGGGTGTAGTCCCCGCGTGATTCGGATAGAATCATCTAGGGGGGTAATTTCGGACCATTCATGGGTATGGCTGTGAGATTTGGTTTTTGTCAACTAGACAGTTTAAAGGAAACCCTAGTATCCCGTTCTTGGGGATTCGTCCAGGGTTAGCCCGGTTGGGACTTGACTATGGATCGAGGTTCCCTTGAGGCTTGTGTGTCTGAGTTCTGGTTGCTCATGGGCCCATCCCTCGTTGGGACAGCCGTCGAGGCTATTGGGCTAGCCCTTGAACTCATGGGCCTAGGCGGGCTGGAGAAAAGCTTTTTAACCTGTATTCCCTCTATAGGAAAAAAGTCCTAGTCTGCTTGGGGAAGGCGAAACGTCCGGTGTGATTTTGGTGGGAAAGAATAGGGATCGTGGACGCATATCCCACGACGTGACGCATCGGTGTATCGTGGCAGGCTCGGAGACCTAGGTGGGCGGTTGCTCTTCTCGCATCTGTAGCCCCTATAAAACCAAGGGGTTCGCCCCCAGGGTTCCGTACTTTGCCTCCTGGCCTTCGCATCTACAACCTCCGCTGCCAATCGCCTGAGCCTCCCACACCCGCATTGCAGCCACCGTCAAGCTTGCATTCGCATCGCAGCCGCCATTAAGCTCGCATCCACCCCTCCTCCCAATCATTTCAATGGAGCTGTGGTGCAGATCCATCATCACCCCTCAGCGCCTGGAGGGCCTCGTTCGACGTGGCCTCCTTTGCCCACTGACCGCCGTCAAGGAGTGGCGGCTGCCCGATACTGAGGACAAGCCATCACCGCCCGAAGGGTATGTCGTGTCCTTTGCTCACTTCCACGAGCGGGGATTCGCCATACCTGCTCACAAGTTCCTTCAGGGGCTATTGGATTACTACTAAGTGGAGTTGCAGCACCTTACTCCCAATGGGATCCAGCACATTACAGCATTCGTCGCCCTGTGTGAGGGTTCCTGGGGATTAGTCCCCACTTCGACCTGTGGTGGTATCTCTTCGCCGTCAACTTGTCGAAGAAGCGGATTGGGAAGCAAGAGCTGAGCGTGCCGATGGGATGTGCCAGCATTCATCTCCGCAACAACCAGGTGCACTAATACCCGTCGATGTGTCTGTCAACCTCCAACAAGGGGTGACATTCGCAATGGTTTTACGTCAAGGACGACGTTGCCGCCCCCTTGCCGGCGTTCTCCAGGCACATCATCGAAGAGGTCCCGGGGTCGTGGAAGTGGGGTGTCCCGAACAAAGATAAGAAGAGGGTCAAGGACCATCTCGCCGCCCTCCAAATTCTAAAGGAGAGGGGCGTCAAGGGATCGGGGATCATCGGTGCCTACCATACGCGGAGGGTGGCACCATTGATGAGCCACGCACTTCCCCTGTACCTGATGGGGAGAAAGGTCCTTGTGTGGTTTTGGTAATTGAGTGACAACCCTAGGTGGACTAATTGTGTTTATTTGAGATACATAGGTGATTAGTCCATAAGTACATGTATGTGAGCAACATATGCCGTGAAGGTGAAAATGGTTTGGAGATGTTGCAAAGCTCACACATGTGATGATGAAGGAGCTTATTGCACATGAGACATGACATTGAATCATATGATCAAGGTGAAGAAGATCAAGATAAGACTTGGCTTGATGGACCGGTTGCAAGCGTGAAGGACAAGTCATAGGCTTTGGAGCGATGGACCGCGTGGCGGTGAAGTTTGAGCAAGACTTGGCGCCGATAGACGAAGGCAACGGTGAAAAGCAAGTGAAGTCAAGATCGATGAACCAATATGATCACGTGATGATATGAAGTGGATCATATCATCGTTGATCATGTTGGTGCATGTGTTGCATCGATATTGAGAAGATGGAATAGAATGCGGAAGGCAAAGGTATAACCTAGGGCATTTCATTTCATCGGTCATAGGTGTGTAGAGAAGTTTATGACCGGGTTTAGGATAGATGGCCATACTATCAAGAGAGGCAAACTTGTTTGCATATCGGTCATCTAGTGCCACTCGAGTGATCTAACTTTGCATCATCGCTAGGATTAAGTGGCGTGGCAAGTTGAGTGGCTAATCCTTTGAAAAATGATTGTGAAAATGCAAACACACATACACATGGTGGTGTACACTTGGTGGTGTTGGCACATTTATAAAGGAGATGAAGTTGGAGTTGATGTGGATCAACTCAGCGATGGAACGGAGGTGAGAAGGGTTCAAAACTCCACCGGCGGAGTGTCCGATGGTGCCATCGGTGCCCTATACAGAAAAGACACGGTCTCACAGAGTGCACCGGACACTGGTCACGTAGTGACCGGACACTAGGGTCCTACGTCTGATCAGTGGCAGCAGAGCGCGCATAGGCATCGATCTTCGACCAGACGCTGGCACTGAAAGTGATCGAACGCTGGCAGGGTGCGTCCGATCAGGCTGACATACGATGGCGTAGATGACAAAGAAAAGTTGGAGAAGGACCGAACACTGATGCTACATCCGATCGTGACCGACCGAACACGTCCGATCGCGACTGGAACCTTACTAGAAATGACCGGATGCTAGGGTCAGTGTCCGGTCACTTTGAGCAGCTGCGTCCGGTCATCACTTGACCGTTGAGATCAAGCGACTAAGGTTGAACGGAGGCGACACATGGCGAGCATCCATTGACCGGCGCGTCCGGTCAACCCAAAAAATGGCCAGTGAAGGGGTAACGGCTAGTTTAGCCTGTGGGGCTATAAATAGAAGGGGATCTCGGACATGGCTGGTGCTGAGCACCTCGGGGGACTTTGTGTCCATGCTTGAGAGTGCTTGGGAGCCCTCCATCTCACATATGCTTGATAGTGATCATCCGATTGTGTGAGAGAGCGATTCTAGTGCAATTGCATCATGAGGTTGCATCGAGTGACACTAGGTGATCGAGTTGTAAGCCAATGGTGCTTGTTACTCTTAGAGGTTGCCACCTCCTAGATGGCTTGGTGGTGGTCTCCGTCGAAGCCCGCAAGAAGCTTGTGCGGTGCTCCAGAGAAGAGCTTTGTGAGGGGCATTGTGCTCGCCCCGTGGGAGCCGCGAAGAGCAACTCTAGTAAAGCATGTCATTGAGCTACCATCACTTTTGGGGTAGGTTCTTGCGGTGCCCGACGTGCGGGCTTGGCAGGTGATGCCAATTAGCCACCGAACCACCAAGTGAGTGGTCGACACAACGGGGACTAGCGTGTTGGCAAGCACGTGAACCTCAGGAGAAAAATCATCATGTCAACCTTGTTCTTCCCGTTGGTTTGCAATCCTCTTTCACAAGCTTGTATTTATATTTCATATACATTGTGCTTGTGTAGTTGCTCTTGTAATTAGTTAGTTTGTGTAGCTTACTAGTTACCTTCTTGCTTGTGTAGCATAGAAGTAGCTCCCTTGCGTGGCTAATTTGGTTTGTGTAACCTTGTTAGTCACATTACTTAGTTTGTGTAGCTAAGTAATTGTGCTCTCTAATTTGGCATTGGTTGCCTTGTTATTGAGCATTGCTAGTGAGCTTAGGTGGCTTTGTGCTTTTGCTTACTAGCTTGTGTAGGGGTTCCCTTGTTGCTTGAAGTACTAGTGGCATAGGTTTGTGTGACCTTGCTTCTAGAATTGGTTAGGTGAGCTCTAGCTAGCCCGGCACCTTTGTTGCTTAATTAGTATCTTTGGAAGGTGCTAGAGAACATAAATAAAGGGGTGTAGTCTTGGCTAGACCGATAAATTTAATTCCACACTTGTTTCGCTTAGCCAACGTGATTAATTTTAGAAAGAACTATTCACCCCCCTCTAGTCCACCATCTCGACCTCACATGGGGCCCGGAGCATCGCTCGAAGGGACGGCGCTTGTCGACGAAGCGCTCCCCCCCTCCAAAGTGGCGCAGCACATTAAGGAGGCAATGGAGCCATTGAAGGACAACACCGATGTTGTCCTTGATTTCGTGTATCCAGTGCCTGGGCATCCCCCAATGTGGTCGGAACCGGGGTTCATCGACTTCGTAAGTTCTCTTTTCCCATGCCTCCTTTTCACTTGAATTTCTGACCCCTTGATGCTGACCTCGGGATAGCGGGACCAGTCGAAGAGACTCATCTTTAGGGATGGCCCGACTCCGCTGTAGAAGGACCAGATCATGGCGATGGCGCATTGCACCATGGTCGAGTGGGATAGGAAGATGAGGGAACTCAAGAGGAAGAAGATGCTATGGAAGCAATAAGCATGGGAGCAAGGAGAGGAGACAGGCAGTGACGACGACGATGAGGAGTTTAACAAGGTAGTTACCGATGTGGAGTGGGATATCATGGAGGGTGAGGATTCGCTGACATGCACCCACTCGTCCACATAGGGACCCTTCCTGTTCCATGCGGGGGGAAGGGAGTTCGTGAGGCTGGTGGAGACGGGCCAAATCATAGGCCCATCCTCAGGACCGATGGGAGTAGGTGGATCCGTTGCTGCGCTCGGGGTGCCGGTGGAGGGGGGTGGCTCCGCTACCGTGCCCCATGAGCTGATGGGGGTGGGTGGATCTGCCACCATGCCTGAGGTGCCGACAGAGAGGGGTGGCTCCGCCACCATGCCCTTGGAGACAAGGGAGATGAGCCCCTCTGCCTAGGAGCAGGGGGCAGGCTCAAAACGGTCCCGCCTAGATGAGTTGGAGCAGGAATCTAGGGGTTCATCCCCAAAACGTTCGTACCGTCCAACCGCGCCAGCGTAAGTCACCGACTTCTTTGTTTTTCCTGTTTTTCCTATTTTCTATTATTTAGTGTGACCTATGCCTTTTAACTCTTGCAGAGTCTTGAGATGGGGCCGCTCTTTGGCACTGGCACCCAAGAAGAGCATTGCTCTTCAGGCGGGAGGGACGTCATCGCCCAATGTCGCTCCTGTTTTGGGCAGCAGCGGTGCCGATGTTGCGGTCTTGTCAGCCGGTCAGGCACTGCCAGTGGTGGCGCCCGTGCCCTCGACGGGTCAGGCGGGCGCCGGGGCTGAAGAAGCACCCTCGGGGGTCACCGAGCAGACGACAGTGGAGGTGACTCCGCCACCTATGTTGGAGCGGACGGAGCCACCACCCGCACTTATGGCACCCTCTGTGGTGGGCGCAGCGCCGTAAGTCAAAGCCCCAGCATTGCAAGGGGAGGTGGCCACGACTGTGACAAGCCAAGCGCAGCTGGACATAGCCACGGTGTTGTCTGAGGGAGCAACACAATTCGTGCAACCGGCGGCCCAGGTGGTGGCACCCGAGGCAGGCCAGACAGAGGAGGACACGGTCGGAGGGTCCTCGGGCATCATGGCGGTGGTGGAGAGGATCAGCGGGGGGTTGCCCTTGGCCCTGATGTTGGGGGCAGCCACTCGCCCATGCGGGGTGAGCCGCGCGCTCCAATGGAGGGCTCCTCAAGACCCAACATCGACTCTCTTCTCGCTCGACGATGCTGCCGAGAGCATGGAGCGGGAGTGTCTCGATGTTGGGTTCTTGGCTATGATGGATGCCTTGAGCCAGGCTAGGGGCGTCCTGCGTGATGTCATCGTTCCCACTGGCCAGGTATCTACTTGATCTTTCCTCTCGCTTTCTTCTTTCTTCATGTATTTTTGTATTTTTGACACTGGTCTTCTATTCAGTCCCTCATTGCTCATAGCCAGGAAAAGTCCCGGTTCCTCCATGAGCAGAAGGTGGAATGGGACTGCCTCACTGAGGAAGCCCGACTGCAGGAAGCATGCTGCCGCCCAATAGCGGGAAGCCAAGGCAAGTCGGGACACGGAGGAGATCCATGGGATGTTCTAGGATCTATCGGCGAGGGTGCAACAGGACGAGAAGGCGGTCACCAGGGTCTGAAAGGAGCAGGATGAGCTGCTCTAGAAGGACGCCGAGGCTAGCCAGCGGGCCATCGAGCTCCTAGAGGAGATGGAGAGGGAGTGGGACCTCAAGCTGGAAGTCGAGGAAAGGTTCGTGGCCCTGCAGCAGAGGGTGAATCTAGACACCAAGGTGATTGCCCGGCTACGTAGGGAGCAAGACGAGCTATGCCAGACTGCAGAAAGACTCTGCTCGGAGCATGGCACGGTCTGCGAGGAGCGTGATCAGGCCATCCGAGAGCGCAACGAGGCGCGTTAGGTGGTCAGCTCCCTCCGGGTGGATCTTGGAGCCACGGTGACCCAAAGGCTGGAGGTCGAGAGCATCTCTGCTGGGCTAGGCATGGAGATTGCCGAGGTGCGGGGGATTATTCAGGCCGAGAGTGATGATCATGATCTTTTGTGTGCCGCCATCAAGGTGGTCTTTGATGACCTGGGGATGGCATGGCCGGAGGAAACCGGCTCACTCATGGTCCGTGCTGTCGATATCACGGCGCAGGTGCACCAGCTTGAGGAGGACGCCTTTCACGCTAGGATCACCCAAGCCTTTACTGTTGCCTGCTATCATTATGATCAGGAAATCAACTTGGAGGCAATGAGCCTTGGCTTTGTGCCTGGCTATAAAAACTTCGAGCTGGATGAGATTGAGAAGGCGGTGACTCCTATTGTGCGGAACCTGGCGAATAGGCTGAAAGACATAGTTCTCCCTCCGAGGAAGTAGTTAGTTGAATAAGTTTGATAAACATTTATCTGTAATATGTGGACAAGTGTTGGTGCTTTTGTGTCCAAGAACAGATTCATGATTTCGTTTAACAATTTTGTTTCGTTTGTTTGAGCTTACTTTCTTCCCTTTTGCATTCGAGAAAAAATGTTTATGCGATCCAATCTTTTTGTTCGTTAAGACTATAGGGCTCGAGGTGTATAAGGGGAAATTTCGATTATGCTGGTGAGCAAAGTTACCGTAGCCATCGAGGCATGGGTTTTTTTGTAGTCTTACCAGGCATGCTCATTTATCTGTTCCCACGAACCTTGCCGCTAACCTTAACGTGAGGAAGAGGTCTGACACAATGACTGTTTCGAAAAAGGAGGCATTCATACCTTTATTAGCCCCCGAGTGAGATCCAACCTCTTGCGGTTGGTGGGGCCAAATGTTACTGGAGACCAAAGTGAGGGTAGCGAACTTACTCTTGTATTCACATGTACCCCTTACTTAGGATTTTGGTGATCATTTCATGACCGTGCGTTTGGTCTTATTACTGGCCTGGCCTTACCCGAGCCCTTGCGCGTGGTGGGGGTTCGGTCAAGGATCGGCTTGTTTTGTGACTGTCGCCCCATCTATAGTTTCCACAACTAGGGGGTTGAGGTGACGTCACTTACCTTGACGGCTCGAGTGACGTGCCTGATGAGCTCGCTAATGGGGGTGTTCGAATGAAATCCGATCCTGTTGCTTTGCTACAGGGTTGGCAAAGCCCTCGGTTGGCGTTCCGTTGCTCCTTGACCTTCCTTCCAATAGATTCCCCCTCAATGGGGATTCTATGGGATCGGCTAAAGGCTGGATTGAACAAGAAGATTGAGATGACCCTATCCGTCTCAATGCGGGTTGGGAAAAGGCCGTTGAGGCTCATCTGTGTTTTCTCCCCTGGCTCTTGTTTAACGTGAGGTGGCCTCGGACCCTTCGTGGGTTAGTCTTCGAACCTCGGTCTCTTGATCTCGGATCAAGCGGTTCAAGCCCTCGAGCCCCTTAGGGTCTGATAGGGGTCGGCCGTGTTTCGCGTGTCACCCCGTCCTCGGTTTCCACAATCGGAGGGGCTGAGTCGATGACACTTGCCTCGATGGCTTGAATGTCGCGCTCAATGAGCTCGCTAACGGGTATGTTCATGTGGAATCCGGGTCCATCATTCACTGACGGGGTCGGTAGAGCCCTCATGTGGCATTCCACTACTTCTTAACCCGTCTCCCAGTAGATGCCCGAGCCGTTCGATAGGCTTAGGTGGCCCGTTGGCCTCTCCTCGACAGAGATTCTGTGGGTTTGGCTTGAGGTTAGAATTGAACGAGAAAGGTCAGGATGTCCCTGTCCGCTTCTGAGCAGGGTCGGGCAAGGTTGCTGGGGCTCATCTCAGTTTTTCTGCCCTGGCTTTGTTTGATGCAAGGCGGCCTCGAGCCCTTTGTGGGCCAGCCTTCAAACCTCGATTAGTTGCCGCTCATATCGAATGAGGTGGGCACCGCTTCATGACACGACACGAAGCGTTGAGATGCGACGATCGCATATGCAACGTTTGGATGTATGGGTTTAATGTATGATTTAATTGAAACAAAAGCGGGGGTTGGTAATGTAACCTTGGTGGTATGAGCGACGGGAAGCTCTTACCGGATGTTCATGCCAGGTTCAAGTTCGATGTTCATGACGGGGTAGGTGTAACCTGCACGAGCATCATAAATTTTTGTTTCTGTCTCTCGGTGGTGATTCGAGCCGTTCAATTGAGTTTAAGCGACCTGATAGCTTCTCCTTGAAGGAGATTCTACACATGAACCCCTCCAAACCCTTCTCAAGAAGGTGGATGCAAAAGCTTGGGGTACGGGGATCTGTGCATTTGATTATGCTGGTGAACAAAAACACCATAGCCGCCGGGGCGTAGGGTCTAGCGGTTCATCCAGTTTTACTCAAAGTTTTACACCCGCACCCCATGTCTCTGGTTTTTAAACATGAGGAGGGGTCAGGCGATGAGGATATCTAACCAAGTAGACACTCTTGGCAGCCCCTGAGCGATGTCCGTGCCCCTACCATTGCTGAGGTCGGAGGCTCGATAATGAAATTAACACGCAAAGTAAGTAAACAGAGGTGCTTATCTTTCAGCGATCGTTCGTTCATCATTTTACCTAGGCCGTCTGATCGACCTAGGAGGCCCATTAGGCCCCCTGAATGGGGGTTCTGTCGTCGGGTCATTCCATGGTCCTGCCTGGGAAAGTGGAGAGTCGCCTGCATGCGGGTGTGCCCTAATTCTCAGGCCTAGTGCGCGGTAGTGGTGGGCCATGCCCAGGCAACATCCTGTTTGACCAGGTGACGTCTTGTCAACCAGAGCCCATCCCGTCGGTCTAGGCGTGTCCCCTCGGATTCCTGTCAGCATCAATTTCTCATCTGCATTGAATAGAGGAAGGGAGAGAGTTTTTTGTCCCAACCTTTCGCCTTTCCTCAGTTGTTGCACCTCTTCCTTAAATAGGGAGGGGGAGGAGAGTTCTCATCCCTTTTCTTTGCCTATTCCTGAGCCGCTACCTCTCCTCCTTTATCCTTCTCGCCGAGCGCATTCGTATGTCACGGTGATTCCTAAGTGAGAGAGGGTAATGCGAAGGAGAGGAGAACTCATAGATCCGTTCGTGAGTCTAGAGTGCGATGTCGAGCTGGTGGTCATCCAACATAGATGAGATGGTGCTAGCCACCTTTATCGAGAAGGGGTCGCTGCTGCCGAAGGAGGAGGCACACTGGAGGGTGCTGAGCATCGTAGGCTTTGCCGTCGTCCATGAGGCCTTCGTCGGGATGGAGCCGTACGCGAAGCTCTTCCGGTGAAGCTTCTCCGAGCGAGTCTTGTTGGTGGGGAGGCCATCTAGGACTGCATCAATGGGGGGTTTTGCCCTTGCAGCTGCTCAGATCGGCCAGTTCATGAAGCCCGATGAGATGTTAGAGACATCCATCGGCCATGGCGGCCTTTCTTTGGCAGGGAGCGGCCCCCGTCTAGGTGCCGTTGTTAGGGTTGTGGTTGATCATGATGGTGTAGTCCCTGGATGCCCTAGCAAATTTACCACAGTCACCAACGCGGTGCTTGACGTTGTAGATGATGGTGCCCTCGAGGATCCCATGGAGCGGTAGGACGTCGCCGATGGAGAGCATGGCGCGGCGACCGTAGTAGTGTTCATAGTAGAACTGGTTAGAAACTATAATCGAATAAGTTGTGGGGGAGCCCCTGAGTGAACGATCTTTTGTATTTATGAATACATCAGTCCTTTTCGTGATGAAATCACTTTGTAAGCGATGAATTTGTGCGAAAAATGAACAAGTTTTCAACTTTCATTACGGCAAACAACTTTTCAGCTCTTCTCCCTCTTTTTGTAAAAGAGGTTTGGTGCCTTTCGACCCTTCTCATAGTTAAGGTCGCAAAAAACTCAGAGTGTGGGTGAGCCAATTCTGATCATGCTAGTGAACAAGGAGGCCATAGCCACTAGGGCATTGGTTTCCCACAGTCCTACCAGTTATACCCAGATTTTGTTTCCAAAATCCTAGTCCTTAGGACTTGCCATGATAAAAGGGGGGAAACTCAGAGAATGTTTACAAAGATAATACAGAGAGTGTTTGTAAGATAAACGTACTTATATCAGCCCCCGAGTGAGGTCTGACCCCTCGCACTTTGCAGGGGTCGGATGTCACTAAAGATCGATGATTTTTGAAGACAAAAACTGATAAGAAAAAGTATGTATTTATTTAAAGGTAAAAACGACGTAGCTGCTCAATATTTCAGGCGTTGGTGAAGACCTCGTCGTCGATGGTTTTCAACTTATAGGCGCCTGGCTGGAGTACTTCTGTGATGACGTATGGCCCCTCCTAGGGTGGGGAGAGCTTGTGACGGTCCTTGTTGCTCTGTACGAGGCGGAGAACCAGGTCCCCAACATTGAAGGCTCGGTCCCGCACCCATTGGCTGTGGTACCAACGCAACGCCTGTTGGTACTTGGCTGAATGGAGGAGGGCAATGTCGCAAGCTTCGTCTAGCTGGTCCATGGCATCTTGGTGGGATGCCTTGGCTCCCTGTTCGTCGTATGCTCTGATTCTTGGCACTCTATAGTTGAGGTCAGTTGTGAGGATGGCCTCGGAACCGTAGACCATGATGAAAGGCGTGTAGCCGGTGGCTCGGCTGGGAGTTGTCCTTAGGCTCCAGAGCACCGCAGGGAGCTCGGTGACCCAGTGTGCGCCGAACTTGTTCAACCGGTTGAGGATCCTAGGCTTGAGGCCTTGTAGGAGCATGCCGTTTGCGCGCTCGACCTACCTGTTCATTTGGGGGTGCGCGACGGTGGCCTAATCGACCCAAATGTGTTGTTCATCGCAGAATCAAAGGAATTTCTTATCGGTGAACTGTGTGCCATTGTCCGTGATGATGGAGTTCGGTACCCAAAAGCGATGGATGATATCGAGGAAGAATAGCACGGCTTGCTCGGATTTGATCATGGAGATTGGCCGAGCTTCGATCCATTTTGTGAACTTGTCTATGGTGACAAGCAAGTGAGTGTAGCCCCGGGCGCCTTTTTGAGAGGTCTAACCAGATCGAGCCCCCAAACCATGAAGGGCCATGTGATGGGGATCATCTAGAGTGCCTAGGCTAGGAGGTGAGTTTGCCGAGCATAGTACTGGCACCCTTCGTAGGTGCGTACGATCTGCTTGGCATCGGCTACTGCAGTGGGTCAATAGAAGCCCTATCAGAATGCGTTCCAATCAAGGTTCTAGGCGCAGCGTGGTGACCGTAGACCCCACCATGGATATCACTCAGCAGAAGCTTCCCCTATTTGATGGGGATTCAGAGCTGTATGATCCCAGTGTGGCTTCGTTTGTAGAGTTTGTCTTCTACAAGAATGAAGGACTTGGCACAACGTGCGAGCCGTCGTGCTTCCATCTTGTCCGTCGGTAGCGTGTCACAAAGGAGTTGTCAAGGTAGAGTGTTCTCCAGTCGTCTAGAGGGTCGGGCTCTGCCGCTGGATCCTCCTCAAGCTCCAAGACCTCAGGGCTGGACGGAGTTGTCGGTTGGTTAGCCCCCAGGGCTAGATTAGGCAGGCCATCATTGGCCCATTCTGACCCTTCGTAGCGCACCGAGGGTCTATGTTGGTCACTGGCAAAGACACCCATTGGCCCTGGCTCTCGACCGGACACCACTTTTGCAAGCGCGTCGGCCACCTCATTGAGGTGCCATGGGATGTGATTGAGTTCGAGGCCGTCGAACATATCATCCAGTCGTCAGACTTCTTGGCAGTACATAGCCATCTTGGTGTCATGGCAGCTTGACTCCTTCATGACTTGGTTGACGATCAGCTAAGAGTCGCCCCTGATGTTGAGGTGTCAGACACCCAACTCGATGGCGATGCGTAGGCCGTATGAGTGCTTCATACTCGGCCACATTATTTGATGAGGGGAAAAGGAGACAAACCATGTACCTCATGCGGACCTCGAGGGGTGATATGAAGACTAGCCCTATGTTGGCACCCTTCTTCATTAGTGATCTGTTGAAGTACATCATCTAGTACTCTTGATCGACGACCGCCGGTGGTGTTTGGACCTCGGTCCATTCCACGATGAAGTCAGCCAACACCTGGGACTTGATCGCTGTTCGGGAGGCATATGTGATGCCTTGATCCATCAACTTGAGTGCCCACTTCATGGTTCTTCCCATGGCATCCTGGCTCTGGACGACCTCATCGAGGGGGAACGATGTCACGACCGTCACGGGGTGTGACTCGAAGTAGTGGCGTAGCTTCCTCTTGGTGATGAGGACGGCGTATAGGAGCTTCTGGATTTGGGAGTAGCAGGTCTTGGAGTCGGATAGTACCTCGCTGGTGAAGTACATAGGGCACTGCACCTTGAGGGCAAGCCCCTCTTCCTCCCGCTCCACTACCAGAGCGGCGCTAACCACTTGTGTGGTGGCCGCTATGTATAGCAGGAGGGATTCTCCATTGCTTGGAGGAACTAGGATCAGGGGCCTTGTCAGAAGCAGTTTGACCATGTCAAGTGCCTCCTGGGCCTCAGATGTCTACTCGAAGCGGTTGACTTTCTTCAAGAGTTAATAAAGGGGGAGACCTCGTTTGCTGAGGCTCGAGATGAATCAGCTAAGGGCAACAAGGCACCCTGTGATTTGTTGAACCCCCATTATGTTCTGAATCGGGCCCATCCTTGTGATGGCTAAGATCTTCTCCAGGTTGGCTTCGATGCCACGCTCGGAGATGATGAAGCCGAGCAGCATGCCCCTCGGGACCCCGAAAACACATTTCTCTGGATTGAGTTTGATGCCATTCGCTCGGAGTTTCACAAAGTTTTGCTCAAGATCAGCAACGAGATGGTCAGCCTGCTTGGACTTAACCATGATGTCATCAACGTAGGCCTCAACGGTCCACCCGATGAGGCCCCCGTAGCATTTGAGCATACAACACTGGTACGTAGCCCTAGCGTTCTTCAGACCAAATGGCATTGAGACATAGCAGAATGATCCGAAGAGGGTGATGAAAGATGTCACAAGCTGGTCGGACTCTTTCATCGCGATTTGATGGTAGCTAGAGTACGCATCAAGGAAGCAAAGGGCTTTGCACCCCGAGGTAGAGTTGACTATTTGGTCTATGCGTGGCAAAGGGAACAGATCCTTTGGGCACGCCTTGTTGAGGCCCGTATAGTAAACACATATCCTCCATTTCCCGCTCTTTTTTTGTACAAGAACGGGATTAGCTAACCACTCTGGGTATTGTACTTCCCTGATGAATCTGGCTACCGAGAGTTTGCTTATTTCCTTGTTGATGGCCCTGCGTTTCTCCTCATCGAAGCGACGCAGGCGTTGCTTCACTGGTCTAGAGCCTGGATGGATCTTCAAGGTATGCTCGGCGACCTCCCTCAAAATGCCTGGTGTATCCGAGGGTTTTCACGTAAAGATGTCTTTGTTAACACCGAGGAAGTCGACGAACATGCTTTCCTATTTGGAGGAAAGCGTGGTAGCAATGCATACCGTTTTACCCTCAGAGCTGCTAGGATCTATGAGGACCCCCTTGGAGCCCTCTGTCGATTTGAAAGACCTGGTCGACTTCTTCGCGTCGGGCGCTTTTTCGATGACCTCCTCCTTAAGGGTAGCGAGTTCCCCGGAGGCGATGATTGCCGTGGCATGGTGAAAGGTCCTAATATGGCTAGAGGAGGGGTGAATAGCCTATTTAAAAATCTATAAATCAACTAGAGCAATTTGATTAGTATGACAAATAGCGTAATACAAACTTGCTCTAACTCTACAAGGGTTGCAAGCCATCTATCCAACAATTCTAGTTGCAATGATTACTTAGGCACACAAACTTGCTACTCTAAAGATCTCAACTAGATGAATGTAAATAATAAAGCAAGCTCTCAATTATAATTACACTAAAGAGCTTGTATCAACTAGTTTGTAAGAATGTAAATAAGTGAGTAGGGTGATTATACCGCCGTGTAGGGGATGAACCAATCACAAGATGAATATATAGCCAATCACCGGGAGAATGCCAAAGATAAGAGACAATCGATTTTCTCCCGAGGTTCACGTGCTTGCCAACACGCTATGTCCCCATTGTGTCGACCAACACTTGGTGGTTCGGCGGCTAAGAGGTGTTTCACAAACCTCGTCCACATGATAGGACACCGCAAGAACCGACCCACAAGTGAGGTAACTCAATGACATGAGCAATTTATTAGAGTTACCTTTCGGCACTCTGCCGGGGAAGGTACAACTCCCTTTACAATCACCAGAGATGGCCACGAACAATCACCAACTCGTGCCAATCCTCCACCGCTGCTCCAACCATCTAGGTGGTGGCAACCACCAAGAGAAACAAGCGAAATCCACAGCGCAACACGAATACCAAGTGCCTCTAAATGCAATCACTCAAGCAATGCACTTGGATTCTCTCCCAATCTCACAATGATGATGGATCAATGATGGAGATGAGTGGGAGGGCTTTGGCTAAGCTCACAAGGTTGCTATGTCAATGAAAATGTGCAAGAGTTATTGCTTGAGCCGGCCATGGGGCTTTAAATAGAAGCCCCCATCAAATAGAGCCATTGGTTCAAAAAACGGGCTGACTGCGCATCGACCGGATGCTCTGGTCACACTGCACCGAACGCAGCACCGGACACTCCGGTCGTGAATACCGGACGCATTCGGTCGGCATAGCGAACATGTCCTGTAGCTCCCAGACTGCCACGTGTCCTGTTCAAACCAGCCTAGCCGTTGCTGCTCATTTTGTCGACGACCAGACGCTCACACCGGACGCTGAAACACAAATGACCGGACGCTCAGCCGCTGCGTCCGGTCTAGTCTAGTAAGCCTCCTTGCTCGACCGAACGCATCCGGTGATACCGAACAGGATGCTGCCAGCGTCCGATTGGCTGTCCTCCGTATATTACTGTTTCTGATTCACACCAGACGTGTCCGGTGTGGCGACCAGACGCGTCCGATCGCTGAGTCTACCGCCGAATACCGGACGTGTCCGGTCATCATACTGGACACGTCCGGTCACTCTGTAACCAGCGCGACTATCTCCTCTTCAACTCTATCTTCTTCACCCTTGCTCAAATGTGCCAACCACCAAGTGTATCACCTTGTGCACATGTGTTAGCATATTTTCACAAATATTTTCAAGGGTGTTAGTACTCCACTAGATCCTAAATGCATATGCAATGAATTAGAGCATCTAGTGGCACTTTGATAACCGTATTTCGATATGAGTTTCACTCCTCTTAATAGTACGGCTATCTATCCTAAATGTGATCACACTCGCTAAGTGTCTTGATAATCGAAACAAAATGGCTCCTACAATTTTACCTTTGCCTTGAGCCTTTTGTTTTTCTCTTTCTTCTTTTCCAAGTTTAAGCATTTGATCATCACCATGCCATCACCATTGTCATGATCTTCGTCATTGCTTCATCACTTGGAGTAGTGCTACCTATCTCATAATCACTTTGATAAACTAGGTTAGCACTTAGGGTTTCATCAATTAACCAAAACCAAACTAGAGCTTTCAATCTCCCCCTTTTTGGTAATTGATGACAACCCTTTCACAAAGATATGAATTGAGATTTAATTGAATTCACGTTGCTTGCCCAAGCATATTTACCATGTGTAAAAGAATATGGACAAGTTTCATGAACTCCAAATGGTAGTAATTGCTCCCCCTATATATGTGCTAAGAGTTTGGATTGTAGCTTGCACATATGCTTAGATAGGAAATATAGGAGTCAATTTCTACCAAATGATGCTAAGGTATAAGAGATGGACCTTTGAAGCGTGATACCATTCGGAGTGCACCAATATACCATCCTTAGCATCATTAGTGACTAGACATACACAAAAACTAGAATACCCCGTGAGATCAACATTACATGCAAGGGTCTAGTTTCCATAGAATGAACATAAGTCTAGTTACTTTAGCCTAAGCATGCTAGTTTTTCATTTCATCATTCAAACCTATAACTAGCATACACCACACAAGCAT
The DNA here is from genome assembly GCF_019320115.1 of Miscanthus floridulus. Lineage (NCBI taxonomy): Eukaryota > Viridiplantae > Streptophyta > Magnoliopsida > Poales > Poaceae > Miscanthus > Miscanthus floridulus. The sequence continues at coordinate 35,768,776 of NC_089586.1, read as the reverse complement.
GGATATTGAAATTAAGAACTTGTACTATGCAAGCAAATATATGAAATGTTCATTCAAATGCATCATACAAGTTTATGAGCTTGCTCCCCCTACTTGTGTGATCAAAATTTTTAATTGATCCCTTTCCTTTATCATATCTCTCCCCTTATGTCAAATACTCCCCTATCACTCATATCTTATCACTCATATCTTTGTTTCTCTCCCCCTTTATCAACAATTAGCACAAAAGGTGAGCTCAAATTATGGATAGGTTGGGGTGAAACCATGTGAAATGAGGATCATTTTTCCAATTTGGTTCAATCTAGATTACTTGCAAAAGATATTTAACTCGGTTTGATCCAAGGACAAGCTTCTTCACACCTCCAAATAAGGGTTATCTTGTACCATGTTGAGTTAAACACTTATAGCTCATTTTCTAAATCAAACACTAGGTTTATAAGCCCACAAACATGTCATATGCTACCATTAGATCATTTCAAACATACAAGCAATAGTGGTACCATACAAGCATCAAATTCATTTGATTTTCATGAATGAGCCTAGGACATGATAGGAATGACTAGATGCACTAAACAAGTCCTTAGCAATGGATGGATGACATGTCAATCAACTTTACCTTGCTTTGCTCGAAGGAGAGGCATGTCATATAGTGGGGGTGCATCAACACATATTGGAGAAGTCAAGTATGTTCAATTCATTCCTTAGCTTGCAAAACCTCTTCTCATCAAGTGGCTTGGTGAATATGTCGGCAAGTTGATCTTCGGTTCCCACACTCTCTATGCAAATGCCTCCTTTTTGTTGGTGATCTCTTATGAAGTGATGACAGACATCTATGTGCTTTGTTCTTGAGTGTTGAACCGGGTTGTTGGTGAGCTTTACGGCACTTTCATTGTCACATAGCAATGGCACTTGCTTGAACTTGATTCCAAAGTCACTCAAGGTAGCCTTCATCCAAAGTAATTGAGCACAACAACTACTGGCCGAAATGTACTCCGCTTCGGCGGTTGAAAGTGCTACACTATTTTGCTTCTTTGATGACCAAGATACAAGTGATCTTCCCAATAGTTGACATATGTCCAATGTGCTCTTTCTCTCAACTTTGCATCCCGCATAATTGGAATCCGAATATCCAATCAACTCAAATCTTGCTCCTTTGGGATACCATAATCCAACATGTTGTGTATGCTTCAAATACCTCAATATTCTCTTAGTTGCCTTCAAATGACTTTCTCTTGGTGAGGCTTGAAATCTAGCACACATGCATACACTAAACATCACATCCGGTCTTGATGCGGTCACATAGAGTAGGCTTCCAATCATAGACCGATACATCTTTTGATCCACCATGTTGCCACTAGCATCACTATCTAAGCTTCCACTTGTTCCCATTGGTGTACTAATAGCTTTACTCTCATCCATGTCAAACTTCTTGAGCATGTCCTTGATATACTTGCCTTGACTCACAAATGTGCCATTCTTCATTTTCTTGATTTGAAGACCAAGGAAGTAACTAAGCTCTCCAATCATAGACATCTCAAACTCACTTGCCATCATCTTGCCAAACTCCTCACAAAATTCTTGATTTGTTGATCCAAAGATGATATCATCAACATAGATTTGCATTACAAACAAGTCATTTCCAAGCTTCTTGGTGAAGAGAGTGGTGTCAACCTTTCCCATCTTGAATCCCTTAGAGAGTAGGAAATCCCTCAATCTCTCATACCATGCTCTAGGTGCTTGCTTCAATCCATACAAAGCCTTTCTCAACTTGTAGACATGGTTGGGTTTCTTCTCATCTTCAAAACCGGGAGGTTGCTCAACATACACAAGCTCATTGATGTACCCATTGAGAAATGAACTTTTCACATTCATTTGGTACAACTTGATGTTGTGGGCACAAGCATAGGCTAACAAGATCCTAATTGCTTCCAATCTTGCAACCAGGGCATATGTTTTTCCAAAGTCAAGACCTTCAACTTGAGTGTAACCTTGAGCAACTAATCTTGCTTTGTTCCTTATTACTATCCCATCTTGATCTTGCTTGTTCCGAAAGACCCACTTAGTTCCAATCACATTATGATCCTTAGGCCTCTCAACTAAATCCCATACTTGGTTTCTTGTGAAGTTGTTTAGCTCTTCATGCATAGCATTGATCCAATCAACATCCCTCAAAGCTTCATCTATCTTCTTAGGTTCAATGGATGACACAAATGAGAAATGCTCACAAAATGAAGCCAATCTTGATCTTGTTTGCACACCTCTTGAAATATCACCAATAATAGTGTCCAATAGATGATCTCTTGCAACATTGGTTGGTTGAAGCACTTGCACTTGATTGCTAGCATTTGATTGATCACTTGGTTGAGATGATGAACTAGCCATTTGTTGATCTTGCATATTGCCATCACTAGTGCTTGCTTGGATTTGATCATGAGAGCCACTAACTTGCACATTTGAGTTAGAGAGTACTTGATTCTTGTCATCTTCAATATCAATCACCTCCCTAGGCCTTATATCACCAGTGTCTATGTTCTTCATTGCATTGACCAATTGAGTGCCTTTCACATCATCTAGATTCTCATCTTCCTCTTAGAAACCATTTGTTTCATCAAACTCCACATCATGAACCTCCTCAAGAGTACCACTAGCCAAATTCCAAACTCTATAAGCCTTGCTAGTAGTGGAGTAACCAAGCAAGAAACCTTCATCACATTTCTTTTTAAACTTGCTCAATCTAGTGCCTTTCTTCAATATATAGCATTTACAACCAAAAACCTAAAAGTATGCTATGTTGGGCTTTTTTCCATTCAAAAGCTCATAAGGTGTCTTCTCCATCATGCGGTGACAATAGAGTCAGTTGCTATAATAGCAAGCCGTGTTGATTGCTTCAGCCCAAAATGAATGACTCACATTGTACTCACTCAACATTGATCTTGCCATATCAATTAAGGTTATATTCTTTCTTTCAACTAGCCCATTTGATTGAGGAGTATACTTGGCCGAGAATTGATGACTAATTCCAAATTCATCACACAACTCATCAACTCTAGTGTTCTTGAATTCACTACCATTGTCACTTCTAACTTTCTTGATTGTGGTTTCAAACTCATTGTGAATGCCTTTGACAAATGATTTGAATGTTGCAAACACATCACTCTTATCAACAAGAAAGAACACCCATGTGTATTTAGTGAAATCATCCACAATCACAAATCCATATTTGTTTCCTCCAATGCTAGTGTATGTAGTTGGTCCAAACAAGTCCATGTGCATTAACTCAAATGCCTTAGATGTGCTCATCATGCTCTTCTTAGGATGTGTGTTACCAACTTGTTTTCCAGCTTGACATGCACTACATAGCTTATCCTTCTCAAATGTAACATCTTTCAAGCCTCTAACCAAGTCATGCTTAATCAATTTATTCAATTGTTTCATTCCAACATGACCAAGCCTTCTATGCCATAACCAACCCATGCTAGACTTAGTGATCAAACATGTTGACAATTGAGCTTCTCTAGCATTGAAATCAACTAAGTATAGATTCTCATATCTAAATCCTTTGAATATTAAGTTAGAGCCATCTACACTTATGATCTCTACATCATCCACACCAAATATGCACTTGAAACCAAGATCACACAATTGAGCTACCGACAATAAGTTGAAGTTCAAGCTCTCTACTAGTAGCATATTGGAAATGCTCAAGTCATTAGATATTGCAATCTTACCAAGCCCTTTGACCTTGCCTTTGCCATTGTCACCAAATGTGATACTATCAATCCCATTGCTCTTGTTTTCATTGATTGAATTGAACATTCTTGAATCACCGGTCATGTGTTGTGTGCACCCACTATCAAGCACCCAATGCCTTCCTCCGGTTTTATAATTTACCTATAAAAGAAGATCAATTCTTTTTAGGTACCCAAACTTGCTTGGGTCCTTGTAGGTTAGTCACCAAGGACTTTGGTACCCAAATGGCCTTCTTCTTTGGGCCCACAATTGGTGTACCAATGAGCTTAGCCTTCACACCATTGGCACCTTTATAAAGCATGTAACAAGAATCAATTTTGATTGAGGATATATTAGGTAGCTTGTTCTTGTTAGTCTTGCAATTTTGCTCTATATGCCCAACTTGCTTGCATCTATTGCAAAACTGACCATTGCCCTTCACAAAGCTAACTTTGGGAGTGACAAAGGCCGCCTTGCCTTTCTTGGGGGTATAACATAATCCCTCTTTGTTGAGAGAAAACCTTTGGCTACCCAAGCACTTTAGCAAGTGGGCATCTCCACCATAGGCATTGCCCAAGGCACAAGTGAGCTCATTCACCTCCTTCTTGAGGGTTTTATTTTCCACCATTAGTGATGTATCATTCATAGGTGGAGTGGTGATGGTTGTGCTATAAGAAGTGTTAGTAGGAGCAACAAAAATATATTCATCAATAAGATCACATGTTAGTCCCACATCACATGTTATGATCACTTGCTCCTTCTTGGCTTCCTCCACTTTGACTTGCTCAATGAGAGAGGAGTGAGCCTTTCCAAGCTTAGAGTGAGCTTTGCCAAGCTTCTCATGGGCTTCCATTAGCCTCTCATGAGTGGCATTGAGTTCATCAAGGGATTGCTCAAGAAATTTGACTTTCTTGTTCAATTCCTTGCACTCCTTTCTCTTCATCTCAAAGCAAGTATGCACTTGCTCACACATGTCCATGAGCTCCTCCTTGGAGTACTCCTCATCATCATCATCACTCCTACAAGCATCACTTTCACATTCATCATCATCACTCACATCATATTTTACCTTGGTAGGTTTTGCCATGAGGCATGTCGATGGAGTGTCGAAGATGGAGAGCTTCTTGTTGATGGCAATGCTTGCTAGTGCTCTCTTGATGGATTTCTTGTCATCATCACTAGAGCTATCACCATCCGAGGAACCATCACTATCCCAAGTGACTACATAGCCTCCACCCTTCTTCTTCTTTTGGAAGGTCATTCTCTTCTCCTTCTTCTCCTTCTTTTCATTCTTATTTTTCTTGTGCTTCTTCTTCTCATCTTTATCATTATCACTATTGTAGGGACAATTTGCTACAACATGATTGGGGCTCTTGCAATTGTAGCACCTTCTCACATATTCTTTGCTCTTGGTGTGATCTCTTCTCTTTCTTGCACCATAGCCCTTCTTCTTCATGAATTTGCCCATCTTGCGCACAAATAGGGCTATAGCTTCATCATCAATATCACTAAGATCATCATCATCACTTGATTCTTTCTTGGACTTGCCCTTGGTTTTTGATGATGATGAGCTAGCCTTGAATGCTATGCTTTTCTTCTTCTTGTCTTCTTCTTCCTTCTTATCATCCTTGTCATCCCCCTCCCTTTCCACACGGTATGTCTCTTGTGTCATGACATCACCTAGTACTTGGTTGGGGGTAATATCCTTCAATCCTCCTCTTATGATTAGCAATCTTAACATTTCAAATCTTGGAGGTAGGCACATCAAGAACCAATGAGAGACATCATCATCCTTGATCTTTTCTCCCAAAGCCTTCAAGTCATTGACAATTACTTGTAGCCGATGGAACATCTCCGGAATGCTCTCATCATCCTTCATCTTGAAACTTGTCAACTTGTCCTTAAGGATGTACAACTTGGCACTCTTCACCGCCGGTGTGCCCTCATATGTTTCCTCCAATCTTGTCCACACCTCATTTGCTCTTTCACAATCCTTGATTTGCTCAAACACTTTGAAATTAATGGCATTGTATATGGTGTTGAGGGCCATTGTGTTGCATTGCTTGTTGGTCTTATCTTGGTTGGTGGGATTGTCGGGATCAATGATAGCATAATCATTTTCAGTCACTTCCCAAACTTGATCATTGATTGAACCAAGATATATCCTCATCTTTCTCTTCCAATAATCATAGCATGTGCCATCAAAGAACGGTGGTTTGCCCCCCACATGGTTGAACACAACTTGAGCCATAATTTGACATCGAGGTTGTTAAGCCTTTAATCAAACGGTGACCATGGCTCTGATACCACTTGAAAGGTCCTAATATGGCTAGAGGGGGGTGAATAGCCTATTTAAAAATCTACAAATCAACTAGAGCAATTTGATTAGTATGACAAATAGCATAATACAAACTTGCTCTAGCTCTACAAGGGTTGCAAGCCACCTATCCAACAATTCTAGTTGCAATGATTACTTAGGCACATAAACTTGCTACTCTAAAGAGCTCAACTAGATGAATGTAAATAATAAAGCAAGCTCTCAATTCTAATTACACTAAAGAGCTTGTATCAACTAGTTTGCAAGAATGTAAATAAGTGAGTAGGGTGATTATACCGCCGTATAGGGGATGAACCAATCACAAGATGAATATATAGCCAATCACCGGGAGAATGCCAAAGACAAGAGACAATCGATTTTCTCCCGAGGTTCACGTGCTTGCCAATACGCTACGTCCTCGTTGTGTTGACCAACACTTGGTGGTTTGGCGGCTAAGAGGTGTTTCACAAACCTCATCCACATGATAGGACACCGCAAGAACTGACCCACAAGTGAGGTAACTCAATGACATGAGCAATTTACTAGAGTTACCTTTTGGCACTCTGTTGGGGAAGGTACAACTCCCCTTACAATCACCAGAGATGGCCACGAACAATCACCAACTCGTTCTAATCCTCCACCGCTGCTCCAACCGTCTAGGTGGTGGCAACCACCAAGAGAAACAAGCAAAATCCGCAGCGCAACACGAATACCAAGTGCCTCTAGATGCAATCACTCAAGCAATGCACTTGGATTCTCTCCCAATCTCACAATGATGATGGATCAATGATGGAGATGAGTGGGAGGGCTTTGGCTAAGCTCACAAGGTTGCTATGTCAATGAAAAGGTGCAAGAGTTATTGCTTGAGCCGGCCATGGGGCTTTAAATAGAAGCCCCCATCAAATAGAGCTGTTGGTTCAAAAAACGGGCTGACTGCGCATCGACCAGACGCTCCGGTCACACTGCACCGGATGCAGCACCGGACGCTCCGGTCATGAATACCAGACACGTTCGGTCAGCATACCAGACGTGTCTGGTAGCTCCCAGACTGCCACGTGTCCTGTTCAAACCAGCCTAGCCGTTACTGCTCATTTTGCCGACGACCGGACGCTCACACTGGACGCTGAAACACAAATGACCGGACGCTCAGCCGCTGCGTCTGGTCGAGTCTAGTAAGCCTCCTTGCTTGACCGGACGCTGCCAGCATCTGATCGGCTGTCCTCCGTATACTACTGTTTTTGATTCACACCGGACGTGTCCGGTGTGGCGACCGGACGCGTCCGGTCGCTGAGTTTGTCGCTGAATACCGGACGTGTTCGGTCATCATACCGGACGCGTCCGGTTACTCTGTAACCAGCGTGACTATCTCCTCTTCAACTCTATCTTCTTCACCCTTGCTCAAATGTGCCAACCACCAAGTGTATCACCTTGTGCACATGTGTTAGCATATTTTCACAAACATTTTCAAGGGTGTTAGTACTCCACTAGATCCTAAATGCATATGCAATGAATTAGAGCATCTAGTGGCACTTTGATAACCGTATTTCGATACGAGTTTCACTCCTCTTAATAGTATGGCTATCTATCCTAAATATGATCACACTCGCTAAGTGTCTTGATCACCGAAACAAAATGGCTCCTACAATTTTACCTTTGCCTTGAGCCTTTTGTTTTTCTCTTTCTTCTTTTCCAAGTTTAAGCATTTGATCATCACCATGCCATCACCATTGTCATGATCTTCGTCATTGCTTCATCACTTGGAGTAGTGCTACCTATCTCATAATCACTTTGATAAACTAGGTTAGCACTTAGGGTTTTATCAATTAACCAAAACCAAACTAGAGCTTTCACATGGCCACAACACTCGACCTCGCACTCGTAGGCGCGCTAGAAGGAGGTGCCGACGGTGATGACCCTATGGGGGACCGGCATCTTCAGCTTGAGGTATGTATAGTTGGGGACGGCTATGAACTTCGCGTAGCATGGACGTCCTAGGATGGCGTGGAAGGTTCCGAGGAACCCAACCACCTCGAAGGTGAGGGTCTCAGTCTTGTAATTGAACTGATCCCCAAAGGTAATGGGCAGATCAATCTGCCTGAGTGGCATGGCCTATTTCCTGGGCATGATGCCGTGGAAAGGTGCTCGGGTTGGGTGGAGGCACGTTCGGTCAACGCCCATCACGCCGAGTGTCTTGGCGTACATGATGTTGAGGCCACTGCCTCCGTCCATCAGTACTTTAGTGAGTCACTTTGGGCCGATGATTAGGTCGACCATAAGCGGATATCTCCCCGGGTGCAGGACAGTATCCGGATGGTTGGTCTAATTGAAGGTTATGGTGGATTCCGACCACCGGAGGAAGGGAGGTGTGGCCGGTTGGGCCGTGTAGACTTCGCGGCGTGAGACCTTCTGACGACGTTTGGAGTCATAGGCCACTGATCCTCCAAATATCATAAGGCAGCCGTCCAGCGTCGGAAAGCTATCATCCTTCTCCTCAGCGTTGTCTGTAGTGGGGGCAGGTTCCTTCCCCTGCTCCCCTTTGTTGGAGCCTCTAGACAAGAACCACCGCATGACGCTACAGTCCTTGAGCAGATGCTTAACGAGAAAGGCGTGGTTCGGGCACGGCCCCTTGAGTAATTTTTCGAAGTGGTTCGGAGTGCCCTCCGTGGGCTTCTAACCACCCTTGCGGTCAGCAGCAGCCAAGAGCGAGTCCTTGCGCCGTTGCTTCTTATTCTTCCTTTTGGTGGAACGATTGGAGGTGCCTTCGCCGGCACCCTCGTCCCACCTTGCCTTGCCCTCAAGATGATCGAAGATCGCTCTGACCGCCTCTTCTCCTGAGGTGTGGCTGGTGGTGATGTCTAGGAGTTTCTTGGTGGTTCATAGGCCCTTGCATCCTAGCTTATGAACCAACAACTCGCAGGTCATCCTGGACAGGAAGGCTCCTATCATGTCTGCATCGCTGATGTTAGGGAGCTCGTTGCACTATCGGGAGAAGCATCGGATGTACCCGCAGAGGGTCTCACTAACCTTCTGATGGTAGTTCTTGAGGTCCCATGGGTTCCCAGGGCGCTTGTATATGCCCTGGAAGTTTCCCACAAAGATCTCCTTCAAATCCGCTCAACTCTAGATTGCGTTGGACGGTAGGTGTTCCAACCACGCTCGTGCTGAATCAGCCAAGAACAATGGAAGGTTGCGGATAATGAAGTTGTCATTATCCGTAGCATCGGCTTGACAGACAAGTCGGTAGTCTTCGAGCTAGAGTCTGGGGTTTGTCTCCCTAGAGTACTTAGGGATATTGGTAGGTGGTCGGTACCTTGGCGGGAAAGCAGCGTTGAGGATGTGCCGGCTAAAGGACTAAGGCCCCGGTAGGCCGAGGCTCAGGTTCCGGTCTTCGCCGCTATTGGAGCATCCACCATGATGAGGATGATAGCCACGATGGGCTCCTTCCCTTAGGTCGCTGTAGGTGCATCTACGGGCATCGAGGGTGCTGCGTGCGTCGCGGTTGCGGGCGAGGCATTGATGTATCGAGATCGCAGCGCTCTGCCTGCCACCTTGTGGACTGATGCGTCCCTGGCGGGACACACCGGGCGTGCACTGTCTGGTGTCTAGTTTGCATCACCGAGACAACGAGCTCTCTGCCTGCTGCGCCGCCGCATGCTCAAGCAACATGTGAATTTCGCGGTGGGCCCGGCGATCCTTAGGTGTCGTAGCCTCTAGAAGGCCATGAAGCAAGGCCATTGCGGCGACGATGTTCTGGCTTGCTCGAGCGAATTGAGGAAGGGTTTCATCATCGGTGATGATCCTTCGGTTTACATCATGGGCCACGGCGTGTGCATGCCCACCGTCTCCACGGCGTTCGAGCTCCCGATCGACCTCTGCGTATTCCTGAACAAGCTGTTGTCTGGCTTCATTGATCTCCCGCTTTCGAGCTCTCAGCTGTTCCACCCCTACGCGAGGTGGGGCCATTGTATCCCCTTTGGTTTTGCCACCAAGGTTGGCTATCGGGGTAGCCTCCTCCGCGGAGATGCTTTCAACGTGTCCCTCGGGGGTACTCGCCATGAAACATTCTCGGGAGGGGTGGTGGCTCCCTCTACTAGAGTCAGAGCTAGAGTCCGACCCTAACCCCTCTACGAGGAGGCCGTGGAGGGATTCTGTGATGCTCTCGATCATCCCCACGAACTCATTGTTCACGGGGAACGGGATCATGCACTATGCCACAAGGTGGCTTACGGTCGCCGCGGCATTGCGGAGACCGAACGGAAGTGCCATCGGGGAGCTCCGTGTGGCGTGTTCTAGAGAGAGGGTGAGGCAGCATGGGTCCTCCTTGGACGGCTGGGGTCCAAGGGAGACGTCAGGCTGACGCTCAAGCCTCCCGTAGTTGAAGTCGATGGAGGGGAGAGATTGGATGGCGACGTGGGCCAACGCCAACTCTCCTCCCACCATGACGATGAAGTCCAGGTCACCAAAGCGCACGTGTGCGCTTGGGACTCAGCTGATTGCATGGCTAGCCATCCAAGGCTTGATTTGGAACGCGCAAATGCCCCTACCTGGCGCGCCAACTATCGGTGTTTCGAACAAACACCGACTAGTAAATTTATAATTGTTGCGCGTTAGGCTCGAATGGTGTACTAAAGGACACAAAGTTTATACTGGTTCGGGTAGAATGTCCCTACGTCCAGTTTGCTGCTGCTCATGTTATTAGTACCGAAAAAGGTTCATAGTAGGGGGTACAAACGGTCGAGAGAGGAACATGTCCCAAATCTCTGATGGAGAGGTCGAAAGGACGTCAAGAGCTCGGTTGCTGCTTGGCTGTATGTTGTCTATGGAATTGATCCGTCCCTTTAGTGGGGCGTCCTGCCCTCCCTTTTATAGACCACGGGGGGAGTAGGGGTTACAGATGGGAGAAAGAGGAAAAAACCAAAGGTAGAGAAGGTCCTTTGAGGGTACTGGGTCTTCCTTTTCCCTTGAGTCTGCCCTGTTGTCATGGCAGACCATGCTAGGGATAGCATGCCTCGCTGATCCAGATAGGGCTGGGCTCTGGCTTCGTTCCAGCAAGTGGTCACGTCCCATCCCCCCCGACGAACGGTGTGGTGTGTCAAGGTGCCGAGCCATGACTCTACAGGGAGTAGACGGGGAGGTGACTATACGCCTTTTACTGTTGATGACGCGAGTTCTCTCTTGGACTATAGTGGTTGCTGTATGCCTATGTTAGTATCCGCGCCCGAGGGCTGATGGCGGTGTCTACAACATTGTGGGACAAAAGTCGGCGCCTACAACACTGTTCGGGCTCTGCCAGGTCGGAAAAGGCTTAAAGCGCCCGTCCCGTCGTATCCTGACGGTACCTTCCTGCAGGCATGCAGGGCATGGCCCTCGGTACTGCGGTTGACTCGAATGTCATGTCGTACCTTGTGCTCGTCATTATGAAGGAGCAGGGTGCAGTCGTCGGGCGAAGCGGAGCCTGCCCTCAGACGTTGGGCGAGGCGGAGCCTACCCTCAACCGTCGGGCACGAGGCGGAGCCTGCCCTCAGACGTTGGGCGAGGCGGAGCCTGCCCTTGGCCGTCGGGCGAGGCGAAGCCAGCCCTCAGCCGTCGGGCGAGGCGGAGTTTTAGCCCTTGGGGGTCGAGCGAGGCGGAACCAATATTCCGTCATCGGGCAAGAAGTGTAGTAGCGTTCTTGTCTGACCGGAAGCGTCAACGTTCGATGTTTATTAATTCCATCTCATTAGGTACCCCGGTATTAGATTCCCGACAGTATGTCTAGATACATAGCAAATTGGTTGTATTAAATCAGTCAAAGCGACTTATAATTTGGAACGAACGGAGTATTTCTTACTCCTCGGTCTTCTTAAAATAAATGGACATCTCAATCTTAAATTTAACTAGATTTATAAAAAATGATATAAATATTTACATCTCTAAATAAGTTTATTATAGAAATATTTGACGAATCTAATACGTCTATTGATATCATAAGCATTAGCAACTTTTGTATATATTAGTTAAATTTAAAATTTTTTACTCCCCGAAGTACGAAATGTGCACTTATTTTGAGAATGAAGAAGTATGTAGTGATACTTTCATGTCTACCAAATACGATAGTTAGTTTGTGTTGAGTAAGATCTACTCAACTAGGAGACGATGAGAAGACGACTTGAGTCGAGTGAAATCATGTTCCTATTTCATGTCTGACACTGCACATTGAGGAGTATTTATAGGGATTGAAATCTTCGATGACACTATATTTTATCCATATAAATGGCTTTATACATTCGATAGCGATTATTACATTCGCTGAGGACACCTAATCAATTACACACCAAGCTACATCCTTCACGACGTCAAATGGAGCCTTCATATAAACAAGGGGCTCTTACGTTTGTACCCTTGTTTTGTATCGAAATTATGATTTTGTCTCTTTTTTTTTACTTTGTGAATTTACCCTTACGGTGCCATTCACGAAGCACCAGTTTGCCCCTGCTCCGTCATCCACCCCTAACGGTGTTAAACTTTGTACAAAAGACATGAATGCCCATGCAATTTTGCCCTTTGTTTTTATGCCTAATTATGATTTTGCCCCTGTCTGGCCGAGGCTCGGTTGCGCGGCGCGGGGTCGACCATCCGGCCATGGCGCGGCCACCGGAGATGCGGTGTTGGGGCCAAGCCACTGGGGCGCAGGGTTAGGCTATGGCCGCTGGGGGTACGGGGACGGGGTGCGCGGGGAGCGGGGCCAGGCCGCCTGTGCGTCGTGTCGAGGATGCGAACGGCGCCGGGGGAGGCGCGTGGATAGCGCACGGGTAGCTCTCGCTCTCGTGCTCCGGTCCACGAAAGCGCGAGCAGGGCGGCTCTACAGCACCAGGGCGACGTCGCGAACTCGGTTGGCCGGTTCTTGGCGGCGGGAAGTTGGCAACGGCGGCGGTCCATGGCATCAAGAAAAACGGCGGCGGTCCAGGGCACTAGCACAACCGCGGGGAAGGCAAGGGGGCACAGCTCGCCGGAGCAGGCTCGCAGCCACGTGCACGAGCCGGCAGGTCAGCCCCGTGGTGGCTCCTCGCCGTCGGCGCGTGCACGGGCGCGGGAGGGCGACAGCTCCGGGTCGTAGGTAGCACCAGCACGAGGAAGGAGGAGCGGCGCCATCCGATAGAGATATATACCAAACTGGTAGAGTTATATACCAAGAATTCGATCTCTGCCCTTGAACCAAACTGGTAGAGTTATATACCAAGAATAAATTTGATTAGGGTCGACTAAAATTTTTACATGCAAAATTCAGAGAAATTTGGCAAAGAACAGAGCTACTCCAATCAAACACAAGGCTCTGCTGAACTCGTTAGCTGGCTGCTCTGCTGGCCTGAAGAAATAGCGGCGCAAGCGGAAACTGCACATCGGGCGGGGACGGAGCTCCGTGGGTGGCCGGGGATAAGAGGAGGGCCATGGCCGGGGATGAGAGGAGGGGCGGAGGAGAGGCGCGGCCGGCCCTGGCAGCCGGCGGCGGGGACACGCTGGCGGAGAATGGGAGCCACGGGGATCTGCTTGTCCATCGAGATGCTCGGAGACGCCAGCGCCAGGCTGCTCGTCCATCGAGCACACATCGGAGCCAGGGACGTCGGCGAGGAAGCGTCGTCGCTGAGTTGCTCGTCCACCGCGGACTCCTTTCTCGCTCAGATCCTAGGCGAGAGCGCGAGCAGGATGGGCGGTCCTCATGGATCCCAGGCAGGACAGATCCAAGGCAGGGCGGTGGAGGGCTGCGGCGGCCTGGGGGACGGCAACGAGCAGCCGACCTCGTGGCCCCGCGGAGCAGCGCCTGGGTGGAGGGCGGCGGCGCCTGGGGTGGAGGGCGCGCCTGGAGGAGGGTGTCAGCGCCTGGGGTGGAGAGCGCCTCGCGCTTGCCGGAGGAAGCCGCCTAGAGAGGAGCTTGCCGGAGGAAGCTCGCGCTCGCGTGGAGGGGAGCTCGCCGGAGGAAGCTCGCGCAACCCTAGCCGGCAACGTCGGGACGAGCGGGAACCAGAGTGTGGCGGAGGGAGGAGGAGACGCGCCGGGGGGAGCGGGAAGGAGGGAGGATGAGCCACGTCGGGGGGAGCGGGAAGGAGGGAGGAGGAGCTGCCCCGCGCGCGACGAGCCCCGCCGCCGGGAGCCGTTGCCGCACCGTGCGCCGTGCGCTGCCAACGCCGCCTCTGCCGGATGCCCCCGACGCCCCGGTCGATGTAGCCGGCCCGTGAGAAAGGCACAGTTTCCTTATGGAGGCTGAATATAAGGATAAGGGGCAATTTGGTCTTTTCGCCTTTGTTTTTTCAGATTTTGAATTTTTTAATTCATTTATTCCATGACCATCTGACGGCATCCAAACCAGGGGCAAACAGATGATTCAATTCAAAATAGCAAGGGCAAAATCACAAAGTTAAGAAAACAAAGGCAAAATCACAATTAAACTCCTACATAAGGGCAAGAACACCATTTTCCCTATAAACAAAGCTTCTTTGTTACTCTTCCGCCCTTAGTCCATGTTAATTTTTTCCCTCGTTCGTCGTTCCCTTGAACGGTACATCATTTGTGTCTTCGTTCTAACTTCGAATGTTCTTGCGAAACCTTAAACGCTTCTACAAAGGTTTTAATTTGAAAGGTTTCCTTCTTGAAATATGGGTCGTTGGACAAAGGCTATTTTATTATGCTATTTGGGATTGAGTTCATCGAGGTCGAATTTCCAATAGATTGAAATATATTTTCTAAATCATTTGAAACAGTTCTTTTACTCATGAGGTATTTATTAGAGTAGCAATCATCGCCTGTTTCGATCCACCCCTCTACACTTTAAACCTCTAAATTTTAGGGCCAAAGTCTCCAAACATGTGCTTTAAAGTTAACTCTAAACTTTATGCCACATCACATTATCTAAACTCTAGGGCTAAAGTCTCCAAACATGGAGTTTAAAGTTAGCTCTAAACTTTAGCTCACATCAAAATTAGAGCTTTAGAGCTCAAAAGTGAGTTAAAGTGCTCTAAAGTAGAGGAGAAGATCCAAGCAGGCCATTGTTTACAGAAAGCCATCTTATATTCTTTTGTACGATAAAATATCATAGCATATTGCTACTTAAAAGAATTTTGACATATGACTATTGCAAATATTACCAACGCTTATTTTTAAAGTTTTTGCTCCATATTATTTTATTTCTTTTATTACTTATATTATTATTATGATTCATAACTCCAAAATCCTATGAGCTATGATGACGACGTGACCTTGACAACTCATGTAACGAATGTTGTTTCGAAAAGGTGTATAGTAAAAAACATGGGATAACTATTTAATTTCAAGTGTAATTTTGAAGATATGGTAGCATGAAAATAAAATACTTATCTATTTGGAGTATTCAAGAAATAAAGAAAAAATAACCAGGACCAACTACATCTTTCTATGTTATTCTATTTGTCTCTTTTTTTTTTGAACCTGGCGGATTTCATTACTTAGCTGACAAATCGTCAGACACAATTACAAGGACGTCATTAGAGATCGAGCTAGTGATAAGCGCTTCCCCTTCGACACACTCATAACCTAAACCAACCAAAGCATGAGCAGCTTTGCTGCCAGCTCTACCCAAAAATTTACAAGAGAACTCAATGAAATTCAAACTACACAAGTACTTAAGTTCTTGAATCAAGCCTCCCTCCATACTTGAATCATAGCTTCAGGACGTGAGTGCTTGTTGCACCAACAGGGCGTCGGTCTCCAAAATGAGTCTTCCAATTCCCAGATTAGTAGCCACCTGAATGCCCTGTAAGCAAGCAACCAGCTTGGCCTGAAAAGCACTTAGAGCATGGTTAATTCTTCCTCTTCCCGACATAATCACATCGCCATCATGGTCACGGATCAGAAAACCCCAACTCCCCTCCATGGTCTCCTTGACAACAGAAGCATCACAAATTAGTTTCAGAACCCCTATCGGGGGTTTGCTCCACTGAATTTTACTACTCATCATTTGCGGTGGTTGAGTCTGCTGGGGGATCTTTGATTCATAAGCATTTGACCTGATAGCACGAGCCAGGTCCTCTCCACTTCTTCCTCGCCCTTCTTCTCGGATAGCATTCCGGTTTGCCCAGATAAACCATCGTGTGGTCACCAACAGGTTTTAAATCTCTTCATCCTTCGACAGAATCACCGACATAACATCTCTTGGAGAGTTCTGCAGCGCCATTGTTTGTCTCATTCCTTCTAAGCCCATAAAGTTCCATGCTTGTTTTGCAAGGCGGCACTTGAAGAAGAGGTGACCGCCACACTCGTCATCTCTCATGCACACAGGACATATTGGATCAATTTTCATGCCCCGACGCACCAAGTTACGTCTTAGCAGGTGACTGTAATGAACAAAACGCCGCATGAAGTGTTTCACTTTATTTGGGCATGTCAATTTCCAGATTCTTTTCCACACCGGGTCTGGAGTAATCCTGCTGCTCCCTTGGTTAGTTCTGCTGTTCTGGCTTCTTACAGTATCATTGCGGCAAACTTTGTAGGCACTTCTCACGCTGAATCTGCCCTTTGTGTCATACTGCCAGGCCAAAGAGTTCCCCCTGCCCTCGAACACTGGTAGAGCCAGAATGAGTCGATGGTCCTCCTCCTAAAAAGTGTCTTGCATGAGCACCACATCCTAGGAACCCGTTAAAGGAATTATTAGCTCGTCAACATCAGTGATCAGATTTGCACCCCTTGGGGTAATTGGTCGCCTAGTGTGATCTCGTGGCAGCCAAGGGTCTGTCCAGATTTTTAGCCCTCTCCCATCCCACACACACCACACCATACCTTTCTTGACCAACTCGACCCCCTTCAAAATGCACCTCCAAGTATAAGACATACATGCTTTTGGTTTGGCTTCCAGGACAGAGGATTTACTGTACTACTTAGCTTTCAAGATACGTGCACACAATGACCCTGGATTCTCCCAAAGGCGCCAAGCTTGCTTCGCCAACATGGCAATATTAAAGGAATGAATATCTCTAAACCCATGAATCTTGTGTTTGCCTTCTTGTTGATTCCACCAATATCTACACACAATTGAGCTCACTTGGTCACAAAAAGAATTGGTTAAATCAAAGCAGCCCATATCATATGTTGGAATGGCCTGAGCCACCGCCTTAATTAGGATCTCCTTCCCTGCCCATGACAAAAACTTCTCCTTCTAACCTTATATACGACTCCAGACTCTGTCTTTTATATATGCAAAAGTTCCTTATTTGGATCTGCCGACATGCATAGGTAACCCCAGGTACTTCTCATTCAAAGTTTCCCGTGTGATCTGTAGAGTGGAACATACCTCTCCTTTCCTCTGTGGCTTAGTATTTTGGCTAAAAAGAACAACAGACTTAGCGTTGTTGATCATCTGCCCCGAACAACTCTCATAAAAGTTCAAGATGTCTTGAAGCTGTTTAGCATCCCCCTCCGTCGCACGAATCATAATCAAAGAGTCATCGGCGAACAAAAGGTGTGAGACACTAGGTGCATTCAGACATACACGCACCCCCGCAATCCGTTGCTCCCTCTCCGCCTGCTGAAGAAGAGCTGAGAAACCCTCTGCACAAAGGAGAAACAAATATGGCGAAAGAGGATCCCCTTGGCGCAGACCCCTCTCTGGTGCAAACCTCTCAGTCAACTCACCATTACTTTGATTCTATAACTGACAGAAGATACACACTCCATGATCAGCTGGACCCAACGTTCATCAAATCCCAGTCTCCGCATAATATCCCGTAGAAAATGCTACTCCACCCTATCATAAGTTTTGGACATATCCAATTTAAGTGCTGCATGTCCAATCTCACCCTCCCTTTTATTCATGAGGTAACGAGTTATCTCATATGCTACGAGGACATTGTCTGAGATCAGCCGACTCGGAACAAAGGCGCTCTGGTTTGGAGTGATAATCTCAGGTAAAATATCTCGGAGACGCCTGGACAGAACCTTCGAGATAACTTTGTATAGCACATTACATAAGCTTAATTATAGGGCGTAAATCAGTCACCTTTTTTGGTTTCTCAACTTTCGGAATTAGAGCCATGATCGTGTCATTCCACCCATCAGGGATCTTCCCACCATTGAGCGCATCCAAAACTTGGTGCGTGAGTTTCCTGCCCACAACATCCCAAAATGATTTGAAGAAAATCAATGGGAGTCCATCAGGGCCGGGTGCCTTGAGATCCCCAATTGAATCCAGGGCACTCACCGTCTCTTCTATTTTATTTTTGAGATGGTCATCATCACCTGCTCTGCTTTGTTATAAAGCAAACTATTATATGAGCACCAATAAGACCATGTAATAGTTTAAGATGCAGCTAGAACTTAAGATTGTGATTGTGTCACCCTACAAAATAAAATTAGGTTTTACTACCTTAGCCAGTTCCAATAAGAATACATACAATTGTGACATAATGTTGACTCAGACGTCCTCAAATTTGATCAAAATCACACATTCACCGTGCAATATATTTTATAGTATATCAATTTAAAGTTACAAATATTTTTATAATATAAATAATGTCGAGAGTTTGATTCGATCAAACATAAAATTACATTCTTTTTTTTTGAACGGAGGCAGCACACGTAACAATTGCCCTCTTTGAAAAATTGAAACGCTGGCAAGAGCATGGCCAACCTACGACTACGAAGTCTTCGTTGACCAGCTCCCCTGGGCCCCTGCCAAATTACAATTCCATCCCTCCAAAACTACCAAACCACACACGAACCCCAGCCCGACCTGCCCTGCCCGCTCTCTGCACACCTGGAACGAGGTGTTCCCCGTCCCGAGAAAGAAGAGCCGAGGAAAAAATCTCGCATTCGCAAAACAAACAAAGCAGCGTGCCCCCCAAAAAATGGAGGCATGAGCTCCGCCTCCTCCCCGTCTCTCGCCGATCTCCCCCAAACCCTAGCCCCGACCTGACCGCCGGCGGGCCCGCCGGCCGGCCGGAGAAGGACCCCCCCTCCCCCCCAACCTCTGCCGCGGGGCGGGGGGAGCGGGCGGCGGACGAGATGCCGTCGCACGGGGATCTGGACCGGCAGATCGCGCAGCTGCGCGACTGCAAGTACCTGCCCGAGGCGGAGGTCAAGGCGCTCTGCGAGCAGGCCAAGGCCATCCTCATGGAGGAGTGGAACGTGCAGCCCGTGCGCTGCCCCGTCACCGTCTGCGGCGACATCCACGGCCAGTTCTATGACCTCATCGAGCTCTTCCGCATCGGCGGCGACGCTCCCGACACCAACTATCTCTTCATGGGCGACTACGTCGGTGCGTGTCTACGCTCCCCCGCCCTAGCTTCCCCCCACGCGGCTCTGTCCTGCTCACGGTTTCTCTCCCCTTAGCTGCTCGCGCGCGGAGCTGTGCTGATGCCTGACTCGGCCGATCTGTTATATGCGGGGCTTGGTGCGGCGGAGTAGGGGAGTTTTAGATCATGCGGTAAACCTGAAAGGTCGTTGGTTTTCGTGCGTCTGGCCGGATTGTTGGAAGAATCTGGTTATCGGGAAATTAGGGAACGTCTTTACTGCTTAACATAGTCTACTGGAGCGTCTCAAAAAAAAAAAACATAGTCTACTAGAGTTCTTGTAGTTTGTCTTGTTATTCGTCGCTTTTGGGTCTAGCCTGCTAGGATCTTGTTGTTGCCTTTTAGCTCATTTCGTTACCGAGAAGACAATAATTCTCATCTATTAGCATTTAGATTCCTCCAGCAGTTTCATAAGAATTGTGAGTGTGCTTTGGATTTTGGAGAGTGTAGTTGATTTGTTGGCCTGTTGTTTTCGAGCTGATCTTTATTAAATAAGACAAAAAAGTGAACAGTTGCCATGTCATTTGGTAATTTAGATGTGCAAAGAGTTAAATGCATGAGCGGCCCCTGAACTTGTCAAAGGGCGCCACTTAGGTCCACAAACTTTGAAAACGTATGGGTCTCTAAACTTGTTAAGTGGTGCACCGCACGGCCTAAACTTCTAAGTGGTGCACCGCACGGCCTCCACTGTGGTGCATCACTTAACAAGTTCAAGGCAGAAATGTGTTTTCAAAGTCCATGAACTAAGTGGCACCCCATAACAAGTTCAGGGGCTGCTCACGCATGTAGCTCATATGCAAATGCCATACGATATGCTGTTTATTTGAATGCTTGAAGGTAATTTTATAATTTCATTTTGTGTTTAGGGGATAAATAATTTAGTAGACGTTCATTACTTTATTTCCATGTGTCAGTTTTGTTAAATTGATTATGTGTCTCTTGACTGCAGATCGTGGTTACTATTCAGTTGAAACAGTTTCTCTGTTAGTGGCTTTGAAAGTCCGTTACAGAGATAGAATTACAATACTTAGAGGAAATCATGAGAGCAGACAAATCACTCAAGTGTGAGTTTACGTCTACTAGTATTTGGATTTTGTATTGCAACTCGTAATTGCTACTCCCACTTTCATTATTAGTACTTCCACAGCAGCTACAAGTGTTTGAGATGGATCCCCCCCACCCCCACCACACAACACACACACAAACAGCATACTTGATCATTTTGTCTTCTTATTCCTCAAGTAACCTGTCAACAATAGTAAATGTTTAATAATTTGGAAATGGATAGTTCCATGTAAAGCTAACGTTCGTGTAGATAAGGCTTCAGAAACACTCGTTTGACAAGTTATCTTCTGTATGCTGGACTAGGACAGTGAAATTGCGTTGATTTAGCGTGGTAAACTATAATGTTAGTGTTCTGTCAACATGCTTGGCATTGTCAACTACAAGGTTACATTAGGCGCTAGGTGATCTCTAGGCGGCGACCTTCCGCATAGAGCTTAGGTGAGCCTAGGCGTTCCACAAATATACATGTGTACACATATTAACTTAAAAGAAAAGAAGAAACAGGAGACTGCAGGCCTAGGTTGGATAGAAAGGCCCATCAAAAGCAGTCCACCTCACCTTATACATCCACCCTCTGACCTCCCAGCCGCACCTGCCTCCTCCCTGCCGCCTCCACTGCCGCCCGCCTCTTCCTGGCCTGCCACCTCTACCACTGCCCGCTTCTTCCTGGCCGCGCCTGCCACCTCCACCACCGCCCGCCTCCTTCTGGCCGTGCCTGCTTCCTCCGCCATCACCCGCTGTCCCCGCCTCCTCCGCTGCCACCGGCACCCGATGTCCCTGCCTTCTCCTCTGCCTGCGCTCACTGCTCCCGCCTCGTCTTGTCGCTGCCCTCTTTTCATCTATTCCTGCCTCCTTCCCTGCCGCTCAACATCCCTGCCTGCAGGAATCTGCATGTATGGACACCGGGTTTCCACCGAGGGCCCGCCTGCACCCCAAGGTGCCGCGGTACCCCTCCGCCTCGCCTACTTGCACATAAGCGGCCCCGGAATACCGTCTTTTGGAACACTATGTTGCTGCATGAAGACATCCAGCTAGGTCTGTGGCCACCTGATTGCCATCAATTTTGTGCCATAACAAGGCACTGCTAACTGTCTCCTGTGTTCTTCCTTAAACCTTCCATGGGTTTTACTACTGTTATTATGTCTCTACGCAATGCTCTAGGTCATTGAAATGAACTCCACTTGTTTGCATGACACATGCACGATGGACCTGTACACCATTGTGTTTCCAAGCTATTCTGTGAACTTTGTAGTGTATGCCTGTAGTGCAACCACACAATTGTTGACCTTGATTGGTTTGTTTCAGGTATGGCTTCTATGATGAATGCTTAAGAAAATATGGAAATGCAAATGTATGGAAGTATTTTACAGACTTGTTCGATTATTTGCCTCTCACGGCTCTTATAGAAAATCAGGTATGCATCTCAATTTGTTATGGTTGATGCTACTATAGGCTTGCCGAATATATGCCTTTGACGTTTGAGAAACGTCCATTTTGCAGGTCTTCTGTCTTCATGGTGGCCTCTCTCCGTCATTGGACACATTGGATAACATTCGTTCTCTTGATCGCATACAGGAGGTAGGCACAACATTGCACTGCTTTCATTATGAACCAGGTTTTCTTCCTTGCCTCCAGTATATCATGCTGTGACTTATGGATGTCTTGTATGCTGCAATGGTTTTAAATTGCCTAGTTGAGCCTAGTCATATGGGTAGCGGTTAGGTTCAATTGGTCGGTGGCTAGTCAGCTAGTCGGGCAGTATAATTCTCCTGCCTACCTGCACTGCTTGTGCGAAGAAATTAAAAATGCCATCCTTAATCTATTGCTTGCTATTGGAGAAGTGAACATCATTCAGTGCAAACTCTATTCCAACAATTTAGACAGATTCAGTGAATCCCTATCCTCCCAGTATAAATTATACTAAGACATCCTATAGATATAAATCAAACATAATCCTATTCATGATTAGGCAAAAAACATATCTAATTCTTGGACTCTCACATGCATAATAAAAATAAAACATTTGGGCACATGAAACTACAAATAGGAAATAGCCTACGATTATCTTGCTGCTTGGAAACAAGAAGTGCCAATTGATCTTTCCTACTGAGGCACAAATAGCGGATTTGGTGGATGAGGATGAATATCCGAAGTAATATTTCAAAGGTTCATAAGAGTCGCTGACCCTTGCCAAAGAAACGTGGGGCATAGAAGAAGTCCAATATATTTTACTCTTGTTGGCGTAGCTGTTACAGAAGTGAAGGAAAGTTAATGCACGTTCATTACTGATATACTACTTTGTTTAGCCTTAATGGGAAGTGGGAGTGGTGATACCACCGTGAATGTGAAAAGATGTTCGATGCAAGCTAAATTGATTAATTAATATATGAGAGCAATGGGGTAAATGGCTTGTACGGTTGAGGAGCTAGGAATGCAATTTATTTGGAGTTCATCGTTGTCTCTTCATTCTGATTATATTTAGTGGGATTGTAATTTAGTGACCGAGCTTAGTAACTTGGTGGGGCTTGTGGGATGACGTGGCTTCATGAAATTGCAGAGAAATCTGCTAGTGGGGGGTTTCCTATTTAGGTATAGTAGATTCTAATATTGTTATATCGGTCCTAAATATACAGGATTACTATGACCGACTAGGCTTGACTAATCAGGCTGGTTGACGACTAATCATGATTAGTCGCCTGTCGGTCCCATGGCAACTAGGGTCGACTAAATGATTTGATAAAATTGCTTAATAACACTGATATGCTGTAGGTAGTTTTGTGATGTTGGGAGAATTAACATATTTATGTATTTTTGGGTATGTGCAAATAGTAGATCAGCCATGTTTGATGTGGTCGTAATGTTTAATGTTTATGTACAGAACTGTGGATCCTTAATACCGATTAAGGTACAAACATGGTGCTCTAACCATGATACAGTTATTTATCTAGACAAATGCCACCATATTTGATTATCTCAAGTCATGCTGATACAATTTTGTAACGACATTTGATTTTAGAGGGACGCTCAACATCGTTTAATCTTCTCATGTAATGGGCTTACCTAAGGAAGTAAGGAGAACTAAAGCACAGCAAATAAAAATCAGCAACTTTAGGCATGTGATTGAATCATGAAAGCTTATATTGAAAGCTGACATTTTCCAACACTTATTCTGTCACTTTGCACTTGCACTTAGCAATACAAGGGATTTACCTTGATCTATACTTGATACCATTTAGTGTTAATCGGTGACTGATTTGAGGTCTCATTTTTCTCAAACAAGCTGCGTGTCATTTCATTAAGAGAGGAAAAAGGTATACGGGCAAGTTAAAACAGCCCCACCTGAAGACACCACACAACTGGCTATCTACCCAAAAAAAAAAAAAACACTCGCCACTGACTGAAGTAGAGATCACAACCAAGGGTTTTAGCCTACCAACCAGAACCTAAAGTTCTGGGGTAAATAACCTAAAGAGCAGATCCTGGAGATTAGAAGCACCTGCCATGCACCATATACTACACTCATCAATCACTGTTTTTAGGAGACCCAGAATATTTGGCAAATCTCCATCGAACACACGGGCATTCCTATGTTTACTTCCTAGGCCACTAGAAGGGTCAAGGCGTCAAGCCCTGGTGGCATCTCCTTGGGAACATTTCTGATAGTGTTCCTTACCATCTAATAGCCTGTTTGGTTTGGAGATTGAATCCATTCCGATGGGCTGGTCAGGCACCAAAAGGATTCAGCTTGTCTGACGTTTTTTGCGGAATGACTTTGCCTGAGAGATGAGCTCGCTGTTGGTTCGTGGGGACGCCGCACGTGGAACAATTCCATGATGAACGAGTTGATGACGCAACGCAAACCAAATGTCTCAGCTAGGCTTGAATTTTGGATCGGATTATTCCAAACTGCTTCATGACGTAAACCAAACATGCTGCAAAGAAGTGAGTTGCATCAACTGGAGGTGCAACTGCAGCCATGGAAACTTTCTTAAAAACCATAGTCAAGACCTGCTGGCTGAACACACAAGAGATTAAGATGTTCTAAATTGTTTCCTCAGCCTGATCACAAAACAGGTAGGCAGGCTGGTGAGGCAATCTGTGCTTTGCAATGCGATCAGCCGTCCGATACCGGTATTGATGACCAACAAAAGAAGAATTTGCATCTTAGAGCCCCCCCTAGCTCTTCCAAATTCTTTTCCAAGGACCAAACATGATAGTTCCCAAGAAAGAAAGGCAGCATGGGATGTTTTGCTAGTGTAGGAGCCAGATTGGGTCAGCTTTCGTCGGTGCTGGTTAGGAGTATCTGGTTGCAAAACCATATCATCCACTAAGTCCCAAATATATAGATACTCGACCAGCACTTGACTGTTTTGGCTCCTTTGGTATCAGGCACCCAAGTGCATTTTTGAAGTGCCTGAAGTACTGTCTGGGTCTTGACTGTCCTTTTGAAATCATCTTGTCATCTTGTGCAAGTTAGGAGCTAGTTCTGCTATGTTCCTTGTAGCCATGGGTCAGCCTAGAACTGTATCTTGTCTCCATTTCCAACTATAGAGCCTAAAACCACATCAAAGAGACCTTGGGCATTTTCCGGCACTTGAACTGACAGCAGCTGATGGACACAAAGGGTCTGTCCTTTGTGCCCACAACCAACAGATGCATAAAGCCCAACCCAGAGTTTCAAGACTGTATACCCAAGCCGCCATATTCTAGTGGTCGCTGTACTCTTCCCAGGACACCAAGCAGTTACCTCCTGACCTCCATTGGCTTGTTCCTTGACCTTTCCAAAGAGGGCCTCTGCGTTTTTGTCGTTGGCTTTGGTCAACCATTTGGAAGACCCAAAGCGATCTTAAGAGAAATGGGAGTGACCGTCATCACCACTCGGACCATAATAAGAAGCCCAGCTCTATTCATTAGGGAAGCCTTCCACCCCAGAAAATTGTCAGCAATCTTCTCAAACAGGTAGCAATTCAGTCTTGAAACATTGCGGACAGTAAGGAGAAAGCCTAGGTAGGTGCAAGGAAATTCCTTTACTGTACAAGCCAAAATTTCAGATGTATGCAAAGTCTTCATCAGAGCAATGAATGGGAATTGCAGAACTCTTTGCCAAATTAGTTCTCAGATCCAAGACATGTTCAAACCTATCCAGAAGCTTGATAACATTGACATCATTGCAAGACGGCCATAGAAAAATCACAGCATCATTGGCATAGAAAGATACCCAGTGCTTGAAGTGGTTTGTTTTTTCTCTTTCCCTTTTTTTTTGTTTTTTTTTTGGGGTGGGGGGTGGGGGGGCCTTGAGGCTGGCATAGTGACATCTCACTATTAGTGAAGTGACCAACCGGTAGCCATTTGCAATGAGGTTTGCTTATGTTAATTATAATCTGCCAGCACATGAATACTCCCTCTGTCTCAAAAAGAATGAAGCTATGGGATGCGTGCTGAGTTTGACTAGTTTTATCGAAAATATTATCAACATTTATATCACTAAATAAATATATTGTGAAAATATATTCAATGATTTGTTTAATGATACTATTTATGCATTATAAATATTAATATTCTTTTATATATAATTGGTCAAAGTTAAAAATGATTGTTTCTCGAGAAGTGCGAATGGCATTCTTTATGGGACGGAGGGAGTATTTGTTTGTGAAACATTTGCATCTGATAGTGAACTATTTTAAGAAGGTACTTTGAATTTCTGTTACTATGATTACAGGGTTTGTTAGAGACCTATTTCTTTTTTAGATCACCGTACTTTGTTATGCACATTATTATGCATATAACTAAAAATAATTGAGCTGATAGTGCCCCTTGCCCTGAATGTTGAGGTGATGCTTATAGATGCTAGGAAATGGTGCCCGTTGTGATGGGTCTTGAATTGATAGCTTGCTAATTCTTGCGCTGTATTAATTGAATGCATTATACGTCTAATCTTTTTAATCCTCAACTCCTATACCTAAAAAAATGTGTGCAGGTTCCTCATGAAGGACCCATGTGTGATCTTTTGTGGTCTGACCCAGACGACCGATGTGGATGGGGAATTTCACCAAGAGGAGCAGGTTACACATTTGGGCAAGACATTGCGCAGCAGTTCAACCATACAAATGGTCTCTCTCTCATTTCAAGGGCCCATCAACTTGTAATGGAAGGATTTAATTGGTGCCAGGTAGGTCTTCAGAATGTAGCGTCGCATTTTCAATTTGTTTATATGCTCAACCAATTGGATTGGTATCGTGAAAAAGTATACTAAATTATGAATATAACCTTTGTAGTTCCTTTCTAGCTCAGCTTGCAGTTACAATATGGCCATTGTGGATTCCTTTCTCATAGAACTTACTACCACAGTACCACCCTTGTGGTTGCAACTTGCTGATTATGTATCTTTGGTGTGCTCTGCCCTTTGAATGTTATTTTGCCCAGATATTATCCCACTGGAAGCTTAAATGGTTATTGTTATAATTTATGCAGGATAAGAATGTAGTCACAGTCTTCAGTGCGCCTAATTATTGTTACCGATGTGGTAACATGGCTGCTATTCTTGAAATCGGGGAAAACATGGACCAGAACTTCCTTCAATTTGATCCGGCACCTCGGCAAATTGAGCCAGACACAACTCGCAAAACCCCAGACTACTTTTTGTAATTGTGGCGGTGACCTTAACTTACTGGTGTTGATGCTCCTCTCTTCCGCAGCATCAGGGCCTGTAGATCTTCTGTCCTTAGATATGGGTTCCATGAGCCCGACCTGTACGTCTCCCAATTCTTTTGTTTGGAGATTTTGTTGCTGCTTCTCGATCTTTATACAAGATGTTAAAAGTGCCAGTGGATGTTTTTTTTCCTTTCTGTTGTACGTCGACTTTGTATTATTTGTAGACAGTGAATGGAAGTTGCAGTGGGAACGCCCCTGCTATGTTTTTATTTCGGCTTAGAGATGTATCATCCGCGGGGCTGAATAAATTCCGTCCAGATGGGGAGGATCTGGTTTGGGTTTGCAGCATCCCAATCTGATGTGCCGTAGTGCTGTATAATGTTGGTGCCTTGCAGCTTCATTCTACATAAATGTGATGGCTAGAATGGTTTCACGGTGTTTCTTGTACCATTTTTACATTTTAGCTATTCATGCCTACGTTGGTTTCATGGTGTTTCTTATACGTGGTATCATTTATGGTACATCCAGATCATTCACTATGTACGGATGGCGCGTAATTTTGTGACGGATCACCTGGGCATGGCATATTGCAATGCAAGGACAAAAAATTCACAGCTAGGCCATGTTTAGATTGCAAAAAATTTCAACCTAATGAATAGTAGCACTTTCATCTTATTTGGTAAATATTGTCTAATCGTGGACCAACTAAGCTCAAAAGATTCATCTCGTGATTTCAAACTAAACTGTGCAATTAGTTATTTTTTTTAACTACATTTAATGCTCCATGCAAGCGGCTAAAAATTGATGTGATGGAGAGAGAGTGAAAAAACTTGGAATTTGGAGGTGATCTAAACAAGGCCCTAGACAAGAATTTTGTTATCTCAACCGCACAGTAGATGTTGGCGTTTAATCACGAGAAGAAATCAGAACACAGAAAGCTCTTGCATCGTTTCTCTTGGTTAGTAGTGAGACATAGAACGCTTAGCTCATGCGTACTGATCAGGCTTCGTACCATGTTAGTGAACTCGCGATCAACAGCCTGCTTGGTAAGTCCCCCGGGCAAGGAGCAATGTACGTCAGCTTCTTCCTAGAATGTAGAATGTTAGTTCTTGGTGCACGCAGATAATCTAAACTCACATATTAGCGCTGTCTCCTAAGCATACCTTTGGATGTCAACATCAGTAACATGAATGAATCCGGCAATATTGCTGCAATGTATCGTGTAGCAGGTGTCAAACGTATATCAAGAAAGGTAATGCAACTTCTGATGGAATGAAAGCTGAAAATTTTGTGGGTCTTGCTAAATAGTAAAGGAAGAGTTCAAAGAAAGTTGTACGGAAAAATTAAAAAAAAAAGTAATCTAGCAGCAACCACACAAGTAAATTTTCATCATGCCCAATATGAACACACTAAAAGAAGAATATCATCCATACTATCTTTGTCCAAACTCCAAAGCATGACAACTAAAATCATTCCTAAGAAAATATTTATTGCCAGGATTTGAGCCACTTGACAGACGAAAACCTTGCTGCAAGATAGACTAGTCAGAAGACTTTGGCTTCTCATATCTATATCTAAATATGACTTACTGCTGACGACACTCAAAAGAGTATAGCAGTAACATAAGCAAGATGGAATTGCCATGAACTTAGCAGTAACATAAGGAAGATGGAATTGCCATGAACTTACGAGAGCTTATGGCTAGGCTAAGCTACTGGTGAATTGGATAATAACAAAATCGATAACTCCTGAGAAAGGAAAATAAACTGGGTGCCTAAAGATGTGGTAGAACAACGATGCAAGCAAATCCAAGGCTCAATTACTTGCACCATGTATTTTAATTTTCTGAAGGCTGGCGTATCAGCTGTACTCTATAAATAATGTAGCCCTTTGTGATCTACTACCTCTAATCCGAGTTACTTTTGCATAAAAGCTATCTTATTGGACCAAGCCTACATAAGTTAAACCTGGTATGAAATTATTACCTAGAAATTATTTCATCAGGTTCCTTAGCATAGGAAACGGCAAGCACTGTATGGATCATATCCGTGCTGATGTTGACAGCAACAAGTCGAGTGGGATCTGCCACAGGCTCTGCACCGATAGGTAATGCTGAACGGGGAGCTTGATGGCCACCACCGATTTTGTACACCGAGACATCACTGAAATTCACAATGTTTGAGTGCGGTGCAAGATCATTTGCAATCCCATAAAAGTATTCCTGCAAGAGCACATTAGGACTTGGCTTTAACAAGACAGATCAAAACATAAGGTTGAGACAGTGAAACATTACCCCATAAAGGTAGTAAGGGCAACATTAGAAGAGGGGAAAAAGAAAGAGGCTACTAAGACTGTGACGGTGTACAATGATGACAACTATGCTATCATCAATAAAATTTCACATTAGATAACAAACAAAGCCTTTTTAGTTTAAACCAATGTTTGAGGGCATAGCTGGTCACTTTCTACTCCAGAAAAATAGCTTACCCTGATTCGGAAGCTTCTCGTTTTTTGCCGATATTTTGAATTTCTGAGGACAACACCCTCTGATTTATGAAGTTTTACAACATCAATGTTGGACTTGCTTTGAACTGCATCTTTTAACATTTTCCAGAGTTTCTCCTGCAAGCCATAAGATAGATCAGATAATACCCAGAAGAGCTTCATTATCATATGGTTTCATAATTATACATGATTTTACATTCAAGATAAAATGACTAATATTACAGAGCTCTCTAGAGCACTTTATATCATATCACGCTATGTGTGCCAATATGACAAATCATATATGCTAATAGTTGCAGTTGTTAGCGACATCTGCCATTTTTCCTACTTGACACATGTGC
This sequence comes from Miscanthus floridulus, assembly GCF_019320115.1. NCBI lineage: Eukaryota > Viridiplantae > Streptophyta > Magnoliopsida > Poales > Poaceae > Miscanthus > Miscanthus floridulus. Next base: position 35,738,876 of record NC_089586.1, on the reverse strand, counting down.
TTATATGCACTTTTTCTCTCTTCATCATTCTGAATTATCAGTTGTTGCAGCCTGAGTACTCTTTTGACTATTATCTAGAATTAGACATGTCAGTAGAAAGCTTTATTTTCAGCAGCTGAGGTTTCTTCATATGGCCCAGATTTTCTTTTGGCTTATTTGAAAAGAAATATCTCAATTAACTTCAATATAGCACACTTGATGCATCAATGAAGCATAATGATACTGATGATCTGTTTATAAGAAAACATGCCGAAAGGGATACTGCTAGCAGAGTATGTTTTGTTTCTACTTGAGATTAGCTGCTACTTACTGCTGCAACACATTCCTACTTGTGTCCAAGATGTCTCTACCAGCCCCAAAAACAAATATCATCTTACTCAATAGGGTCTAAATTCTTTTATGAATGATTTTATAGGGAACATTTACTTTTAATTTTAAAATGATTAACATGGAACCTTGATTATAGCATACTGGCATACTGCTATAATGAAATGTTTGGATACCTATGACATTTGGCTATAAGTTGAACAAATAATATAGTCTATGTTTGAGCAGTTATGAGTGTGAAATGAAACACAGGATGAGTCATCTACAGCATAAACCTTCTGAAAAAAACCAGTAATGTTCACATGAACAAAACAATGCAGAACTTGCCTGTCCCAGTACCAGTACTACATTGGCCTTGAAGGTTTCAATTGCATTGAGAAGTAACTGCAGAGCGTAAAAATGAATTATCACTTACTACACAAAGGGGAACAGTATGAATCTGAAAAATGACCATTAGTTACTTGAAGCCAACCACTAACCTCATACCCAAGGCCTTCAACCCACCCCATTGTATTGATAACCATTCCTGCTGCCCTAGACTCAGCATTGCCAGAGAACTGTTTCTCCAATGTTTTAGCTAGCTCCTTCATAAGAACTTTGTAAACATCCGCATTAATACTGTTGGTAACACAAGCAACGGTTAAGGTGCCAAAGCAGTAGACAAAAGAACAGTGTTAATGCAGAAAGCTCCAAGTAGTATCAACTGCCAAAGAATAAAGTGGAGAGATACCTTGGATTTGGGTGGCCATAGAAGTATACCAGTGGCATCTCCAAGGGAATCCCATCAACTATATCTATAGGTTTCTCAATTGGTGAGGCAGAAATACATCCAGGGATTGTTATAGACCCCTGGCCAATATCTAAATCGACATAAGTAGGCTTCCAGCCCAGTTTGGCAGCCCAGCTAAGGAGCATCTTGCAGAGAGTACTTTTTCCGGAATCTGTTGGCCCCACAACAATCACTCTAGGTCCCTAAGCCAGATATAGCGAGAAAACTTCAGTGAAATAGTCCAGGGAAAAGGAGATAAATATAGGGTCTGGTTGGTTGCTTGTATAAGCCTCAGCCTAAGTCAACATAAACGTATGCAGTGTCTTGGTGTTTGGTTGTTCTGCACAAGCAAGCCGCATTTGATAAAACTGTATTTGATTGTTTACATTTTGTTGCATGTAGTCACATCCATGTTATAGTTGAGGTCTCATGTTTCTATTAGAGGTACGAGGATGAGAATATTTCTTTTTTTTTGTCTGTGCATCGGCTTGTACAAATCTGTATCGTCTAATACGACTAAATCTGGCGTACTAGCTAATCTAGCATTAGGCCTGCTTTGAGCACTGGGCAAGCCTGCATAAGAGCCTACCAAACACGAGCAAACTGCACTGCAAAAAGCCTAAATAAAATGCTAATGCTAATATAGGCAACCAATCAGACCCATAAGCACAAAAGTCCCGTGCCAAGAACAGCTCACTATTCATGTTCAAGTTCAATCTGTGATGATGTTCTGCCACACTCGTACCCTGTTAGGGTTCCAGTAAAATTTATTCCTACACAATCATATGGAACATAGAACCATATTGCAATCTAGATGTTATCATCAACACAGAGCTACATATGATAATTACATTCTGATTTGTCTTTTGAAAATAATGTCAGAATCACACAGGACAATATCACTTGTAGGCTTGCTTATGTCTTTGAACATTAATAAAGAATTAAAAGTGGCACTATGTCAAATTTCACATTGTTTTACACTCACTCTGACTATCTCTAGGAATATACTAAACTAGCATTCCACACAATTGACCAAAAATTGAGAAACTAACAAGCTGACTAACTAATTGTTCTGAGATAAAGCTTTGCATCTCCTACAGATCCTTAGCTATGCAACAATCCTACAATTGAATGGTCATGAGATGGATTGAATCAGGATAACTCACCTGTGAGGCTTCCATATCGCCCCCCTGAGCTGCAGCAGCCCTCGCCCTTGCCCTACGGGCATCCAGAATGGCGTGCGTGTTGACATAAATTACCATTGGAGTCTGTAACCCACAATAACAAAATCATCTCACCACAGCATCACCCCCAATAACCTCATTATTCCCAAATTTACACAGAAACGATGCCAAAAAAGAGAAGGCCACCGAGCGCTCACCTCGTCAGACGTGTACTCGCTCTCGCTCACCCCGTCCAGTTCCACTGTCGCGCCGTGCCAGGTGAAAACCTGAGCAAACAAACACAAACAGCGACTGAAATCAACACCGACGAACAATGACCGCAAAAGTAGGATGAGGGGCCAACTGGGTTTGCTTACGGCGATCTTGGATCGGGGAGGGACGGGGACCCAGCCCTCCGGGGGCATTTCGGTGCCGAAGATCTCCGCCGTGCCGGTGACGAGGCGCACTCGGAGGGGCGCGTCGGGGAGCACCTCCACACGCAGCTCGCTCTGCGGAGCTAGCTTGTACTGCCGTGGCGGCTGCGGGGTCGCGGCTCCGGCCCCCGCGGTTGTCGCGGCGGCCATGGTAAGGGGGTTTTGGACACGGCGCGACGGCGAGGGTTTGGGCGTGTAACGCCAGAGGTACCTCTATTTAGTATTCAACAGTTGAGGCTGTGTCTAGTTGGCTCAAATTTGGGAATTTGGTTACGGTAGCACTTTCGTTTTTATTTAGCAATTAGTATTCAATCATAGACTAATTAGGTTCAAAACGTTCGTCTCGCGATTTCCAACTAAATTATGCAATTAGTTTTTTTTCGTCTATATTTAATGCTCCATACACGTATCGCAAGATTCGATGTGATGGCTACTGTAGCATTTTTTGGGAAAACTTTTTGGAACTAAACAAGGCCTGAGTGGCTGGATAGGCGGCCGCAGCTCGCCGCCTAAGTCCGACGCCAACTAAGATAAAACGAACCAGCTTTCCTCCCTCTCCTTTTCTACTCCTCGCTTACAGCTGTTGTGGGAACAACGGACTCACCCGACACAACGGGACTGCTGGTCACCCATTTCGAACCCGCATATCTTGTACTAGGCCTCCTCTCCCTCTTAAACTTTGGGCTTTTCAAGCTTGGCAACTTGTCAGCGGGCCGGACCATGACATCACCCCCTCCATTAGCAACGGCTTGTCCCCAAGCCGTGAACTCCGGGAACCTCTGGAGCCAATCGTCTTCATCTTCCCAGGTGGCCATCTTAGCTAGGGACTCCACCCACTTGATCAATAATTGATGGTAGATACAGTTGTTTCTTGTAATGTCCCGATGATCCAAGACCAAATGTGGAGTCTACACAGGAGGGATATCTGCAGGTAATGGTGAAAAGGAAACAACACCGGTACCTTTGACAGGCTTCAGGAGTGAAACATGGAAGGCATTATGCACTGAAGAGCCTGGAGGGAGTTTCAGCTTGTAGGCAACAACACCAATTTTAGATTCCACTTCATATGGCCCGAAGTATCTGAAAGAAAGTTTGGGGCTAACCCGAGAGGCAACTGATCCTTGAGCATATGGTTGAAGCTTGAGCCAGACACGGTCACCCACCTGAAACTCACGTTCACTATGATTTTTATCAGCTTGGTGCTTCATCCGTTGCTGGGCACGCAACAGTTGTTGCTGAAGGATGGAGTTAACAGATTTCCTCTGTTGAAGCCACTGGTCAAGATCAGGAATGACACAGTCTTGATCCGGGTCAATGCCGAAGTGGTTTGGTTGATGACCATACGATACTTCAAACGGTGAATGTTGCAGAGAAGAATGGTGGCAGGTATTATACCAGAATTCTGCCAAGTGCAACCACTGTGACCATTTGTGAGGGCAGGCTTGTATAAAGCATCGGAGATAAGTTTCAATACACTGATTGACCCGCTCGGTTTGTCCATCACTTTGCGGATGGTAAGCTGAACTCATGCAGAGTTGAGTACCAGTGAGCTTGAATAACTCCTTCCACAGAAGACTGGTGAAAATTTTATCCCCGTCCGAGACTATGGCTGTAGGCATACCATGTAGCTTGTAAATATGTTCCATGTACTGTTGAGCCACAATGAGTGCAAAAAAAGGATGTTTCAGCTTCACGAAGTGGGAATACTTTGAGAACTTGTCAACCACCACTAAGATACAGTTATAGCCTGATGAAATTGGGAGACCTTCAATAAAGTCCTTGGTGACCACAGTCCATGCCTGATATGGCACATGCAAAGGTTGGAGCAACCCTGGATAAGGAACACGTTCAGTTTTTGCCTGTTGACAGACAACACATTCAGATACAAAGACTTTGATGGTGGTCTTCATATGTGGCCAGTAGAACAATTTGCTCACTCTATGGTAAGTGACCAAGAACCTAGAATGACCACCTATGGGGGTGGCATGCAATTGTTCAATAACCTTAGTCTGAAACTCAGGAGAGTATCCCAACCAGATAACCCCTTTGTATTTAATGATACCCTAATGCAGACTGAAGTTGCCTAAGGGGTTATGTAAAGCTAGTGAGCTTAACATCTTTTGTGCAACTGCATTTGAGTCATAACTGAGCTGTAAGTTTTGAAGCCACAGAGGTTGAGCCACAGTAATAGCGTTGAGATAGCATCAGGATGTGGAGCTCGTGACAAGGTGTCGGCGGCAGAATTGGTGGTGCCCTTCTTGTAACTGATCTTATATTGGTAACTCATCAATTTTTTCAAAACTTTTTGTTGCCAATATGTATAGAGTCTCTGATCAGAAAGGTGGGTGAGGCTCTTGTGATCGGTATTGATGACAAACTCTGCAGGTTGCAAATAAGCCTTCCACTGATCTATGGCCAGCAAAATTGCCAAACTTTCCTTCTCATATGTGGACAACCCTTGTGTCTTGGACCCCAAAGCTTTGCTGATGTAAGCGATTGGATGTCCATCCTGTCATAGAACTGCCCCTATGCCTATTTCAGATGCGTCCGTTTCAATGACAAATGGTTTTGCAAAATTGGGAAGTGCAAGAACTGGAGCAGACACCAGAGACTTCTTTAACAGTTGAAAAGCCTCTTCACAGATAGTAGTCTAGAGAAAAACCTTGCCCTTTTTAAGAAGATCAGTAAGTGGCCTGGCTATCATACCGAAGTTCTTCACAAATCGCCTATAATAGCCGGCTAAACCCAGAAAGCTCCTGACATCTTTGACAGATTGTGGTGAAGGCCAAATCTGAACATCTCTAATTTTGCCTGGGTCAGTAGAAACTCCATTAGGACTAAGAACATGACCCAAATAAGAGAGTTTTTTGCTGGGCAAATGAGCACTTATATAGTCTGACTTTGAACTGATTGGCCTAGAGCAACTAGAAAACCAGATGTACATGTTGTACATGATCTGCATATGTCTTGCTATAAATCAATATGTCATCAATTAATACCACGACACATTTTCTCTGTAGTGGAGCCAAAACATGATTCATAATAGATTGGAAGGTGGCTGGTGCACCTGTGAGACCATATGGCATGACCAAGTATTCATAGTGGCCATGATGTGTTTGAAATGCCGTCTTGTACTAATCTTCAGGAGTGACTAAAATTTGGTGGAACCCAGACCTTAAGTCTAATGTGGTGAACCATGCAGCTCCATAAAGCTCCTCAAAAAGTTCTTCAATAATGGGCATAGGAAACTTATTTTTGACTGTATAAGCATTGAGCCTTCTATAGTCGACATAGAGTCGCCATTCACTAGATTTCTTTTTGACCAAAAGGGCAGGAGAGGCAAATGACTGGTACTTTCTTGTATCATGTTGGATTTCAGCAAATGAGCCACTTGCTTTTCAATCTTGTCCTTCTGAGATGGAGTGTATCTGTATGGCTTAAGCCTGAAGGGTTGAATGCCAGAAACCAAAGGAATAGAATGTGTGAGAGTGCTGTTGAGAGGAGTACCAGAAGGCTCGTTAAATAAGTTAGCAAACTGAGTAACTAACTCTCGAATTTCAGGGTGTAATGCCTGTGCAACTAGTTCAGCAGGCTGTTCAATAGAATATAGCTCCACAATACCCCAAACTAAATCTTGTTTCTCCATTGCTATGAGCTGATTCAAAGTTATCTCATTAACATTAGCCACAACATCTTGAACCCCATGTAGCCAAATAGTAGAATTTTGGTGGTTGAAACTAAACCACTTCTCCTTCCATTGAATTTGCATAGGACTAAAAGTTTCAAGCCACTCCATGCCTAATATAGCATCATAGCACTGCAGAGGAAGAATTTTGAAGGTTGTAGTAAACATGACTCCTTGTGCTGTCCAAGGGCAATTGACCACCTCATGGGAGCAGGCAAGGGTGGCACCATCAGCTACCTTGACTGACATAGAGTGTTTTAAGAGAGTCTAGGGATGTAAATCAGCGGCCATGTGCTCACTAATGAAGTTGTGAGAACTACCAGAGTCCACAAGAATAATAGCAGGTTTCTGATGAATGTAAGCATGAATCTTAAGTGTGTGAGCTACACAGGTGCCTTTAACAACCTGGTCAGAAAGAGCCATCAATTCATCAGGATCTAAATCAGAATTGGATTCATTAGAATAGTCAGCAGAGTTTCCCAAGAATTGCCAAACTTCTTCTATGACGTTTAAGGGAACAGTAGCTGAACACTTGTGTTGTGGTCCCCATTTGCCACCACACTTGAAACAGAGTCCTCTAGCTTTCCTGTAAGTCATCAGTGCAGATAGCTTCTCATCAGGCTTGGAAATTGGTTCGGAAGTTGGTGGTTTAGCAATCAAAGACTGAGCTAGAACTATCCCAGAAGTTGTTGTGGTCCTAATTGCAGCTTTGTGAGAGACATAACTGTCCAGTTTTTTGAAATCTCGGACGACAGGTCTAGCCAGTACTTCTTCCTGCAAAATGGCAAGAGAGCTCGCAGTATCAAGGTCATTTGGTTTGTGTAATAAAAGAGCTGTTCTAATTTCAGGTTTCAGACCATCTATGAATTTGCCAGTGAGTATAGCAGGATTAACGAGTGGGTCATGGGCAAGCAACTAGTGCATGAGATCATCAAATAGAGTGATATACTGTGGCAGAACCTTCTAAATTATATGACCCACATGCACCTGTCACTGTCCAACAACCTTTGACATCTATGTATATGTGCCTGGTAACTTAAGAAGACTGTCGGGTGTCCTCGGAGAACCCCGAATCATCCATGATTTCCGAGCAGGATCACATTACAGAGTCATTGCAGTATTACAACGGTTTATTCAAATATATATACATCAGAGTAAAAGTAGTGGAAGACTTACAATACCATAATTTACAAACCATCTGTTTCAAACCATACAACTAAGTTCGATAATTAATACAAAACGAAGTAGTGGAGTGGCATTATACATAATACAAAACACACAAATGGATTGCCCGGCCCAAGGGCCACGCATTTACTTATTGTCATCGCTTTGAACAACAGTCATGCAGCATGGCCCAAAACAGACCTGCTCATGAGCCTCACCTGCAACAAGGGTCAATGAACCCTGAGTATAAAAGTACTCAACAAGGCTTAACCGAAATAGAAACTGATAGAACTCAGGAATACAGGCTCAGGGATTCAAGGTATGGCTTTAGCAATAATCAAAGTTCTTTTGTGTAAAATCTCTTTAACAAAATTCTTTATATCAACATTTAAAACTTCATAAAGATCATATACAAAGCTAACATGACCCGTATTGAGATCATGAAACTTCATATCCAACACCTTCACAAACCATTCTCAAGTTTTAGTTATTAAACTACGATGATGAACAGTGAGTTGAGTCTCCATAACCAAGGAGCAACGATGATACGTACCGATTAAACCCAGCTGGGAATTCCAGACCACACGACATATGTAGGTCCCCGACCTACATATACCAACCTACCCTCAGGTCCTCTAAAACAAGAACGGGTCTGCGCCACCCGAGAATACAATACTCCACCAATCCAGCCTATTGCCACGTGGCTACACGCTATTCCCGCCATCTCTCCACTCCCAGTGCGCGAGTAGCCATTCTTGTAATAGAATCGCCAAGTTAAGGCTTACCGGAGTATGTGGTTAGTACTACAAAGTCTCACCTCATGCAATTCAACAACGAACGGACCTTAATCGACACAGGCGAAAAGAACCCGCTCATAAGACCTCCATGTCTTGTGGCTCTCACAGACCAAGTCCGCCCGGTCGAGATTTATTACTCCACATTCCCATATCACATGATAACATAAGTAACCAAAGTTCCATTTAAAACTTGTAGGTGACAGGAAATTCCCCGACTTTCACCGTTCTAAGCATAGCTAAGCATAACTAGGCATATACCAATTAAAATTGGTAACAAGGTAGATATGGAAAAATAAGGTTGGTAATGCACCAATTAGGTTTTCACTTAACTTCTAATCACTTAATGCAATAAAGAAAAGCAAAATCGAAATCAATTTGTAAATCACAAGGTAGGTTAAATGCATCCGGGGCTTGCCTTCGTTGATGGAAAAGTTAGGATCCGGAGTCGTTCCACAATTATCAAACTCGACCTCAACAGGCGGATTAACTTACTCAACCACTTGATTAACTACCACGTGCTCACCTTCGTTCACTATACATAGTAACAATGCCATGTTTAACATGATGCGAGATACAAAATATGATGCTCGATGATGGATGCAAAATTAACAACTTGAATACAACTTTCCTTCGTGGTACAGTTACAAGTCAAACTAACTAAACTTTTTTTGTAACACTTAATTCCATTGCCAAGGATCATTATCAACTAATGACCCAAGGTCATCACTCAATCCAAAATTCAATCAAAACCTAAATCATTAAAGGTTACTATTTGCTTTTATGAATTAATTATTTAATTACAAATTATGAAATAAATCAACTTGTTCCAATTAGCCTCAAATTTTTTGTAAATGTTCATCTCATGATAACTAAGTGGCAAAACAATTTTCATAATTTTTGGATAAAGAAATAAGCCTAGAAAAATCATGGAAACTCATTTATTAATTAATTGAGCAATTTTTATCATATTCAAAAAGTACTGAAAATCAACATTTCGTATTTTTCCTAAATAATATATATCACAGAGAAGTCACACAAAAATTTTCATAATTTTTGGAGCTCTAAATAATTCTACACAAAAATAACAAAAACATACACTATTCATTCATCTCTGAAAATAGAAAAATTCATTTTCAAACCGCTGAGTCACTGATAGCCCGACCCCACATACACTATTCATTCCTCCCGCACTGACCACGGCGGCAGTAGCTTTGATCGGCGAAATCTCGCCGACGGCGAGGTCACCGGCGACGGCCAAGGTACTTACATGACCACAACACCACGGCGCATCGATTTGTGACACTAACTAGACCTAACACGAACTGGACTGAGCATGACATCGGCCATGGCGGCCACGACGGTGCGGCGACACTACGCCGGCGAAACAAGTGCGGTAGCGGTTAAACAAACAGGTTGGGAAGAACCAGAAGCTCACCCCGAACACGTTGAAGGCGATGGACGAGCCGGAGGAACAGCGGATAGGCGGTCGACGGTCACAGCGATCACGACGGAGCAATCTTCGACGACGACGATGCTTCGGTGGCTGCGATGGACAAAATGGTCAACCAACCAGGCACAAAGCACCATGGCATCATGGCGAAGCTGAAGGCATGCTCATCAAGGGCAGAAACACACCGAAGAACGCTAGCCACGGTGATGCGGACTCGACCGCGGTACTGCCGGCCGCGGGGAAGAAAGCGACGCACAGCGAGTTCCCGGCGAAGTCAGGTGACCAGAGCTGGCTGGCTAGGTGCGCAAGGACTAGGCGAAGCTATGAAATGCTTTGCTGAGACAGTACAGTCGCTAGATCGACGGCGAGAGCTCAACGGAGGTGATCGGCGATGTCGAAAAAAACAGAGCAAGGGAACGGGGATGAACGGCGACGACCAAGGCTAAATAGCATGGCTCAGAAGTGCAAGGAAGCCATGCCATGGCCTTTCCCGTGCCAGCACGACGCGCGAAGATGGCCATGACTGGAACCGAGAAGAAAGTCGCCGGCGATGTAGCTTAAGCGGCGAGCACTGTTCCACTTAATTACAGAATTGTCATTCGTCTAAATTTCCAAATTACTCCCAAATTTGTATAACAACTCAAAAATCTCCAAAAATAAAAGTTGTTCAAAATGCAAAGTTCTACAACTTTTCTTTTATAACCACCCCCTAATTTGGTCTACATTTTGAAATGAAAATTTGAATTCAAATAGGGAACATTTAAAGAATTACGCCTTTTCAAATTACTTCAAATTTTTTAAACAACTTTGAAAATTCCAAAAACAAACTTTGTACAACTTGACAAGCTTTACATTTTTGCTTTAAGACTCAACCCCAAAATGTGCTTCGATTTTGAATTAGGTTTTTCGGGGTAAAACAAATCGCTGGAAATCAGGGTTTTCGGAAATTCAAATCCAAACAAAACTTTGAACTTGATCCAAACCTTACAAGGCAACACATATAACATAAATGTAAACTTGTTTTAGTGTATGCATATCAAAGTTTTCACTAAGGCCAAATGCTTTGCAATGCATATGATGACATGGCCGGTTTTAGTATTTAAAACACCCGAGGTGTTACAATCCTTCCCCCTAAAAGAAATCTCGTCCCGAGATTCAAAGTCATAGGATAAGTAATGAAAAAGGAAATGTGTCAATCCAAAAATACCCAAAACTTGTTCATAAAACAGCTAAAATCCCTTTACAAACATGGTTCGTATCAACAGAGCAAAACTAACATTCTTCTATATTGACGCAAGAAACTCTGGAAATTTTTCTAACAAGTAATCTTCAGATTCCCAAGTAGCTTCTTCTTCTGAATGTTGATTCCATTGTATTTTGTAGAATTTGATTGTCCTTCTTCGAGTAACATGATCTTTCTGATCCAAAACTCGGATAGGATATTCGAAATAAGTCAAATCCGGTTCAAGTTCCACTCCTTCAACCTCAACATTCTGCTCAGGCACTCGGAGACACTTCTTCAATTGAGAAACATGGAACACATCATGTACAGCTGATAGATGTTCTAGTAATTTCAAGCGATATGCCACTTTTCCATACCTCTCTAAAATTTGAAATGGTCTAATATATCGAGGTGCCAACTTGCCTTTAACACCAAAACGGGTAACTCCCTTCATTGGTGATACTTTCAAATATACAAAATCTCCCTTGTTAAACACCAATGGTCTACGTCATTTATCCGCGTAACTCTTTTGTCGAGACTGAGCTATCTTCAAATTACTCTGTATTTGCCTAACCTTGTCTTCTATTTCTTTCACTAGGTCAACTCCAAAGAACCTTCTTTATTCGGGCTCAGACCAACTCAGTGATGTTCTGCATCTACGACCATAGAGTGCTTCAAATGGAGCCATTCTAATGCTTTCCTGATAACTATTATTGTATGAAAACTTAGCCAAAGGTAAGCATTCATCCCACTTATTGGAATAGTTAAGGACACAACACCTTAACATATCTTCAAGTACTTGATTGACTCTTTCGGTCTGACCATCAGTCTGTGGATGATAAGCTGTACTATATAGTAGTTTGGTACCCAATGAAGAATGCAATTGTTTCCAAAAGCTGGAGACAAAATGTGTACCCCTATCGGACACAATGGTCTTTGGTACCCCATGGAGGCTCATGATTCTTGCTAAATATATCTTGGCATATTGGACAGTGGGGTATATACTCTTAACTGGAAGAAAATGTGCTGATTTGGTTAGGCGATCTACAATCACCCATATTGAGTCAAATCCCTTTGATGTCTTGGGTAGACCAACAATAAAGTCCATACTAATGTCCTCCCACTTCCAAGTTGGAATAGGTAATGGTTGTAACTCTCCAGCGGATCTCAAATGTATAGCTTTCACCTTTTGACAAGTATCACACTTAGCTATATATCTAGCAATCTCTATTTTCATTTTAGTCCACCAAAATTTTTGTTTCAAGTCATGGTACATCTTGTTGCTTCCTGGATGGATAGATAACCTAGTAGCATGTGCCTCTTCAAGAATTGACTGTCGCAACTCAGGGACTTTTGGTACCACCAGGCGATCCTTGAACCATAGCACACCTTCATCATCATTACTGAAGCATTCCGCTTTTGCATTCCTAACTCTTTCCTTGATATGGGCTATACCCTTATTTTCCTTCTGAGCAGCAATAATCTGGTCTCGAATATTGGCTTCAATAATAATGTTGGTCAAGCTACCTTGTTGAATTACCTCTACATTCAACTTCTCCATCTCTTGACATAAGGTCAGACCCATTATTCTTACTGTCAGGCAATTGTAATAACTTTTGCGACTAAGGGCATCTGCAACCACATTTGCTTTACCCGGGTGATAATGTACCTCCAAGTCATAATCTTTAATCAGTTCTAACCATCTTCTTTATCGCGTATTCAATTTTGATTGAGTAAAAATATACTTCAAACTCTTGTGGTCTGTATAAATATGACACGTATTACTAAGTAGGTAATGCCGCCAAATCTTCAGAGCATGGACCACAGCTTCTAATTCCAGATCATGAGTCGGCTAGTGTTCTTCATGTTGCTTAAGTTGCCTGGATGCATAGGCAATAACTCGGCCTTCTTGCATCAATACACATCCAATACCAATACCCGAAGCATCACAATAAACATCAAACGGCTTCTCGATATCAGGTTGGGCTAATACTGGTGCAGTGGTCAATAGTCTCTTCAAAGTCTGGAAAGCCTCTTCATAATCCGATAACCAGACAAACTTGACTTGGTTCTTCAACAACTCAGTTATGGACTTTGATACTCTAGAGAAATCTAGAATAAAACGACGGTAATACCTCGCCAATCCCAGAAAACTCCAAACTTGATGAACTATGGTTGGCGGTTTCTAATCAAGCACATCCTTAACTTTACTTGGATCAACAGCAACTCCTTCAGCTGACAAGACATGTCCAAGAAACTGTACTTCCTTAAGCCAAAAATCACACTTGCTGAACTCGGCATATAGTTGATGTTCTCTCAAGCGGGTCAGAATAATTTTGAGATGTTTAGCATGTTCTGTCTTGTTCTTGGAATACACTAAGATGTCATCAATAAACACCACTACAAACTTGTCTAGCTTAGGCATGAATACTAAATTCATCAGATACATGAAATGAGCTGGAGCATTTGTCAAACCAAAAGACATTACCAAGTATTCATATAATCCATATATTGTGGTAAATGCCGTTTTGGGAATATCCTCATGCTTTATCTTGATTTGGTGATATCCTGACCTCAAATCTATCTTGGAGAAAACTTTGGCTCCAGCTAGTTGATCAAAAAGCAAATCTATCCGAGGTAAGGGATACTTATTCTTGATGGTCACTTCATTCAATGGACGATAGTCGACACATAACCTCAGGGTCTCATCTTTCTTTTTCACAAAAATTGTTGGACATCCCCAAGGTGATGAACTAGGTTGGATAAACCCCTTCTCAATCAATTCTTGCAACTGAGTCTTCAACTCGGCTAATTCCTTGGGTGGCATCCTATAAGCTCTTCGAGAAATCGGAGCTGTTTCAGGTTTCAACTCTATGTTAAATTAGACATCCCTATCAGGTGGTAGACCAGGTAAATCTTCAGGAAACACATCAGGAAATTCACACACTACCAGGATATCTATAATCTCTTTGACGACAGTTGCACAAAGTTTGCCCACTGATCTTCTTAAGGTTGGAAGTTGGATAAGAAGTTGAGAATTACTATCTGGCAAACTCACCCTTATAGTTCTATTCAAAGCATCTATAACAGCCTTATGCTGATACATCCAATTCATTCCCAAAATTACATCTATATCCTGATCCTTTAGGATAATCATGGTAGTGGGAAAAATATGCCCACCCAGGTTTATGGGTACCTGGTATACCATTTTCTTAGTACACAGACGTCCCCCGGGCGACTGTATAAAGAAATTTTCCTTTGTTGCCCCAATAGGAATTTCATGCTTCATGACAAATGTTCTATTGATGAATGAATGAGATGCACCAGAATCAAAAAGCATGACTACAGAATGATTGGCAACAGGAAACATACCCATCATCACTGGCTCTCCTTTAGGAATCTCCTAGCTTGAATACAGAAAACCCTTCCTGTCTTCCTTTCATCTTTGCCCTTCTAAGCATTCTAATTGTTATTCTTATTCTATGCTTGACCTTGTGGTTGATTGACAGGAGCCTTCTGATAATTTGGATTAGACTGCCTTGGATACGGACATTCTCTCGAGAAATGACCAGGCTTGCCACAATTGAAATAGGGATACTTGTGACCCTAGGGCGTTGAAGCAAGAACCCTAGAAGTATATGTCTATTGTGGATTCTGATAAGTTGTAGCAGGACATACATTTGATTGTTGCCTGGCTTGAAACTGTGGCGGATGATAAGGAGGATGATAATGGTTTACTGGATGATAAATCACCCTCTGCCTCTTTTGATTTCCACCAAAAGATCCTGACGGCACACTCTTTTTCTTTTTGATCTCCTTATGTTGCCGATACTTTTCTTCTGTAGCAATTGCAATATTCATGGCCTCATGATAAGTGACATTGGTACAAATAGTCATCATTGTCTACAGCTTGGTATTCAGACCTCTCATAAACCACCTCTTCTTCTTGGCATCAGTATTGACATGTTCAGATGCATACTATGACAGGTGATGGAATCTTCCCACATACTGCATCACAGTTTGGTCCCCTTGCTTCAAAGCAAGGAACTCATCTAGCTTCATAGCCATCACTCCTTTCAGAATATAGTGGGCTCTAAAGGCAGTATGGAACTCAGCCCAAGTTATTGGAATGCTAGCTGGTTGCATAGCCACTAAGTTTGCCCACCAAGCACTTGCTGCTCCTCGAAGTTGCTGGGCGGCAAATGCAGGTTTCTGATACTCTGTGCATGGAATAAGATCAAATTTTTGCTCCATAGTCCAAAGCCAATCATCAGCCTCTAGTGGTTCATCTGCCTTGGTGAACACCGATGGTCTTGTATCTGTAAAATCAACATATGTAGCCTCCTGCCTGTTGTGATGGTGACCACGGTTTCCTTGCACCATATTCTGATTACTCTGAGCTATCTCTCGAAGCAATCGAGCATTTTCAATATTCACATTGACAAGGGCGGCGATAGCATCAGCTAGATTTGGTGGAACTAGTGGCGGATCAGGAATGCCGCCCTCATCTTGTGAAGTACCAGGAATATGCGAACCTCGCGTACGACGCATCTGTTCATAACAAACCAAACTTTACTCACAAGTCTTTATTGAACTGCAACAAGAGCTTACTCCAAAACACATTACGTAGGGTTTACTAATTTGTACACAAGACCGCATCTAAACAAGACTACTTAACTTTAACTAGAACTAACTATTATACAACTCTACTCCTTTCCTCGATCACTTCAAACTTTGGGCTCAGTATCCATTCCAGAAATATTTCCGCCCTCATTATCACTTTCATCGATCATCACTAATTCTTCCAGATCTTCTTCTTCTTCTTCTTCTGATTCACTATCATCGGCAAGGATAACACCTAGGTCCATTGCATCAGCTTGAGGTTCATGATTAGGGTCCAGGAGATTGCTTAGCCTATGAACAACTTCATGCAGAGTAGTATTATGTTCTTCTAAATCTTCCACATAAAATTCTAGCTCATGAGTTCTAGCTCTAGCTACATCTTCTCTATGCCATGCTTTATTCCTTCCCTCCACCATACGAACTAACATACGTTCGCAGTTCCTGTGAGCGGTGGTGAGATGCCTCAATTGATCCTGTAATTCTCCTACCTAGATGGCATCTAAGGCCCTATCCCTAGTAGCTTATGCTAACTCTGCAGAAATCCTCTGTATCTCTGCCTGGGGATTAGGCCTAGAGCTGCTACTGCTAGCACCGTCATTCCTAGGGGCAAGTTGGTGGCGAGGAACTCCTTTGGGTCCAATGGACTTACGGGGTGTCATCTTGGTATGAGCCATACTGTAGGGAGCAAGATTAGTCCAAGTAAGACAATCTGACAACAGTCTCAATAACAGCAGGGTGGACTACACAACTCAACCTAGACTCACTATTCAACCCAGACTCAGAGGCGAAGGAAGTAACACGTGAATTAATTATGATGCATGAATTGTTCTTATGAACAAAAACATCAAAGCTCATGAAGTACATAAACAACAGTTGTTTTTATATAGGGCATAATAATATTACTACTCCACCACACAAAGCCTTTTTAATCAAATGAGGAATGGTGAGAAAGAAATAAGACAAGTCAGAAGCAATTTGGACCAAATTAACAAGTTAAGTTTAGTCATCCCAAATCCTTTTGAAGTTTTTGTAAAACAATACAATAAAGACTTTGTAACCATCGCTCTGATACCATTCTGTGGTAGAACCTTCTAAATTATAGGACCCACATGCACCTGTCACTGTTCAACGACCTTTGACATCTATGCATATGTGCCCGGTAACTTAAGAAGACTGTCGGGTGTCCTCGGAGAACCCTGAATCATCCATGATTTCCGAGCAGGATCACATTACAGAGTCATTACAGTATTACAACGGTTTATTCAAATATATATACATCAGAGTAAAAGTAGCGGAAGACTTACAATAACATAATTTACAAACCATCTGTTTCAAACCATACAACTAAGTTCGATAATTAATACAAAACGAAGTAGTGGAGTGGCATTATACATAATACAAAACACACAAATGGATTGCCCTACCCAAGGGCCACTCATTTACTTATCGTCATCGCTTTGAACAATAAGCATGCAGCACGGCCCAAAACAGACCTGCTCATGAGCCTCACCTGCAACAAGGGTCAACGAACCCTGAGTACAAAAGTACTCAACAAGGCTTAATCGAAATAGAAACTGATAGAACTCAGGAATGCAGGCTCAGGGATTCAAGGTATGGCTTTAGCAATAATCAAAGTTCTTTTGCATAAAAGCTCTTTAACAAAATTCTTTATATCAACATTTAAAACTTCATAAAGATCATATACAAAGCTGACATGACCCGTATTGAGATCATGAAACTTCATATCCAACACCTTCACAAACCATTCTCAAGTTTCAGTTATTAAACTACGATGATGAACAGTGAGTTGAGTCTCCATAACCGAGGAGCAACGACGATTCGAACCGATTAAACCCAGCTAGGAATTCCAGACCACACGACATATGCAGGTCCCTGACCTACATATACCAACCTACCCTCAGGTCCTCTAAAATAAGAATGGGTCCATGCCACCCGAGAATACAGTACTCCACCAATCCAGCCAATTGCCACGTGGGTACACGCTATTCCCGCCATCTCTCCACTCCTAGTGCGCGAGTAGCCATTCTTGTAATAGAATCGCCAAGTTAAGGCTTACCAGAGTATGTGGCTAGTACTACAAAGTCTCACCTTATGCTATTCAACAACAGACAGACCTTAATCGACACAGGCGGAAAGAACCCGCTCACAAGACCTCCATGTCTTGTGGCTCTCACACACCGAGTCTGCCCGGTCTAGATTTATTACTCCACATTCCCATATCACATGATAACATAAGTAACCAAAGTTCCATTTAAAACTTGCAGGTGACAGGAAATCCCCCGACTTTCATCGTTCTAAGCATAGCTAAGCATAACTAGGCATATACGAATTAAAATTGGTAACAAGGTAGATTTGGAAAAACAAGGTTGGTAATGCACCAATTAGGTTTTCACTTAACTCCTAATCACTTAATGCAATAAAGAAAAGCAAACGCGAAATCAATTTGTAAATCACAAGGTAGGTTAAATGCATCCGGGGCTTGCCTTCGTTGACAGAAAAGTTAGGATCCGAAGTCGTTCCACAATTATCAAACTCGACCTCAACAGGCGGATTAACTTCCTCAACCACTTGATTAACTACCACGTGCTCACCTTCGTTCACTACACGTAGTAACAATGCTATGTTTAACATGATGCGAGATACAAAATATGATGCTCGATGATGGATGCAAAATTAACAACTTGAATATAACTTTTCTTCGCGGTACAGTTACAAGTCAAACTAACTAAACCTTTTTCGTAACACTTAATTCCATTGCCAAGGATCATTATCAACTAATGACCCAAGGTCATCACTCAATCCAAAATTCAATCAAAACCTAAATCATTAAAGGTTACTATTTGCTTTTATGAATTAATTATTTAATTACAAATTATGAAATAAATCAACTTGTTCCAATTGACCTCAAAATTTTTGTAAATGTTCATCTCATGATAACTAAGTGGCAAAACAAGTTTCATAATTTTTGGATAAAGAAATAAGCCTAGAAAAATCATGGAAACTCATTTATTAATTAATTGAGCAATTTTTATCACATTCAAAAATTACTGAAAATCAACATTTCATATTTTTCCTAAATAATATACATCACGGAGCAGTCACACAAAAATCTTCATAATTTTTGGAGCTCTAAATAATTCTACAAAAAAATAACAAAAACATACACTATTCATTCATCTCTGAAAATAGAAAAATTCATTTTCAAACCACTGAGTCACTGACAGCCCGACCCCACATGTCATCTCCTTCCTCCCGCGCTGACCACGGTGGCAGCAGCTTTGACCGGCAAAATCTCACCGACGGCGAGGTCACCGGCAACGGCCAAGGTACTTACATGACCACAACATCACGACGCATCGATTTGTGACACTAACTAGACCTAACACGAACTGGACTGAGCACGACGCCGGCCATGGTGGCCACGACGGTGCGGCGACACTACGCCGGCGAAACAAGTGCGGTAGCGGTTAAACAAATAGCTCGGGAAGAACCAGAAGCTCACCCTGAACACGTTGAAGGTGATGGACGAGCCGGAGGAACAACGGATAGGCGGGTCGACAGTCACAGCGATCACGGCGGAGTAATCTTCGACGACAACGATGCTCCGGTGGCTGCGATGGACAAAATGGTCAACCAACCGGGTATAGAGCACCACGACATTATGGCGAAGCTGAAGGCATGCTCATCAAGGGCAGAAACGCACCGAAGAAAGCTGGCCACGGTGATGCAGACTCGACCGCGGTACTACCGGCCGCGGGGAAGAAAGCGACGCACAGCGAGTTCCCGGCGAAGTCAGGTGACCAGAGCTAGCGGGCTGGGTGCGCAAGGACTAGGCGAAGCTGTGAAATGCTTTGTTGAGACGGTACAGTCGCTAGATCGACGGCGAGAGCTCAACGGAGGTGATCGGCGATGTCGGGAAAAACAGAGCAAGGGAACGGGGATGAACGGCGACGGCCAAGGCTAAATAGCGCGGCTCAGAAGCGCAAGGAAGCCACGCCACGGCCTTTCCCGCGCCAGTGCGACGCCGAAGATGGCCACGACCGTGACTGGAACTGAGAAGAAAGTCACCGGCGATGTAGCTTAAGCGGCGAGCACTGTTCCACTTAATTACAGAATTGCCATTCATCTAAATTTCCAAATTACTCCCTAATTTGTATAACAACTCAAAAATCTCCAAAAATAAAAGTTGTTCAAAATGCAAAGTTCTTCAACTTTGCTTTTATAACCACCCCCTAATTCGGTCTACATTTTGAAATGAAAATTTGAATTCAAATAGGGAACATTTAAAGAATTACGCCTTTTCAAATTACTTCAAATTTTTTAAACAACTTTGAAAACTCCAAAAACAAACTTTGTACAACTCGACAAGCTTTACATTTTTGCTTTAAGACTCAACCCCAAAATGTGCTTCGATTTTGAATTAGGTTTTTCGGGGTAAAACAAATCGCTGGAAATCAGGGTTTTCAGAAATTCAAATCCAAACAAAACTTTGAACTTGATCCAAACTTTACAAGGCAACACATATAACATAAATGTAAACTTGTTTTAGTGTATGCATATCAAAGTTTTCACTAAGGCCAAATGCTTTGCAATGCATATGATGACTTGGCCTGTTTTAGTATTTAAAACACCCGAGGTGTTACATATACTCTACCACAGTTCCAGTTTGCTTGAAATGGAAAAATTGGCGAATAAAATGATTAAACTGATCCCTGTCAAATCAGTCCACTACCAATTGACAGAGATGCTCCTAGGTGCATTTCTTAAGATTAAGCTCTATGGTTTGCATCCAAAAAGCAGCGGTACCAGTGAAATTTATGGTGGCTAACTTGACCCAATTTTCAGGAGGGACCTCATACAGATCAAAATAGGTATCACATTGCTTAATCTAGAACTTGGGACCGATACCGCTAAATTTAGGAAAATCTAACTGAGGCATAGCAGGACTCATATGAGAACATGAGCCGCACGAAGTATGATGATGGAATTCAAAACCAGAGTGAGGATGAGGATGAGGATGAGGGGATCCATTTTTTGTACCATTGGCCTGAGGTGGTTCGAGGGTGTAGATGACCCCTGAACCATCGCTCCAGTGGTGGGTTTCATCGCCGTGGCCAAGTGGCCCATATGCCGCCTTCAGAGAGGATGGGTCCAGATGAGCGGACCCCGACACCTTGAGGGAAGCGGATCCAGTGTGAGTGTGATGAGGAGTGGCCGGAGTCGAAGTAGACTTGAGCTCATCGAGTTGCTGGCAAAGGTTGTCGACGCAGTCGTGCAGATCCGCAACCTGGCCATCGACCTTGGGCCACCAGTGCTCGAACTCGGCCTTCGCGGCGGTAAGCTCGGCCACCGACTCATGAACCTCATGGAGGCAATGGTTGTTCTCGGAAATCCCCTTCGATTGCGCATCAAGCTTGGTGAGAATCAACGCGAGCTGATCTTCAACCTTCATCGTCACTTGCAGGCGGGTGTGGTGCTCGTGAGCCAGTGTTTCCGATTGCCAAAAATTGATTTGCTGACCCGACAGACCTCGGCTTGGACCTATGAATTCACACAATCGACACCGAGGTGGATCGTGGAAGTCTGTCGACGGGATTATAGTCGCGATCAAGGCAGCTCGAATCCGACAGATCGAAACGCGAAACAGGGTGGATTAGGGTGGGAACGAGATGGATCGAACTGAGTCTGATACCAGATGTAACGACAGAGGTAGCTATGATAGTTCTATATAGGATTCAACAGTTGAGTGGCTGGATATAGAGATCAGCGGTAATGGAGGTCGCCGGCGTTCTCGAGCCGTAGCTCGCCGCCTAAGTCCGACGTCAACCAAGACAAAACGAACCAGCTTTCCTCCCTCTCCTTTTCTACTCCTCGCTTACAGCTGTTGTGGGAACAACGGACTCACCCGATGCAACGGGCCTACTGGTCACCCATTCTGGGCCAGCATATCTTGTACTAGGCCTCCTCTCCCTCTTCAACTTTGGGCTTCTCAAGCTTGGCAACTTGTCAGCGGGTCGGACTGTGACAGGGCGTCGTCGGGGCCAGAGGGCTGAGGGATTTGGGGGTGTCTTGGCTGGAGGCTGGGCACGACCTGGGTGGTTAGAGTGTCCAGGGAGTGGTTTGGCTACTTGTGGCCAGCTGGGGCAGCCAGAGAAGGCTGTCAAGTGGTTGTGGTTGGTCGTGGCCGCCTGCAACATTAGTATGAAGGACGTCATGGCTAGCCAAGGATGAGCTAGGGATAGCTACCTGCAACTGGGAGCAACCTAGGGCGGCTAGGGGGTGCATGGAGTAGCTAGATGAAAGAATTTATGGATGGATTTTGGGAGATGAATAGTCTAATTTAATTCTACAAAGCACAAGGCAAAGCGTTAGGTAATAAGAAGGTCCTAATAAGCACTACTCTAGCTAAGATCTTGCAAGCCTAGGATGACGAAGACTACATACATAATCCTAGATTGAATTGAGTAACTAAGGTAAGTAACTAGGATTGGTAAACTAGCTCGGTGAGCACCCTGGGATTACTAAGTTCTACTGTCTCTATTTCTATGAATTGTAAGAACACAATTAAATGCACAAGTAGAGAGTGATCAAACGAATAACACAAGATATATTTCACGGTTCTTGACTCCACGTTGAGACAAGTTCAAGAATCACCGCTCCTCTACAAGCTCAACAACCCCTCAAGGTTGGCTCCTATGTGAGCACTGTTTATAAGCTGGCTCGATCACAAGGTGTGATCTATGCACAAAGACCGAATTGCCGCCAACAAACTTTCCACATGGGATATATTTTTATTTCTTAGGAGAGAGATTTTAGGAACCATCGGAGA
This sequence comes from Miscanthus floridulus, assembly GCF_019320115.1. Lineage (NCBI taxonomy): Eukaryota > Viridiplantae > Streptophyta > Magnoliopsida > Poales > Poaceae > Miscanthus > Miscanthus floridulus. The sequence continues at coordinate 35,716,392 of NC_089586.1, read as the reverse complement.
AACCAAGTAAACGTGCTCCTAACATTTTTAGTGACTTGAAAACTCATTGATTTATCAGTTTCTTTTTTTTAACTATTGGAGATATTCAAAAATCAAAATAGCTTATAATTTAGAACGAAGGGAGTAAAATTCAAACATGAGCTATTTTATTTGGATTAGACATCGTAGTTTTTGTAGCGTTGAAACTAGAATTCTCTCTGAAATGGTTTTGGCACGATTGGCCGTCGGTGCTACGCCGGTCGCCGGAGATGGAGAGCACGTGGTCGGTACTTGTCTTTTTTCTTCATCACAACTCTTAGGAAGCTAAAACAAACAGGGCCTTAGAGATCAATGTCCAAACATGCCTAAGGACAAGAAGAAGGGAAGGACAAGAAAATGTCAAACCCTCACAACCATCAAGACATGAAACCTGTTTAGTAGAAATTCAGATTCTCCCAGAAACATTTCTAATTTGGATTTTCTCGAAAAATAATTCTATGCTAAAATACAATTACTTGCCCAATTGATTTAGCTAACGATCTCCTTTAGAATTAGTGTAAAACACCTTTTTGGGTGATTCTTGCTCCTAGTGTTAAAATGAGAAACATTTCAAGATGATTCGTGAAACGTTTCTAGTTTGCACCATTTGGTAGAGATTCAAATGATTCTTTCCAAAATTAGAAACATTTCACCCATCCAAACAGGCTCTTAAGAAACAAAAATTAATTGGTCATAGGATGAAGGGGTGGCCTAGTGTTTTATGTCGCCAATATATATTGTTCTCCATCTTGCATGTTCATTACACGCCACTACGGTCAAATTTGCCCGAAATGCCAATAATCAAACTTAATGTATTTATAACATGTTATTTGTTTGTTTATACGATTATATTAGATATCTAATTTGTCTAGGTATTGATCAAGTGCCTGAATAGGCTGCATATATATAGAAACAAGTATTTGTTCGTTGAATGATCTTATCTTACACATAGTATTCTTATTTAAAAACTCAACCTAAAGGGGTTAAGACTGTCCCCACAACATTCGAAATAAGAAGAAGACCTTCTCAACAGGCCGAGAAAACCCCCGCCCCAAATAAGAAGAAGACCTTCTCACCAGGCCGAGAAAAACCCCGCCCCACCCTTACACAGTGACTTTCCGTTGCCCAAGTGAGAAATGGGCCGGTGCCCCCCAGTGCTTTGGATATGGGACGAACGAGGGGATTTTTTAACCTCAGCCTAAAATTCGCTCACACAGGGAGTCGAACCCAGAACCTAAGGAGTGCTGCCAGGGTACTCTGACCAACTGGACTACAGGCCCTTTGGCAGTATTCTTATTTCACTTGATAATTAATTTTATTTGCCATACATATAATTTATATGTACCTTTTTTTTGAGGAAACTGGAAGGGCTTGCGCCCTTATGGTGCAATTTTATTGAAGCAATTGAAAAGTTGAAGTAAAGTACAAGGCACGAGCACCGACAAAAGTTTAGGAAACAAAAAAAAAGGAAATATAAAAGATGAGGCTTAGCCTACAAGTTAAACCAGAGAAAGACTCCATTGTTCAAAGGCTTGTGCTCTTCTGCTGTTAATTGTTGTTGAGAAGCTGAAGCTCTCTAAGGAAGGTTGCTTTGCAGGCTGGGAGGCTTGGCTATACTCCTTTAAATGCCCTGTTCGCTTGGCTTATAAGCCATACTTTTTCAGCCAATGAATAATATTTTCTCTCACAATAAATCAGCCAATAGTACTTTCAACCATGGCTTATTAGCCAAGCGAACATGACAAAAGATAAGGTCATTCCTTGTAGACTGTAACATCCTAGATGTTAAAAAGCAACTAAAATTTTGATCATGAGCATTATCAAGCATAAGCATCAAGTGTCATGCCATAAATGCATTTCATGTTGCAATAATAGCTTTCATATGTTGCATATGTTCAGTTTTATATATGTTGCGTGAAATGTATCAATAATGCTAATTAAGGAACTTTATGAATTTATATATATGAAATTGCTTAAACAATTAAAGTTTGGTTAAAGTAAACTTTATGGTTCAAAGTGTGCTTTATAATATAGGATCAAACATTGATGATGTTTCTAAATCAAACATGTGTAAATTTGATCTTAAAGATTGGATTTAATAGCTATTTCTCATACTAAGCCATTTTGACTAAGTCCCTGATTTTTGGTTGTTAAGCTCAATCTTTGGAGAATTAATAAATGGATTTTCATAAATAAAATTTGTCAAACTTTTGATCCATTAATTGGAGTGATGTTTGAGCTATGTTACCATGTAAGTGGTTGTGATGTTTGACTAGTAATTAGTGTTAATTAATTGCTCAAAGTTTCTTAAACAAATCAATTTTCCAAAACCCTAACTGAACTTCTGTTTCAGTTTCAAAGTACCCTCTTCTGAGTTCAAAAACTTCAAAAGCAGTGATCTTTTGAGTTTGATCCTTTAAGCAATATTGAAGATCTTATATAGATGGACAGCTTTGCTTAAGGTCAATCAGTGAGTCGTTTTGCAAAATCGAGAGAGAAAGGGGGCAGAAGAAGAGGGTTTCAGTCTACTACAGTACATGACACCGGTAGTAGTCTGCCTGCCTCCTCGCCGACGTCCGCCACCCTCGCTTGTCGCTTTCTCTTGCGCAAGCACGTAGCTGCTTCGCCAGCCGCATCACAAGCAGGTGCTGGCTCATCTCGATGCTTCGCCCTCGCCCTTATAATGCCGAGTCGGTCGCCGTCTTCCTTCTTTTCTTTTCCCCACTGCCGCCAAGCTCCTTCCCTCGCCGGTGCAATTCATCGCAACCGCACCACCATCGCCCAATTGCTCGCGCCTCCAACTCTTCCTGATTCTCGCGCTTCTCCCTGAGCCGCTCGCGCCACCTCTCACCACCAGAATTGGCCATGCACCCGATTCCTATCACGGTGGTCCGCCATGGCCACCGAGGCCACCTCGTCGTGGCCAGCTCCCTCTGTTGTAGATCCCTTCCTCCCAACGCTTGTTCTGGTTTCCTTGATTTTCCCGTGATGCTGACCGGCCCTTCCTTTTCCTTGTGCCACCGCAGGACACGCTGAAACGCCACAGAGATGCAGTCCGCGCCGTTGCTATCGCTCTCTCCGCCAGTGGCCCTGTCCAAGCCTCCTCTGTTTCGCCCGCGCGCATCACCATGTCTCGGTGAGCCTTCCGCACCTGTAGGACACTCTATATGGACCGATTAGGAGCCATAGTGGCCAGCCACCATCGTGTTGCCACGCCGAGCATCGCCGCACCACCATGGCTATGGCCAAGCTCACGTGGAGCCCTAATCCAATCAACTTATAGCGCCAACATGATCGCAGGTGTGTGGGGAATGCGTGGGTGCCCTTACTGTGGCTGGTAGCCTCACCGTCGGCCATTGCTGTAACAGAACCGACTAAATCATAAGAACATAAGTACAAAAACAATCACCGAAGCGATCAAATTCCTGTACTTAAGCTCCCATAATCCCGGTAGTCCAGAAATCATGAAGGATTTCAACCAACTCTCGACATGCAAACTAAGATCATAGTGATTCAACACAACACATCATCCGTTACAACATTTCATAATAAGCATTCGGATTACATCCATCAGAGTTTAAATAGAATATTACAAACCAAGTTAGAGTGTGCGGAAGCAACACAGTTTAGTACAAAACATCATAGTTTTCAATTACATTGCCAAGTCTGAGTCATGTCCCACAAAAGCATTATCAGGTACAAAAACTAGTAGAGACCGCGCCCAACGGTCTAGTCTTCATCCCTAGCTGGGAGAAGGCAGTACTTGCAGCAACCAAAGTAGAGCTGGTCATCTGCAACAGGTGGGAGATAAACCCTGAGTACGAGAAGGTACTCAGCTAGACTTATCCATCAAAACCAGAAATAAAAGACACCAAGGGTCATGCAAGGCTTTTGAGGTGGGCTAGCTTGACACAGTTGCATAAAAGAGCTTATGATTATAGTAATCAATTTAAACTTAGCATCAAGCTTATCATTATTTACCTGTCCACTAGATTTGCACCTGTACTAGAGCACTCACTTATTAGGAGCAAACAATATTAACCACAGCAGGTATAATAAGGCTGTCATCATCATATCATTATTTTTGAACCATTATGTTATTTAGTGTATCTACTTTGGAGATAAGCCCATCAAGTTCTCACTAACCGGGAGAGACGGTGACTCGAATCGAATTACAACTCAGCTGAGGGGGTATTCCTAACTCTCACCCTGGCATACTTAGCAAGGGTAGCCGTGGGTCACCTTTGGGACAACTCAGGAACCAAATTCGTGGGTTCGATCAGCGCCAGCACTCTTAGGGATTACCCTTCTGCCAGGACGATCAGGACTTTTAAATCACCTGCCCTTGGACTCACGCCTACGGCTCCCTTCCGAGGCATACTTTATACTTATCGACTCCCGGCCTGAGGTGAGCTACTCGGCTTCGTGGTTGGTCTCTAGACCCGACCAACTAAGAGAGAGGCATGCGTTCAACATGAACAGGAAAGGCTCCAAGATTCAGTCCTTAATCGACACAGACGGAGTCACTGCAAATCGGCAAGCCTCCATCCGGTCTTCATTTCTCATTAAGACTGGTTCTTTTCCACAATAGCAAATATAGCCAACCGTGCCATATGTATCTTCCTATATCTCGCAGGTGATAGGAAATCACCTGACTTCTACCGTGTTAAAGCAGGGCTAAGCACTACACGAGCCTGAGCTACATAGGATTCAGGGTATCAATATCTGGACAAGGATCGGATAACCAATGCAGCAAGTGTTTGCATCCAACACCTAAACTTAATGCAACAATATATATATGTATAATAATAATATTGTAACTGTGTTTCAGAAATTAGGAGGCTTAATATGCTCCGGGGCTTGCCTTTCACAAAGTTGCAAGGACGGTGATCCGGGCACTCAACGGCGACCTCGTCTGGCACTTCTCCTGAAGGCTGCACCTCCTGAACCTCCGGTGCACCTATTGCATGCCGAAGCACGAGATGAATATCATGGATGCATAAGGAATGACATGATGCTCATGATGAATGAATCATAGTAAGTGTTTACGAAAGCATCACTGGACACCCGTTTACCGAGTAAAATGGCTCTATTCAAATCACTTTAAGCATGTATCTAACTTAACTTAAAGAACAAGATCAACTTACCTAACTTGCATAACCTAAGATAAAGATGCTCATCTTCAGTTAAAGGCCTACCACCTAGGAACATTACCACAAACTTAGAAATAGTAAAGGCATACATAAATTAACATTTAAAATTTCATATGCACACAAGTAGTCCCTTAATTCAATGACAACCAAAGTTCTACAATTCCAAATGACTTGTATGAGGACATTCTGGAAAGCTTATGAAATTTTCTACAAATCAATGGTAAACAGCAAAGCATGATTCTTATGTTAACCAAATCAATTTCCAGTAAACCTAGAATCTGTCCAGAAATGATAGGGTTACTAGCTTAATCATTTAATGATGATGCAAAAGCATAATTTGACCAAGCCAAGTTAACCAACTTGTTGCACATACCAGAGAAACACTAGAAAGTATAGTGCCAACTTCTAAATAAATTATTTAATATCCTTTTCAAATTTATTTAGTTAATTAAGTGATTAAAGCAATATATAGCAAAACTATTCATAAAAATCTACAAAAATTACAGTAGCTATCTCATGCTTCAAATAGACTACCATAAAAATTTCAAAGCCATTGAGCAAGCAGAACTTGCTGTATCCAAAATAACAAGTGGCGTGTCCATTTTTAGCATAATTAGGAAACCCTAATGAAAAGTGTCAAGCAACAGATTTCTCATTTTTTCTAGCATCATTCTAGCATAAGAACCTTACTCACCAAATTTTACCTATACTGGATCTATAGAAAAATTATGAAAATTCACACAAGATCCATCCATTGATAAAAAGAAATTCTATAACTCAAAAACTATACATGCACTAGCTCTAAAATTTTAACCAGAGCTTCTACTAAGCAATAATAGATTACCCACAAAATGTCATAATTTTTGGACCATAGAAACTCAAGATAAAATTCAAACAAGTTTGCATGCATCTAAAAACACATTTCAAAGTCCTATTTCATTCATCCAAAATTTCTAAAACATGTGCTCATATAATATTTTTATTAAATACTAGACATTACTAGGAACTCAACAAAATTGGAACCATAACATTTGGAGCTACCAATTCGGAGATACACATTTTTGAATCATGCACACAATTCTGTGAAAAACAAAATAAACAAAACCAAAAACAAGAAAATCAACTTCGCAACTGGGCCGGCCCGAACAGATCCGGCGGCCCGCGAAGCCCTCGCCCGCATACGCCAGCACGGCCCAGAAGCAGCGCAGCCCAGGTCAAGCTCCCGCCTCTGCGCTTTAGCGGCGGACGATGGGGACCCGCGCGTCAGTGAGAGAAACAGGGGAGAAGGAACGGCCGGTGGCGTAGTTCATCGCTGGTGGCTTCTCCGGCGAAGGCAACGGTGCCAACGTGTTCGCCTCACCCAAGCGCACCGAGGGGAACCATTTATTGCAGCTAATGACTCAGCTAGAGGGGGTGCTGACGAGCATGGCGGCGCACGGCCACGGCAGGGCTGGCTCCGGCGAGGCTACGGCGTCGTGGCCCTAGTGGCTCACTCAGCGAGCTTCAGCGTCACACACAGAAGCTAGCGCAATGGAGAGAAGGGGCGATAAGGGGCTCGAGCAGCACGGCCACGTGCGAGCTCGGCCAGCGACGGTCATGGCGACCCGGTGTAGCTACGCTCATGGGGAGGTCTACCTGAGGCGAAAATGGAATGGCGGTGGTGTCGCAGACATAGAGAAGTTCACGGCGGGGCTGTGGCTTGGATGAATCGGTTAATGGCGCTCGGTGTTGGTGGATTTGGCTTGGTGGCGTCATGGTGTCCTGGTCACTATGCTCGCGGAGGAAGGGGACGACAGTGAGGGAAATGGCGAGACGCAGAGAGAGTGGCGAGGAGTTGGCCTTCTTCTGGAGCTCGGACGCGTGACGTGGAGCCTTTGGCAGAGCCTGCGCGCCACGCGGTGAGCAGCTCCTGAGCCGGTCGGCCACGGCGAGTTCTGTCCGATTTCTGAAAAATCGCGATTCAGTGATCACCGACGATGACTGACAGAGCAGGTTTGACGGTGATTAGCTCCTAATCCGTGACGATCTAGACTATGCCATAGTTAACAAAGTTGATCATCTATATGTGAACTACAACTCTTGTTATTGGAGCTCGAGCTGGTTTGGCTCTGTTAGGGAGATACAAGGTGAAAAAGTTGGGTACACGAAACTGCAAAACACTTAAGGACTTAGAAAATTTCTAAGTATGAAATCAGCATGAAATTCTGACTTGTGGGCCATGTTTGAGCATGTTCTAACCATTTTCATGAAATGATCATAAAACAACTTTTGTTCCTTAATAAATTAGCTACAACTTTGGTAAAGAGTGCACAGCCATGCAAAGTTTCCAAGTTGGTCTTTTGAATCAGTCAAACAGGGACACTCCAAGGGTCAATTCAAGTCAAACCTCCACTTGAGGGCATTTTGGTCAATTTGATCTACATGAACAATGTCCCAACAAGTAACCTAAGTGTAGTTAAGGTGTAATAGACCATAATCAACCACTTTACAAAATTGTTATACCAACTTCTAATGATCACATGTGATAAAGCAACTAAAACAAGCAATTCACTCATATGTTGCAATGCAATGTTTCACATGTTGCATGACTTTGTTGTTATTCTATACTTGTCACATTACTACCATGTTGCCATGTTTCAAGGTATGAGAATTTCATGTTACATTCACATGTTGCACTACTACCATGCTAAGCAATCAAGTATGAAACAAGCAGAATATGCGAATGTTGCATACGTATGTTTCAATGACAATGGCATGATGACATAGATGATGCATATGTTTATGAAATGAAATGCAATTAGTGGAAGCCAAACACCTAGGGTGTTACAGCCCTCCCCCCTTAGAAAAATCTCGTCCCGAGATTTGGAAAGCGTACCATTTAGTATAGTAAGTTGGATGATTTTCTTTTAAATAATCTTCCCGCTCCCATGTTGCATCCCGTTCACTATGATTACTCCAAACTACCTTGTATAACTTAACCACTCATGTACGAGTCACTCTTTCTTGAGTATCCAGAACTTGCACGGGCTTTTCCTCATAAGAAAGATCAGATTTCAAGTTGACTTTCCTTGTTGCTATTCTTTCCTCGGGAATACGAAGACATTTCTTCAGCTGGGACACATGGAATACCGGGAATATAGCTCCCATTTCACGTGGTAGATCGAGTTTATAGGCTACTCTTCCACTTTTCTCAATAATGCGGTAAGGTCCAACATATCGAGGCTCAAGCTTCCTTTTAATTCCAAAACTCTTGACTCCTTTCATAGGGGATACCTTCAGATAAACATGATCACCTACTTCAAACTCAATAGGTTTTCTTCTCTTGTCAGCATAGCTCTTTTGTCTAGCCTGAGCAGCAGTCATATTCTTCTGGATAGTTTGGACTTGCTCTTCGGCTTCTTTTACAAAATCAATACCATAGAACCTTCTTTCTCCGGGTTCCACCCAGTTCAAAGGAGTTCTACACTTGTGGCCATAAAGAGCTTTAAAAGGAGCCATTTTGATACTCTCTTGATAACTGTTGTTATAAGAGAATTCAGCGAGAGGCAACCAGTCTTCCCAAGAGCCTTTGCAAGAGATAAGACAAGCTCTAAGCATGTCTTCAAGAATTTAATTAACACGCTCAGTCTGTCCTGATGTTTGCGGATGATAGGCAGAACTACGGATTAGATGAGTGCCAAGATTCTAATGTAAGCACTCCCAAAAGCGAGCCATGAATTGCGGTCCTCTATCAGAAACAATGGATTTGGGTACCCCATGGAGACGTACCACTTGTTGAAAATAAATCTCAGCATAATTGTGAGGGTGATAGGTAGACTTGACCAGAATAAAGTGAGCGGATTTAGTTAGCCGATCTACGATAACCCAAATGGAATCACAACCCTTTTTGGTAGTGGGTAATCCAACAATAAAATCCATGCTAATTTCTTCCCACTTCCAGCCAGGAATAGAGAGTGTCTGCAATAATCCGGGCCTTATGTGAATAGCCTTGACTCTGCAACAGTTATCACACCTTGCCACGTAAGCTGCGATTTCTTTCTTCATCTTGGTCCACCAATAATACAGCTTGAGATCTTGATACATTTTACTGCTACTAGGATGAATGGACAATTTAGAAGAATGGGCTTTAGCCATAATTTGATTTCTAAGTTCTTTGTCTTTGGGTACCACAAGCCTATCATTAAACCAGAGAATTCCCTTGTCATCGACCCTAAAGTGCTTGGTTTCTTTCTCTTTCATCTTTCGCTTGATGTGAAACACACTCACATTAGTCTTCTGGAGTTCAATAATTTGACTTCTAAGAGAGCAATCCACAGTGATATTGTGGAGTACCACAGGATGAAGGAGGTGTGCCAGATGAAAGTCTTCACTAACTAAGGAATTGCAATGGGCCTTTCTGCTTAAGGCATCAGCAACCACATTTGCCTTACCAGGATGGTAGTGCACTTGAAGGTTGTAGTCTTTGATTAATTCTAACCATCGCCGTTGACGCATGTTCAACTCGGGTTGAGTAAAGATATACTTGAGGCTTTTATGGTCAGTATAGATGTTGCACACATTACCCAGCAAGTAATGTCTCCAAATTTTCAGGGCATGAACAACTGCGGCTAGTTCTAAGTCATGGGTAGGATAATTGACTTCATGCTTTCGAAGCTGGCGTGAAGCATAAGCAATTACTCGGCCCTCCTGCATAAGAACACACCCCAAACCAGTGCCACAAGCATCACAATAGACATCAAAAGACTTCTCGATGTCAGGTTGTGCCAATACAGGAGCAAAGGTTAGTAAGGTCCACAAAGTGTGGAAAGCCTCTTCACACTTCGGAGTCCACACAAACTTCTCATCCTTTTGAAGTAATCGAGTCATGGGCTTGGCGATTTTTGAAAAATCTGGGATAAAGCGACGATAATAGCCAGCCAAACCCAGGAAACTTCGGACTTCTATGACCGTAGTAGGTGCCTTCCACTCAAGGACTTCCTGCACCTTAGTAGGGTCAACTAAAATTCCATCACCAGATAACACATGACCTAGAAAATGTATCTTGTTCAACCAGAATTCGCACTTGCTGAACTTAGCATAAAGCTGGTTGTCACGTAACCGAGTTAAAACAATTCTCAGATGTTCAGTATGCTCCTCTTCATTCTGAGAATATACAAGGATATCATCAATGAACACGATGACAAACTTGTCCAATTCCGGCATGAATACAGAATTCATCAGGTACATAAAGTGTGCCGGAGTATTTGTCAACCCAAAGGACATGACGAGGTATTCGAACAAGCCATAACGAGTAGAGAAAGCTGTCTTAGGTATATCTTCAGGACGAATTTTGATCTGATGGTAGCCAGACCTCAAATCGATCTTGGAGAATACCTTAGCTTTGGAGAGCTGATCAAATAGAATATCGATGCGAGGAAGAGGGTATTTGTTCTTGATAGTAACAGCATTTAGGGGGCGATAATCCACACACATGCGCAAAGATTCATCCTTCTTCTTCACAAATATAGCCGGACAACCCCAAGGAGAAGAACTAGGCCGAATCAAACCTTTCTTCAATAGCTCATTCAACTGACTCTTCAACTCAGCCAACTCATTGGGCGGCATTCTATAGGGCCTTCGAGAAATAGGAGCCGTACCCGAAATGAGTTCTATCTTGAATTCTACATCACGGTCCGGAGGTAATCCAGGCAAGTCATCAGGGAAGACATCTGGAAACTCACAGACAGCCGGTAGATCCTCAATGGCTTTGGCTAGGGTAGCATTGGCTGTATTGTGGATAGAGATATCATGAGGTAACTGCACTAGAAAACCCTTCTTATCCACATGATCCCTCAACATTACCACACGGGTTGATGTGTCGATCAACACTCCATTCCCGCTCATCCACTTCATTCCTAGAATTACATCGATTCCTACCCCCGGTAGAACTACAAGATCCATAAGGAACTCTCGATCCCTAATCTCAATCTTTACATCTTTAACTACTTGGTTAGTCAGGATATTATTTCCAGCAGCACTAATACAATAACCACCCTTGACAATTGTAATCACATTCATCTTATGCATAGATGCAAAAGTAGAACTCACAAAGGAATGCAAAGCACCCGAATCAAAGAGCACAACTACAGGGTGATCATTAACAAGGAACTTACTAGTGGTGACCACTTCACCAGCAGGAATTTCCTCCACAGTCGTGTAGTGAACACGCCCCTAACGGATGTTTCCTTGAGCATTCTTGGGAGGATAGGGACACTTATTTGCCCAATGACCTGGCTGGTTATAGTTCCAACATGGCCTGTTTGCTGGTGGGGCATTGGAGCTGCCCTGCCCAGAGGTATTCTTTGGCAAGGAAATTGTGTACCCCTTGCGGAAACCAGTTTTAGCTTGATTCTTTTTCTGAGGTGGGCGGTACCGGACATTAGCATTGGGTGGATGGTACGGGGTCTTGGATACCATTGGAGCCTTAGACTGAGAAGCACCAGCCTCAAAATTTCTTTTACGGGTCTTGGAAGCAGCATATATCTTGTCATTATTCTCCTGAGTCAGGGTGTCACTGATAAACTCATTGAAGGTGACACACTTGCAGTTGCCCATAGACTTCATCAGTTTAGGGGAAAGTCCCCTCTTGAAGCTAGCTATTCTCTTGGCGTCAGTATCGACAAACTCGGGAGCATACCTCGCCAGGTTGTTGAATGCCTGGAGGTATTCATTAAGACTCTTGTTGTCTTGGGTTAGCTTCATAAACTCGGTATGCTTAATGGCCATGAGACCAGGAGGGATAAAGTATCCCCTGAAAGCTGCCTGGAACTGGTCCCAAACTATCTCAATGTTTGTAGGGAAAGTGGTCCTGTGATGGGTCCACCAGATGCCTACAGGGCCTTGGAGCTGGTGTCCTGCATACGAAGCCTTCATGCCTTCTGTCAAACGGAGCAATCCAAACCTTTGCTCTATCGTGCTCAACCATTCATCAGCTTGTAATGGTTCCTCTGCCTCATGAAAGATAGGAGGCTTTGTGTCCATGAAGTCCTTAAAGCTGCTGTACTGGTTCGGCTCGGGTCCCTGGCGGACATGCCGATCCTCACGGTTAGCCATCTAGCGCATAGCCTCAGCTAGCATGCACTGACTTTCCACGACTGTCTGCATTAGCTCAGCTGGTGTGGGCGGTGGAGGAGGTGGTTGTTCCTCATCTCCCATGCTATGACCGCGACGAAGGTTATAAGCCATCTGCAAAATGTATAGCCAATGAGCACTGACGATGTGGAAACTTTTGTAGATGAATTGTATAATTATGCCAAACTGAGTCCATTGGAGAGAATACATTTATATAATCAACGGAGGCACAATCATTCATCACAATCACACAACTCATCAAGTGCATCAATTGACACATAAATGCGATGACTTTAACCAACAATCGAGATCCATAGACCGCAAAGACGAAATTCATCAAAAGCTCACATACGTGGGGCATAACACGTTCGATAGGTTACATCGAAGCCATAGAGGTTCCAAACTTACATCAAGGGTAACATAGGGTTTGATATTACATCCCAACGATTAACTTGATATAAAGCTACTCGTTCATGCATGAGGGTCAACAAAAGACTAGCTCTAGCATATTAGCTAAGTAGTAAGCTAAACTACGCATCGTCCTCGGAGTCAGTGTCGAAGATCTCTCCTCCATCTTCATCACTAGTAGGCTCTAACTCCTCATCTTCCTCCTCATCAGGTGGAATGTCCTTAGGTCCATTGACCTCAATGCCATCATCACCTTCAGCCATGATGACACCAGAGCCCATCTCATCCTCATCATCAGGTGGCAGGAGAGGGTGAAGTTGATTGTGTAACAGGTGAACCTCCTCATGGAGATGGTCATTGTACTCTTTGGCAACTGCCACTTGCTGCTCTAACTCCACCTATCGCGCTCTCAACACATTCTCTTCGTGCCAGGCTTCATTCCATTGGTTCATCACATGAATCAACCTGCGTTCACAGTTGCGGTGAGCAACTGTCAACCTCTGAACCTCAAGGGTCTCTTGGTCCCATTCCTGTGTTACTTGCTCCAAATGGTGTTGAGCTGCATTCCTCTCAGCAGTCACCTGGGCCAGCTCTGTCCTCAGCCTTTCCGCCTTAGTAGGCTCAGGACGGGGCTCACGAGGAGCTAACCGGTGATGAGGCGCCCTGCCTCCAGCAGACTTGCGAGCAGTGAGTTTCGTGCACGCCATCTGTAGCAAAAAGTTGCAACATAAGGGGAGAATCATTTAAGGGATACAAAATTTAATTAGTCAGGACAATCATATTTTAAGGGAGGGAGTAATGCAAGAAATGCCATGTATGCTTGAACATGATGCATGCACGATCCGTACGTCCTCACAAACCTAGAAAAATTTAAAGGCTAGCGAAATATACGGTGGCATACATACGCTCTCTCATACACGGTAGCTAGTCGATCTACAACGATACGTTGTTAGTGTACCTGCAGGAAATTTCATTTCAGCCCAATACTTTCCCAAAAAGGCATGTAAACTAAATACTTTCATACATACATCCCCAGATGCATATACTCTAGTATCATAGCTACCCATCAGAGATACCCACATTTAAGTACTCTCATAGATACATGATTGAACATGTAAGTATGCGAGCAACCACAACTACTCTTCCCTAGACCGACGGTTGGACGGTCATGCTCTCACAACTCCCACTTACCAGAGCGTAGAGGTATTTGATCCAAACATTACCACCCAAGCGGATGGCATCCATACAATAACACGCCGTATGGACGACGAAACAGAAACAAGCAGGAACCCCAAAGTTAGTACTTTAATAAGCCACCTAAGAGTCCTTATTTGGGCATAAGGGATATGACCACTGGCAATACTTAGTATTTAATTTAGGATTTTTTTCACAAATACTTTTGTTTTAAATACACAAATGACATGTTTAGTGTCGAATCTTGCTCTGATGCCAGCGGTAACAGAACCGACCAAATCATAAGAACGTAAGTACAAAAACAATCACCGAAGCTATCAAATTCTTGTACTTAAGCTCCCATAATCCCGGTAGTCCAGAAATCACGAAGGATTTCAACCAACTCTTGACATGCAAACCAAGATCATAGTGATTCAACACAACACATCATCCGTTACAACATTTCATAATAAGCATTCGGATTACATCCATCAGAGTTTAAATAGAATATTACAAACCAAGTTAGAGTGTGCGGAAGCAACATAGTTTAGTACAAAACATCATAGTTTTCAATTACATTGCCAAGTCTGAGTCATGTCCCACAAAAGCATTATCAGGTACAAAAACTAGTAGAGACCGCGCCCAACGGTCTAGTCTTCATCCGCAGCTAGGAGAAGGCAGTACTTGCAGCAACCAAAGTAGAGCTAGTCATCTACAACAGGTGGGAGATAAACCCTGAGTACGAGAAGGTACTCAGCTAGACTTACCCGTCAAAACTAGAAATAAAAGACACCAAGGGTCATGCAAGGCTTTTGAGGTGGGCTAGCTTGACACAGTTGCATAAAAGAGCTTATGATTATAGTAATCAATTTAAACTTAGCATCAAGCTTATCATTATTTACCTGTCCACTAGATTTGCACCTGTACTAGAGCACTCACTTATTAGGAGCAAACAATATTAACCATAGCAGGTATAATAAGGCTATGATCATCATATCATCATTTCTAAACCATTATGTTATTTAGTGTATCTACTTTGGAGATAAGCCCGTCAAGTTCTCACTAACCGGGAGAGATGGCGACTCGAATCGAATTACAACTCAGCTGAGGGGGTATTCCTAACTCTCACCCTGGCATACTTAGCAAGGGTAGCCGTGGGTCACCTTTGGGACAACTCAGGAACCAAATTCGTGGGTTCGATCAGCGCCAGCACTCTCAGGGATTACCCTTCTGCCAGGATGATCAGGACTTTTAAATCACCTGCCCTTGGACTTACGCCTACGGCTCCCTTCCGAGGCGTACTTTATACTTATCGACTCCCGGCCTAAGGTGAGCTACTCGGCTTCGTGGTCGGTCTCCAGACTCGGCCAACTAAGAGAGAGGCATGCGTTCAACATGAATAGGAAAGGCTCCAAGATTTAGTCCTTAATCGACACAGACGGAGTCACTGCAAACCGGCAAGCCTCCGTCCGGTCTTCATTTCTCATTAAGACTGGTTCTTTTCCACGATAGCAAATATAGCCAACCGTGCCATATGTATCTTCCTATATCTCACAGGTGACAAGAAATCACCTGACTTCTACCGTGTTAAAGCAGGGCTAAGCACTACACGAGCCTGAGCTACATAGGATTCAGGGTATCAATATCTGGACAAGGATCGGATAACCAATGCAGCAAGTGTTTGCATCCAACACCTAAATTTAATGCAACAATATATATATGTATAACAATAATATTGTAACTGTGTTTCGGAAATTAGGAGGCTTAATATGCTCCGGGGCTTGCCTTTCACAAAGTTGCAAGGACGGTGATCCAGGCACTCAACGGTGACCTCGTCTGGCACTTCTCCTGAAGGCTGCACCTCCTGAACCTCCGGTGCACCTATTGCATGCCGAAGCACGAGATGAATATCATGGATGCATAAGGAATGACATGATGCTCATGATGAATGAATCACAGTAAGTGTTTACGAAAGCATCACTGGACACCCGTTTACCGAGTAAAATAGCTCTATTCAAATCACTTTAAGCATGTATCTAACTTAACTTAAAGAACAAGATCAACTTACCTAACTTGCATAACCTAAGATAAAGATGCTCATCTTTAGTTAAAGGCCTAACACCTAGGAACATTACCACAAACTTAGAAATAGTAAAGGCATACATAAATTAACATTTAAAGTTTCATATGCACACAAGTAGTCTCTTAATTCAATCACAACCAAAGTTCTACAATTTCAAATGACTTGTATGAGGACATTCTGGAAAGCTTATGAAATTTTCTACAAATCAATGGTAAACAACAAAGCATGATTCTTATGTTAACCAAATCAATTTCCAGTAAACCTAGAATCTGTCCAGAAATGACAGGGTTACTAGCTTAATCATTTAATGATGATGCAAAAGCATAATTTGACCAAGCCAAGTTAACCAACTTGTTGCACATACCAGAGAAACACTAGAAAGTATAGTGCCAACTTCTAAATAAATTATTTAATATCCTTTTCAAATTTATTTAGTTAATTAAGTGATTAAAGCAATATATAGCAAAACTGTTCATAAAAATCTACAAAAATTACAGTAGCTATCTCATGCTTCAAATAGACTACCATAAAAATTTCAAAGCCATTGAGCAAGCAGAACTTGCTGTATCCAAAATAACAAGTGGCGTGTCCATTTTTAGCATAATTAGGAAACCCTAATGAAAAGTGTCAAGCAATAGATTTCTCATTTTTCCTAGCATCATTCTAGCATAAGAACCTTACTCACCAAATTTTACCTATACTGGATCTATAGAAAAATTATGAAAATTCACACAAGATCCATCCATTGATAAAAAGAAATTCTATAACTCAAAAACTATACATGCACTAGCTCTGAAATTTTAACCAAAGCTTCTACTAAGCAATAATAGATTACCCACAAAATTTCATAATTTTTGGACCACAGAAACTCAAGATAAAATTCAAACAAGTTTGCATGCATCTAAAAACACATTTCAAAGTCCTATTTCATTCTTCCAAAATTTCTAAAACATGTGCTCATATAATATTTTTATTAAATACTAGACATTACTAGGAACTCAAAAAAATTGGAACCATAGCATTTGGAGCTACCAATTAGGAGATACACATTTTTGAATCATGCACACAATTCTGTGAAAAACAAAATAAACAAAACTAAAAACAAGAAAATCAACTTCGCAACTGGGCCGGCCCGAACAGATCCGGCGGCCCGCGAAGCCCTCACCCGCATACGCCAGCGCGGCCCAGAAGCAGCGCAGCCCAGGTCAGGCTCCCGCCTCTGCGCTTCAGCGGCGGACGATGGGGACCCGCGCGTTAGTGAGAGAAACAGGGGAGGAGGAACGACCGGTGGCGTAGTTCGTCGCTGGTGGCTTCTCCGGCGAAGGCAACGGTGCCAACGTGTTCGCCTCACCCAAGCGCACCTAGGGGAACCATTTATTGTAGCTAATGACTCAGCTAGAGGGGGTGGTGACGAGCATGGCGGCGCACGGCCACGGCAGGGCCGGCTCCGGCGAGGCTATGGCGTCATGGCCCTAGTGGCTCACTCAGCGAGCTTCAGCATCACACACAGAAGCTAGCGCAAGGGAGAGAAGGGGTGATAAGGGGTTTGAGCAGCACGGCCATGTGCGAGCTCGGCCGGCGGCGGTCATGGCGACCTGGTGGAGCCGCGCTCACGGGGAGGTCTACCTGAGGCGAAAATGGAATGGCGGTGGTGTCGCAGACGTAGAGAAGTTCACGGCGGGGCTATGGCTTGGATGAATCAGTTAATGGCACTCGGTGTTGGTGGATTTGGCTTGGTGGCGTCACGGTGTCCTGGTCGCCGTGCTCGTGGAGGAAGGGGACGATAGTGAGGAAAATGGCGAGACGCAGAGAGAGTGGCGAGGAGTTGGCCTTCTTCTGGAGCTCGGACGCGCGATGTGGAGCCTTCGGCAGAGCCTGCGCGCCACGCGGTGAGCAGCTCCTGAGCCGATCGGCCACGGCGAGTTCTATCCGATTTCTGAAAAATCGCGATTCAGTGATCACCGACGATGACTGACAGAGCAGGTTTGACGGTGATTAGCTCCTAATCTGTGATGATCTAGACTATGCCATAGTTAACAAAGTTGATCATCTATATGTGAACTACAACTCTTGTTATTGGAGCTCGAGCTGGTTTGGCTCTGTTAGCGAGATACAAGGTGAAAAAGTTGGGTACACGAAACTGCAAAACACTTAAGGACTTAGAGAATATCTAAGTATGAAATCAGCATGAAATTCTGACTTGTGGGCCATGTTTGAGCATGTTCTAACCATTTTCATGAAATGATCATAAAACAACTTTTGTTCCTTAATAAATTAGCTACAACTTTGGTAAAGAGTGCATAGCCATGCAAAGTTTCCAAGTTGGTATTTTGAATCAGTCAAATAGGGACACTCCAAGGGTCAATTCAAGTCAAACCTCCACTTGAGGGCATTTTGGTCAATTTGATCTACATGAACAATGTCCCAACAAGTAACCTAAGTGTAGTTAAGGTGTAATAGACCATAATCAACCACTTTACAAAATTGTTATACCAACTTCTAATGATCACATGTGATAAAGCAACTAAAACAAGCAATTCACTCATATGTTGCAATGCAATGTTTCACATGTTGCATGACTTTGTTGTTATTCTATACTTGTCACATTACTACCATGTTGCCATGTTTCAAGGTATGAGAATTTCATGTTACATTCACATGTTGCACTACTACCATGCTAAGCAATCAAGTACGAAACAAGCAGAATATGCGAATGTTGCATACGTATGTTTCAATGACAATGGCATGATGACATAGATGATGCATATGTTTATGAAATGAAATGCAATTAGTGGAAGCCAAACACCTAGGGTGTTACAATTGCCGTCGTGCCAGAGCACACCAGGCTGCCATGACCGCCGCCGCACGTGCTGCGCTGCTCTAGATGCTCGGCTTGTGCTCGGATAGGATGCATGCGAGAGATGGGAGTGCGCCGGTGCAAGCCGTGTCGCCGACGAGCTCGTCGCCGATGAGAACCCGTTGGTAAACCGGTCGGGCGCCGTGGTCAACGCGGCCGCGCTATGCTGTTCACCTAGGCCCGGTTGTCAGCGACTGCAGGTAGAGGGGGAGTGGGTGAGAAAAAGGATTTATGATCCTTTTCGATTTTCTAAAAATGTTAAATGTGTTGATCTTTGTTTAATTCATAACTAAATCTAGGATGATTATAAAAATATAAAACTTTTTTTGTAGCCTTGTTATGATGTTCTATACCTTGTAAAAGTATGAAACAGTATAATCAGTAATTTTGCTATGCTTAAAAATTACCTATTTTAATTATTAAATGGACCTTGCATGATTTTTGTAGGTCAAAATATTAATCCTTTAATCATGAAACTTTTTGTGTACGATTTACATGCTTAGACCTGCCTTCATAAAAATTATGGTACTGTTTTGATAAACCTAACTTGGTCATTTAATTTAAGTGTGTTTAATATGCCTTTTATTAATTGAAAAAAATATGAAAATGATTTATATCAATGCTTAAATGACTTTGGTGTATTTTGAATATTGATTGTATACCTTGGGACACCAAACCCTCTATTGTTTCTTGGCAAATTAAATAATTCTTTGATATGTTCATAATTACCTTGTGGTTAATAACTAAAAGTGCATGTGATTAGATCATGTTTTGATCCTTACTTGCCCTCATGGTTAAACTTGGTGTGATGTTAAGTTAAATACCTTGCCTTGATTGATTAGTATAATAAGTGCTGCTTTCATGATAACAACTAATTAACCTGTTAGTTAAATAAATGTAAATGCTTTTAATAAACAAACCCTAGTTCCTTGGTGAAGGAAAGTTGTACTCAACTTTCTCAACTTTGTTTAACTTCTGTTATGCACTTGAATGCCTCTCATCATGCATCATGGCATGTAGTCCATCATGTTAAGCAAAGCATCATTTATTACGTGTAGTGAACGAGAGTGAGAAGACTTGTGTTGATCAAGTTTCGGAGAAGGTGTATCCACCGTGGTGTTGGTGCCAAGTTTAATCTCTGGATCTTTTTGTGGAAACTAACCTTCTCTGCAACGCAGGCAAGCCTCGGAGCATAAATCCTTCTCTAGTATTTACAAATCTTTATTACACTTTAAGTCTTGTGAGATGTGCATTAAGTAATTAGGAGTTGGTTGAATACCGTTGATGCATGTTTACCTTGGTATTCAGGTATCCTTAGTTCTACCCTAGTAGTATGAATAGGTCGATATCTTTATGCTTAGTAATGCTTAGATGTGGCAGAACCGCCTAAAATAACATGCTTTCAGAGGCGCTCGTCTTTCACTAAACACTAAGCACCCCGAAAGTTAGCTACACCGGATAGTTCCGTCGAGCACACCCCACGGGAAAACTCGAATCAATCCACATTTTACCTCCAGGAACCAATAATGAGTACGAGCTTACAATACTTAATCCATTTCATACAACAAGAGTTCTTGGAAATTATTTATTACAATACCAGGGTTTAGGATAATTAAACAGCAGAATGAAAATATACATCTAACAGAAGTGATACAAGGATCCATCTGTGCCCACCAGAAGAATCCTCCACACAAGAGCTACTCCTCAAGCTGCACCTACAACAGGGTAAAAATAAACCCTAAGTATACAATGTACTCACAAGACTTACCCGACTAGTGGGAATAGTTTCCTGACCCTAAGGAGTTTGATAGGTAATATGGGTTTGCTGTTTTCTTTTTGTTTGCGTAAAGCATTACTAGAAGTACGTCCTTAAGATAAAGTTTAATTAGCAGTCATGATTACTTTATTAGCTAACCATTCTAGGTAAGCTCCTGTTCTACTTTTAAGCAAGGGTTGAGCAATCAGAATCAATTTACCATCTTTCATCTTCTAGTTCTTACCACAGTGCTAGATCATAGCCAAGTCGTACCGTCTTATGGAAACGGTGATTCTGAACTAATGTATCCTAGCTGGGTACCCTAAAACACACGCCCTGTTTGTACCCCAGGCACAAACAAGACCAACCCATTTCACTCCTATCACGGGGTCTAGGTCCCCGTCCGAACTTGGACTCCAAGTCCCTACACTTGAGACTCAGCCTCAATATGGTGCTTAGACCTCCATGTTTCCCCACCTCCAATCAGTCGGTCCGAAAAGAGCCGGAACCCACGATAAGAGCGTAATGAGCCTTCCCGCTCCCATAAGCAAGTATTGGCTCAGGATAATAAGTCTGTGACCTAACTACCATCCACATCAATGGATGATCCTCAATCAACATGGATAGGGAAAACAGTGTAACCAAGCTAAGCCCCATGGCCGCGGGACACAACTCGTCACACCCACCATAACCCATACCATATCCCTGCCTGGTCTCCATTTTTTCTTTCATCATTTTATCATGAGAGTCAATATAATAATCACCTATTGTGAGTAACAGCGGGTTACTCACGCTACCAAAAACCTAAGCATAGCAGCTACTCGAACCTATACTAGTAGGACTCATAGGTAGATATATCTATGCATGTGGTTTTCATAAAATTCCTGTAACATAAATGCACATCACATATATATACAATGATTATAAAAAATAAGGGGTTATGTACCGGGGCTTGCCTTGGGCAGGCATAGTGTCAGTTGAGTCAGTCGGTGGTGGCTTCAGGACCTCCTCGTACTCCTCGACGATCTCCTCGAACTCACGATCGTCTGTGGTCACCACCTCCACCAACTCATTCTCTACATGCATGTGATGATGATGCAACACTTTAGCATTTAGGCAACAACAACTCTTAAAATAAGAATTCACATACTAAGCTACTAAGCTAGCTCTAATGACTAAGGTACTAATCTAACTACCATCTTCATCAAGCAAAGTATTGGGTTCAACTAACAAACCCTTACTTTGGCAAATTAAGGATATATCTTTATTTCTACTAGTGATTTAATGTATATTGAAACAAAGAGCATTTAACTACCCTAATGCTTAGTCTATTCTAAGGCTATGCTACAAAAATTACAGTGAGCACATAATAATACAATGAAGCTACTATAAAAATTTCAGGACTAAAGCTATCACCAATTTACCACAAAAATTCCTACAATGATTAATTTTAATAATATGAAGCACTTTCAAATGATTTAATAGCTCCTGGTATTAACATGTATATATATGAACTAAACACACTAACAGATAGATCACAATTTTAGAAACTTAACAAAATTTGTTTGATAATTTTTGGACACCTACATGATTTTATATTAATTACCAAAGATCAGCATAGAAATTAAATTAGAAAATGATTTACTAATCCCCTAGAAAAGAAAATGGATTCTTCGCGAGGCCCACAACGCATGGCCCGCACTGCATAGTGCGCACGCAGCTGCCCGCTGAAGCGGTCCACGTGACGCCGGCCCACGTGCGAGACGGCCTGTGGCGGGAAAACCCGCGCGCGCTGGCGCTTTTGCAAAATAGACCTCGCACTTCTCCCGAATTACAACTAAGTCCTAACGCTATTTCCCCTTCTCACAAGACTTCTTACTTTAACCCCCCGACCTTTCCCTAATTTACCCGCGTGCACCACCAGCGACTCAGCGCACGACCACCTAGGGCTCGTGCTGGCCCGTCAGTCGGGCCGACCTTCAACTACGGTCTAACCGCCTACACCAAGCAACAACGTGGGGCGATGAAACACGCTGGAGCGAGCTGCAGCGACGCTCGACCATCCACGGCGGCGGCACACCCACTCCGGTGAGCTAGGGCTGCTACAGACCTAACTGACTCGTGCGTGAGCATCAAGAGGCTACCATGGACCAGGACAAAGTGATGGTTGGGATGGAGGATGGCGGATGAGGGGTGGCCACGTGCGGTCGAGCCATGCGGCGGCGCACTGTAGTGGCATGGTCGCATCAACGGTGATGGGGAGGCGGTAGCGGTTCCACTAACATGCGCAAGGTGAAGAGGAAGGCGAGGCAAAGCTAGTGGTGCAGGTGAATTGGATCGGGGCGGATGGTAGGGGGGGCTGCCCTCGTCCGTGACTAGATGCGGCCTTATCGGCACGGCGGCGGGAAAAGCGCCAAATTGGTGCTTGGCAGTGCGTGCTTCATTGCTGGGTGGGGTTGGGCAGCTAGAGAACTTGATGGTGAAGCTGTAGACATGCTGAATTGAATGGAGGTGGTCACTCAATGTCTAACATGCTGGTGCAACTTCAACGGTGGCAGCAGAGAGAGAGAGAGAGAAAGAGAGAGAGAGAGAGACGGGGCATGATAGGTGGGCTCAGCTCGAGCTCGCCTTGGCGAGACATGGCTGGCATGATCAAGGAGAAACACGTGCAGACGCTACGGACAAGCGGGCGCGTCCATGACCGACATGGCTCATGCGTCCGCAGTGCCATAAATGGCATGGCGACAACTCGCTTGACCACGTGCATGCAGCATCTAACTGGGCCAGTAGTGGGGTAAGGGTACAATGGATAGGCATGGACGCGATTGTGATGTGAAGGCAGCGGCAATGGCTGCATCACGGTACAAGGCGGGTCGGTAGTGTGGTAGCGTGGCGAGGCAGGCAGCAACGCCGAGTAGCACGGCACCACGGTGACAGCAACCTCGCGCGGCAGCACATGTGCGCGCGGGGGGGCGAGCCAGTTGAAAGGTCCTAATGTCTAGAGGGGGTGAATAGCCTATTAAAAATTTCTACAACACTAGGACAAATGATTAGTCAATAAGATGGCGTAGTGAATTTTGTGCTAGCACTATACTTGGGGTTGCAAGCCACCTACCCAATTCTATTTTCTATGATCTCTAGTATATCACAACAAAGCTATGTCACTAATATACACCTAGGTGATCAACCTAGTGAGAGTAATACAATTAAATGATACACTATCTAGTCTTAACTACCACTAGCTCTATCCAAATGAATGTATAATGAAATACAAGAGAGTGGTAGAGAGGTATACCACCGTGGCAAGTGACCAATGAGTGAATACCAATGAATACCAAGGAGACAATCAAGACATAATGATTTTTCCTCCGAGATTCACTTGCTTGCCGGCAAGCTAGTCCCCATTGTGGCGATTCACTCACTTAGAGGTTCACACGCTAATTGGCATCACATGCCAAACCCTCAATAGGGTGCCGTACAACCAACACAAGATGAGGATCACACAAGCCACGAGCAATTTACTAGAGTACCTTTTGGCTCTCCGCCGGGGAAAGGTCAAGAACCCCTCACAATCACCACGATCAGAGCCGAAGACAATCACCAACCTCTGCTCGATGATCCTCACTGCTCCAAGCTATTTAGGTGGTGGCAACCACCAAGAGTAACAAGACAAAACCACAGCAAAACACGAATACCAAGTGCATCTAGATGCAAACACTCAAGCAATGCACTTGGATTCTCTCCCAATCTCTCAAAGATGATGAATCAAAGACGGAGATGAGTGGGAGGATTTTGGCTAAGCTCACAAGGTTGCTATGTCAATGCAAATGGCCAAGAGAGTGAGCTAGAGCCGGCCAAATGTTATTTATAGACACCCCGAAACAATAGAGCCGTTGGCTCAATTATTGGGCTGACTGCGGGATGACCGGACGTGCAGGTTGTGTGCACCAGACACGTCCAGTGTGGTGACCAAACGTGTCCAGTCGCTGCATCTGGTCGCAGCCTGACCGCCACGTGTCCCTTTGAAATTGTTTAGCCATTAGGGCCCAATGGCTATCTCTGCGCATAGTAATACTACGTGATCGGACACGCTGTTAGAAAATGACCGGACTCGGGAGACGCAACATCAGGTCGAGTCCAGAGAGCTCCTAGAGCCACTCTGGGCTGACCGAACGCGTCCAACCACACTAGACCGGATGCTCCCAGCGTCTGATGAATTATTACGCTGAAAACCCGAGACTTGCTGGTTCACACCGAACGCGTCCGGTGTGGCGACCAGACACATCCGGTCGCTCTCTGCAATCCTGCATTGGGCTATATCACTTTGACCTGACGTTAAACAGTAACTCTTCAGCATCCGGTCACTCCACTAAGCCAGAGTCCGGTCACTTTCACTTAGTCGCTCACCTCGGGTCCAAATATCAAATGCATCCAGTCCTAGTTCTAGACGTGTCTGGTCACTTCTGTCTGACTACCCCAAGACTAGATAAAATACCGGACGCGTCCGATACCAATTTCGGACATGTCCGGTCACTCTGTGACCATCGCGACTAACTCCTTTTCAACTCTATCTTCATCACCCTTGCTCAAATGTGCCAACCACTAAGTGTATCACCTTGTGCACATGTGTTAGCATATTTTCACAAATGTTTTCAAGGGTGTTAGCACTCCACTAGATCCTAAATGCATATGCAATGAGTTAGAGCATCTAGTGGCACTTTGATAACAACATTTCGATACAAGTTTCACCCCTCTTAATAGTATGGCTATCAATCCTAAATGTGATCACACTCACTAAGTGTCTTGATCACCAAAACAAAAAAAAACTCCTATCAAGTTTTACCTTTGCCTTGAGCTTTTTTGTTTTTCTCTTTCTTCTTTTCCAAGTCCAAGCATTTGATCATCACCATGCCATCACCATCATCATGATCTTCACCATTGCTTCATCACTTGGAGTAGTGCTACCTATCTCATAATCACTTTGATAAACTAGGTTAGCACTTAGGGTTTCATCAATTCACCAAAACCAAACTAGAGCTTTCAATCTCCCCCTTTTTGGTAATTGATGACAACCTTTTCACAAAGATATAAATTGAAATTCATTTGAATCCATGTTGCTTGCCCAAGCATATTTACCACGTATAAAAGGATATCGACAAGTTTCATGAATCCCAAATGGTAGCAATTGCTCCACCTACACATGTGCTAAGAGTTTGGATTGTAGCTTGCATATATGCTTAGATAGGAAATATAGGAGACAATGTCTATCAAATGATGCTAAGGTATAAGAGATGGACCTTTGAAGCGTGAGACCAATCGAAGTGCACCAATATACCATCCTTAGCACCATTAGTAACTAGACATACATAAAACTAGAATACCCCATGAGATCAACATTAGAAGCAAGGGTCTAGTTTCCATAAAATGAATATAAGTCTAGTTTCTTAACCTATGCATGCTAGTTTTTCATTTCATCATTCAATCCTATAACTAGCATATACCACACAAGCATAAATATTGAAATTTAAAACTTGTGTCATGCAAGCAAACATATGAAATGCACATTCAAATGCATCCACCAAGTTTATGAGCTTGCTCCCCCTATGTCAATTTCTCAATTTCTCCCCCTTTGTTATCTTTTCACTATCTTTGTACACTATTTCCCCCCCTTTGTCATTAATGACCTCAAAGGTTTAATTTTAAATAGGTTGAGATTATCAATGTCAATCAATGGGGTGAGGATCGTTTTCCCAAATTTGGTCCAATCTAGATCACTTGCCAAAGATATTTAACTTGGTTTGATCCAAGGACAAGCTTCTTCACACCTTTAAATAAGGGTTATCTTGTATCATGTTGAGTGAAACACTTATAGCTCATTTTCTAGATCAAACACTAGGTTTACAAGCCCACAAAAATGTCATATGCTACCACTAGATCAAATTAAGCTAGAAGCAATAGTGGTACCATACAAACATCAAAATCATTTGATTTTCATGAATGAGCCTATTAAATGTGAAAGATGACTAGATGCACTAAACATGTCCTTAGCAAGGATGTATGCCATGCCAATCAACTTTTACCTTGGATTGCTCGAAGGAGAGGCATATCATATAAGTGGGGAGGTGCATTAATACATATTTGAGAAATCCAATATGTTCAACTCATTCCTTAGCTTGCAAAACTTTTTCTCATCTAATGGCTTGGTGAATATATCGGCAAGTTGATCTTCGGTGTCTACACTCTCAATGCAAATGTCCCCTTTTTGTTGGTGATCTCTTATGAAATGGTGGCGGACATCAATGTGCTTTGTTCTTGCATGTTGAACCAGATTGTTGGTTAACTTGATTGCACTCTCATTGTCACATAGCAATGGCACTTTCTTGAACTTGATTCCAAAGTCATTCAAGGTGGCCTTCATCCAAAGTATTTATGCACAACAACTACTGGCGGATATGTATTTAGCTTCGGCCATTGATAACGCAACACTATTTTGCTTCTTAGATGACCATGAAACAAGTGATCTTCCCAACAATTGACATGTGCCCGAGGTGCTCTTCCTTTCAACCTTGCATCCCGCATAATCTGAGTTGGAGTAACCAACTAGCTCAAACTTTGCTCCTTTAGGCTACCACAAACTAACATTTTGTGTATGCTTCAAGTACCTCAATATTCTCTTTGTAGCGTTCAAATGACTTTCTCTTGGTGAGGCTTGAAATCTTTCACACATGGATACACTAAACCTGACATCCGGCCTTGATGCGGTCACATAAAGTAGGCTTCCAATCATAGACCGATACAAATTTTTATCCACCATATTGCCACTTGCATCACTATCCAAGTTGCCATTTGTTCCCATTAGTGTACTAATGGCTTTGCTATCACTCATGCAAAACTTCTTGAGCATGTCTTTGATGTACTTGCCTTGACTCACAAATGTACCATTCTTCAATTGCTTGATTTGAAGACCAAGGAAGTAACTTAACTCTCCAATCATGGACATTTCAAACTCATTAGCCATCATCTTTCCAAACTCTTCACAAGAGTCTTGATTGGTTGATCCAAATATGATGTCATCAACATAGATTTGCAACACAAATAAGTCTTTGCCAATCTTCTTGGTGAAAAGAGTGGTGTTAACCTTGCCCATCATGAACCCTTTAGAGAGTAGGAAGTCCCTCAATCTCTCATACCATGCTCTAGGTGCTTGCTTCAAGCCATACAATGCCTTCTTCAACTTGTACACATGGTTGGGCTTCTGGTCATCTTCAAAACCGGGAGGTTGCTCAACATATACTTCTTCATTGATGTAACCATTGAGAAATGCACTCTTGACATCCATTTGATAGAGCTTGATGTTGTGGGTGAAAGCTCTAGTTTGGTTTTGGTGAATTGATGAAACTCTAAGTGCTAACCTAGTTTATCAAAGTGATCATGAGATAGGTAGCACATTCCAAGTGGTGAAGCAAATGAAGATCATGACATGATGATGGTGATGATCAAGTGCTTGGACTTGAAAAGAAGAAAGAGAAAAACAAAAGGCTCAAGGCAAAGGTATAAGTGGTAGGAGCCATTTCATTTCGATGATCAAGACACTTAGCGAGTGTGATCACATTTAGGTTTGATAGCCGTACTATTAAGAGGGGTGAAACTCGTATCGAAATATGGTTATCAAAGTGCCACTAGATGCTCTAACTCATTACATATGCATTTAGGATCTAGTAGAGTGCTAACACCCTTGAAAATGTTTTGTGAAAATATGCTAACACACATGCACAAAGGTGATACACATTGTGTTTAGCACTTGGGAGCAAGGGTTTGAAACTTCATCGGCGGAGTGTCACCGACGCCCTATATAGAAAAGACAGGGTTTCATAGGGTGCACCGGACGCTGGTCATGCAGTGACCAAACTCTGACCCTGCGTCCGGTCACTAGCAGCAGTGAGCGTGCGATCTCGGTCTCATGACCGGACGTTGGTGTGAAGAGTGACCGGACGCTCAGGCCCTACGTCTGGTCAGTGCTAACATACGCTGACGTGGTAGCATGAGGAACAGCTGTGATGCGTGGTAGTTGGAGAATGACTGAACTCAGGTGCTATGTCCGGTCGTATAGGAGCGGACACGTTCGGTCGCAAAACAGAGGTTCGGGGAGCTCTTTGGAAACGATCGGACTCTGGCTGGTCTACGTTCGGTCGCTTATAATCGGACGTGTTCGGTCGCGACTGGAACCTTACTAGAAGTGACCGGACACTAGAGTCCTGTGTCTAGTCGTGACTTAACCGTTGAGATTGGGCGCTCAGCATTTGAAGCAAGGGATGACTTGGCAGCCATCCGTTGACTGGATTTGGTAGGGTGCGTCTAGTCGATCTGACCGGCGTGTTCGGTCACCCCGATCTTTCAGTGAATAGTGGAGCCAACGGCTCTATTCATGAGGGCTCTCTATTTAAGCCCCATGGCCTTCTCAAGCTCACTCTTTGGTCATTTGCATTGACATAGCAACCTTATGTCGACATAGAATTTTTGTCCCCTGTCGAGGACACACGCAGCAAGCCGGAAGGGTTTGCTCGATGGAGCTATAGATCCGCCTAGCTTCAGCGTAGGGGTGGTCGATCCTGCACACTCCTCCCGAGACGTGCTAGTCAATTTGACCTTATAATTGACAAGGAGAGAAAGTTCATCAGTAATTAAGGGTGGAACTTGCTGGTGTTGCCAGACAGTCCCGAATGTGCGGCTCTAAAAGCCGATATGAAAGGAGATCGACTAAACAGTCTATTCCAGCATATTCATGAGAATAAATCAGTTAAAGCTCATTGGGTTGTATAAGGAGAATCGGTTATCATTCAGGATAAATGTCATTATTTGAACAAATATTAATCAATGGCAATAAGATATCAACAATGATCGGTTTATGCCAAACCAATGATTACAAGTAACCGAACCCCTTTTTATATAAAGAAACAATTCAACACCACTTAACCGTTTAATAAAGGTAAATCTAATGAACATGTTAGATCTCATCTATCGCTATGACCAGTGGGGCATGAGGCAGAATCATGCAGGCCATAGAAATAACAATAGACTCGACGACCCTAACTCATTAATAATATCAGTGGGGCATGAGGTAGAATCATGCAGGCCGTAATACAATAATAAGATCATGGGGCTAACATATCTTTCAACCTATCTTTACTTCAATGGTCTCATGATGCGAACTATTCGTGAAAGCATTCGATATCGGCTAAACAGTCGATTCAGGCATAGCGCACAGTTAAAGTCATACCTTATTAGGAATAGATCTATCAAATAACGATCCCCACTCCATGGTGCTAACAGTGGGGTGTGAGGCAGAATCACACAGGCCATGATAACGGGCCATGGAACGGTTCTCGCTAGCCAATAAATCTACTCAAGATGCAACATGCTTTAACCACACGCTATGCACGATCAAGATTGACGTAAAACAGCCGATAAAACGTTACTCATCGTTTAATGTGTAGATTAGATTAGTTTCAGATTAACAAATGATGGGCTAAACAAGATATAAGGCCAATCTAGATCAATCCCAATCGGGCAGAGAGATATTGCTGTAATTAGATAAATAATGAAAGCAATAAGCAATATTGGTAACTTAATGAATCTACCAAATACCGCCATTCTAAGGTAGAGCCGATAACTTGACCTTGATCTAGTTCATGCAGTGGGGGTCGACCGGATCGATGCAGCCATACTTGAACTAGGCAATAATCGATTACTAACTTATACCAGAGTCGCAGTGGAGGTCGACCGGATCGATGTAGCCGTACGAACAGAGGTATAAGCCATGACGGTACTTACAACAAGCAGTGGAGGTCGACCGGATCGATGCAGCCGTACTTGCTGAAGAACTCGCTGAGATCTACTCTACTCATACTCCTAAGGGGTGTTCGGAGCCGAAAAAGTAAATAACTTGTATATTGGATTGATTGTTGTCTTTTACAATAGCCGGGGTTTGATATTTATACCCGGAGTCTAAACATGAATTCTACTCGAGCACGATTCATTACAATCTTTGGCATAAACAAAAACATTCCTAATTTAAGATAAGTTGGACTCTAATCTTTCCTTTCTTATAGAGTCTGATATATAGTTTCCTGGCGCCAACCGTAGTTCATCATTGCTATCCGTTGATGTCATCCCAAGAGATCCGATTCCAGAGTCGTATCTGAATCGGCTGACATTGATCCTCATTCAATCGATTCCCTGATTGGCACAATCTTAGAAGCCTACGAGTTCCCGCATTCTTTTCCCAAATTTTGGTGTAAACACATGCCCCCCAATTTTGGGATAAAATATTTTTATTCCAAAATTCCAGCTTATCAGTTTATCACGCCGTAACCGCTCTATCCTGA
The DNA here is from genome assembly GCF_019320115.1 of Miscanthus floridulus. Taxonomy (NCBI): domain Eukaryota; kingdom Viridiplantae; phylum Streptophyta; class Magnoliopsida; order Poales; family Poaceae; genus Miscanthus; species Miscanthus floridulus. The sequence goes on along the minus strand of NC_089586.1, from coordinate 35,685,449 downwards.
GATATACACATAACTCCTGACTTCCCGGCCCGAGTCTTATACAACATCCCAATAGTACCTCTTTTGATGCACTCGGCCTTTTTGCTTTCCCCTCTTTTCTTGAGCCAACTCCAACAGCCGATGCTGTTATCGCCAAGGCCTCAAACCCTAGCGAATCCGCCGTTCCCTCGAGCCATCAATTCAAGCTATTTTCATCAAATTTGAACCTATTCCAACCATAATGGCGACCAATGACCATGTTCCTGAGGTATGTTTCCAAGTTTCCCCTCTCCAAGCGTTGTCCGTTACCCTGTACTTCTTCTCTTCTTGAATTTATTTTATCCGATCTCTAGGAAATGAGGAACGAGATCTTGATTCCATCAGCTGCCATCCCTAATGTTTATTTTCTTGGGCCTATGGGTGATCCTAATCCATCTAATTTTATCCACCAAGAAACCAACCAGTTCCCCTTTAAACAGTCTGTAGTGGATTCACTTTCCTGGAACAAAACTCCCTTCAGAAACTGGCCTAAAGCGCCTAAGGGATGGAGAGATTGGTTTTATAGGGTATCTGTGAAAAAGGGTGGAGACTGGGAGCTTTATGATCTGAACCAGTGCTTGACACTTTCATTGTCTGAAATGGAGAGGAATGATTCACTCTTGATCTCTGCTTCTTATTTCTGGTCTAATGCTCTGAATGCTTTTATTTTTGGCCATGGGCCAATGACCATTACTCTGGCCGATGTGTATATGTTGACCGGCCTTAGAATTACCAGATCAGTGCAACCCTATGAGTACTTGAATGCCGGCTCCAAAAGATTGGCCAAGATAGCAGACTGCACTGGATGGGCAAGTTACATTCTGAATCATGTCAGAGATGAATCATCTGTTAGCGAACGAGAGTATGCGGCTTTTCTGAATATGTGGTTGGAGAGATTCATCTTTTGTGGGTCATCTTGTGGTCCGACTTACAATCACAAACTCATGGCGGAGCACCTAGCATTAGACAAGGACATCCCTCTTGGAAAATATCTGCTAGGAGCTGCTTATCATCTGATGTACCAGGTGGCTGCCCAATTACTGAAGAATGAACCAATGCAGACTATCAGCGGCCCTTGGTGGCTGATACAGTTGTGGCTCAATTTGTACATGCATAAGATTGTAAGGCCTGATCTCAGAGACCTGAGCTTTCCTTCTTCTAATTTTGATGAGGAATATAGAGGCGAAGAAGGAAGAACTCAACAGTGTACGAACTATGGCGAGGCTGCATCGGCCATAATAATTGACTTCGATGTTGGCCACCTCTTCAAAAAGTTTTACAGAGGATTTGATGCGGCCGTCTTGACTTGGCTACCTTATAATGAGGATGATGAACTAACTTTTCCATTCAAATTCCGATTTGAATCCGGCTGTTCGGACGAGACAGCGGCTGCAATCTTCAATTCCTTTATTAAGCCCTGTGTTCTCCTAGCCAAATTTTGTCATGGTCATGGCAAAATGGTTAAAGGTTCCTCCATCCCAGGCAATCCTCCAACCTATAAGTTTTACAACCCCTCTTTTGTGGCCCGTCAGTTTGGCCTTGGTCAACTTCCCCCTCGCCTGTTCTTCAAGAACATCCTGAAGCCGAGAAAAGATATTAGTGATGTGCTAGAAGCTTTCAGAGCCTTTCAATTGGGATCAGACCTTCCTTCCTTTTCTTTGCATGACTAGGTCAGAGCCAGTTTTTCTTCCAACCTCTTTGACTCCTAGTGGCAAGAATGGCGTTCCCATCTCTTCTGTTGGTCAGTCCACCCTCTATGTATAGCTCTGGATGGGGAATTTGCTTCTAACAGTGAGGTAATCTTTCATTCCCTTTTTAGAGAGATTGCTTGGCAAATTCTCTTGCCAACTATTCTAATCGATCTTTTTAGGACATTGAATTCAATCCTCCAAGCCTGGATAGGAGAGGGCATCCTATAGATTACCAGCCTTCATGCCCAGTTTCAAGGATGGGATCAACCGCACCTTCTTTGAAGAAGTTGATGAGAACCCCTGCCGCTCCCACGATCATGACACGTCAATCCCCAAAGCGCAAGGTGGTTCTAGGGGTAACTCAGAAGGCCACTACTAGAAAAAGACTCCATAGGACAAGGCCATCAGCTATTTAGGTGAATGATTCACACTTTCCTCAAACTGATGTTCAACTTTTTGATCCCATTTTCTCACAGTTATCGAGCATTGCCTCCTAGTCTGCTTTGGGTGTGGGACTACTATCTCAGGCACTTGATTCAACACCAACCAAACCTTTGTTGGCCGATCCTCAACAAGAGCCGATTTCGATGGAAGTAACCGATGCTTCCACAACAGCAGAAAATGTGAATTTTTTCTTGATGCTTGTCGAAGTATTTTTCTTTAACTTTTTGATTTATTTAGTCTTTTACCCTTCACCTGACTTTTTACTTGTGCCAGATACTTCTCGAGGAAACATCTGACAGTTCGCTTAACGACCTTGCCGGCGCTGAAGATGGTCTTGTTGCTGCCCATACTCAGGCTGTTGATTCTCTAGCCCGGCAAACAACTAATGGTGAGGGAGTTACTTACTCCATTCATTTCTCTGCAACAAACATGAATTAAAAATCCTTCCTTGTTATCACAGACACCTATGCTGAAAGCTCGGACCGATTCAACCGGATGTCATCGATGCATCATTAGCTGTTCCCCCTCTTCAGATAGAGGCCATTACAGAGAAGGTACTGTATCTTTTCCGCCATCCATTTTGCGATAAACCGATTCAAATCCCCTAATCAAGATTTCCCTTACACACAGTTGCTCGGTCTTCCATCTCAGAGTTGTTCTTTCAATCTTGAGGAGTATTTTGATGAAGATAAAATTAGATCGTTAGCCACTTCCTCTAATGAAGCTTTGCCAGAGGAGACTAGAAATCAACTAAGAAATATACTGCCTATATTTGAGAAGAACATAGCCGATTTGGTCCAAGATACTGATTCAATGCAAAGAGTCTTTTTGGCCATTAAAGGTGATCCATCCCCAACTCTCTCTAGGGTCTTATTGTCTCTGTCTGTTTTCAAAGATCAGGCCTTGAAGGTGAAAACGATCTAGAGGAACTTGTCCAATCGCGAAGCCCTACTAGCCAAAGGGGACTCCAACAGGCAAGAGGTTAAAGAACTAACACAGTCGATTGATGCTTTGAAGAACTCTTCCCTCAGGACTGATCCAGAGTTATCCCAACTGGAAGTCAAGCGTGCAGAACTTGAGAGGGAGCTAAAAAATGTGAAGGCTGCCATTGATCATCGCAAGTCCATTCTGGCCCAAATACCTGACGCTATCAAAAAGAAGAAATAGGAACTGTTGGCCAAAGTAAAAGAAAGCAGAGCCATCCATAGTAGCCTTGAGAACGCCCCTAGAACAGCCGAAGAATACGAGCAAAAGATCACAGAGGCTGATGTCGTTCGACTTGAAATCTTGAAAGTCATTCAGGATGTTTTGAACTTGTAATCCATAGGTTAACACATGTATCTTGCATAAAACTGACGATAACCATACTTTCTTGCTGTCTCGTTGTGTCTCTTGTTTCGTCTAAAGAGCTGATTTAAAATAGCCGATCCCAGACTTCTGATCTCAATCCAATTGAGTCTGAAAACACGGCTTTCACTAAGAGAACCCTTCGATTTTCTACCTTCAGTCGCCCAACGCCGTATTCTCTTTGGCATTAATGAGGTGACGATTCACCTTCCATTAATTGCGGTTGTCTACCACACTTCCCAAGGCATTCACCTCTTTGCTTCGTAGCTTCAAATACCAGCCGATGGTTTTGGCCTCGAACACATCTCCACTCACAACTGTTCCTTTGCACTTCTCTATCTTCCAAAACCCTGTAGCGGTTCCCTTCCCTTCTCATAGATCCAATCAAATCCATGGCCAACGAGGATAACCGTGGCAAGCGAGTGGTGGAGGAGATCTCAGAGGAGAACATGCCAGTGAGTCAGCACCTCTGATGTATGAGGTGAGATTGATGGCTTTTGTTCATGGCGACGATTTGCAAATCTTCTGGTCATAGCGATGAACTCTTCTACTTTGTTTCTAGGTTCATCATGAACGACAGCCTTTGTCCTCTTCCCAGGGCCAGCGAGCCCTCTGACGTTGTATCTTCTGCTCCAGCTTCGTCGTTGGACTCCTCCAACTTGTACAACGGCGACGACGCTCGGCGCTTCCTTTGGGAGTGGAGGGCGGCTCAAAACCGCTACTTCGAGGTGACTCGAGAGAATGGCCAGCTTGAGATCCACCTTGGGGTTTCTCAGGCCGCTCTTCATGCAGCCGAGGAGGAGGCCAGCGCCGTTCAAGCGTGGCTGGCCGAATCCGACGCCATAGTGGCGGGTAAGATGAACTCGATGAAGGCTTTTTACTCCAACTTCCATTATCTTAACTTTGATAGTCTTCTTGTTCTTGTGATTGTCAGCCCTGACAGCGCAGTTGGAATCTCTCCAACTAGCAGTGAATGTGGCCGTAGATGTTGTCAATGCTCAGGGTTCCCCTATTGATGCTCATCTCCAAGATGTCCCTGTCCGCGTTCGGCATATCGCCCTCCATGGTGTTCGTCATGGTACGGCGGTGGCGCTGACCGTGGCACAAATCCAGACTAGGTACGAGCTCCATGCCATGGAGACTAGTTTCCCAATGGGCGATGGCCCTGAGGAGCATGAGGACCTGCTCAAAGAATTTGTCATGGCAGCGGAGGCCACAATAGGCATCACATCCGCCTAGGATGTGGTGAACAAGATCTTTGGTTAGATTGTATCTAGGGTCATCCGATGAACAAAGACTCCTGTTCTTCCCGTGAATGTACCTCAGTACAATGCTCTTGCGTATGACTGTTTCATCTTTCATTTTTGCTCTATAGGCGATACATATCGTATCGGCTTTTATTGTCTTTGAAGATTTTCATTTTTGAACTAGAGGCGATACCTTTCTGGTACCGGCTATTAGAGCCGAGAGTGAATCGGCTATCAAATGTTGACCGGGTGTCTAGATAACGTACCACATAACTTTTCATACCAAAAGTCAAACAATTAATCAACCCAGGTTGAGCATCCTACTAAGCGAAACAGACCTTTAAGAAATCCATTAACTCTGAATCGCACTTACACTTCGACTCAGCATTCACATATGTCGGCCTAAACCCATCTCCAAGACTCAACGCTTATTTTTCCTTTAATCCAATGGCCGATGTGAAGCCGTGATTTTTCTACTAAAACAAACTCTAAGAGCGGATCGCTTGCATCAGCTGTTGGCTTTTATTGCTGATCTTAACGAAGCCTCCTTCCCATGACTTGCTAGAAAAACATTCGAAGTCTCCTAGTTCCCAAAATACTGGATCGGCTGTTGCGATGCTTACGGACTCATCAGCACAAACCAGTTTGACATCATCTCCATGTCATTGAATCAAACACTGATGCATGGTCGATGGTATATAGCAGTTCGCATGAATCCAATCATGACCGAGGAGCAAACGGTACGACCCTTTTCCATCGATGATGAAGAATGTGGTGAGCAGAGTTTTGCTTCCGATTGTTAGCTCGATGTTTATTGCCCCCCAGGTCTTAGACGTATTACCCCTAAAGTCCTTAAGCATCATGTCAGTCTCCATTAGATCTTCTGGTCCTTTGCCAAGTTTATGAAAAGTAGTGTAAGGCATAAGATTGACAGATGCACCTCCGTCCACCAACATCTTGTTCATCGGCTTCCCATCGACAAGACCTTTCATATATAATGCTTTTAAGTGCCGATGTTTGACTGGTTTGTCAAATATTGCTTGCTGTACAACCATCCACTCGGCAACTATCTCCTCATACTCTGATTCATCGAAATCCAAATAAACTTCTTGATCTGTCGGAGCTCTGAATTCCGATGGCAACAGAAAAGCCATTTGGATATTAGCCGATGGTTGCTTTCTATCGGCTATTTGCTTGGTATGCCACACTTGAGTCTTATCGGATGCCTAAGCCTGTTCCATCTCTTTATTCCTTAGGCATTGCACCCTTCTCTTCTAGCTTCTTGTTAAACCTCCTGGGCACCACTGGCCTTCCTACCGCACATATCTTCTTTCAGTGCCTTCCTCTTCATGATCAGCCCAGTCCTGATCAACGACTCTTTTTCCAAGCCGATCATGAACACTTTTATTTTTTAAGCACCGATCCATGTTATTATGATGATATGCATCTTGAGCATGGATAGACCGGCGGTTGGTTTGAGACTGCCTATACTCCCGATATTGATTGCTGCATTCTAAACAGTCATGTCTGGTAGGCAACTTCAAACCTTCATTCCAGCAATGCCTGAAGAAAGGACAATTCCAATGTAATTCGGCTTGTTCCCTTTCATACCTTTCTTATTTCAGTTGATGCTGGTACGCTTGATCTTTTAACCAACGCTGATAATCCTTTTCCTTCTGCCGCTGCCATTTATTTAACAGAATTCGAGATGTGACCTGCGGCTTTGTCATCTCTACTTTTGACATGTTCCCCTGCTCGTATCGGCTCTTTTGCTCGGCACGACATCTTCTAATCTCTCTGTACTCGTCAACCGATATTTGCATCTTGGGATCGACTGTTCTAGCTTCTTTTGATTTGGTTGATGTTAGGACCTTGGTTTTTCCTTTGAATAGCCTAGCATCAACCATGTTTTGATCTCCTGGGAAAGGATTATCATCAACTTTGATTTTTTGAGGCGTATCAAATTTGAGCCTCCCCTGCTGAATAGCTCTCTGTATATGCTGCCTGAAGATTCTGCATTCATTAGTGGAATGAGAAGTAGCATTATGGAATTTGCAGAACTTCTTATTCTTCAACTAATCAGGGGGCAACATGACATGACCATCGGGCAACTTGATCTGCCCTTTCTCCAACAAGAAATCGAAGAGCTTATCTGATTTGGTGACATCGAAGTCATAGCTCTCCTTGACTCCTCTTCCCCACGGATTTGGCACCATCATTGTCTTCTTGCCCTAATTCCATTTAGCCGCAGCAACCTCTTCTTCATCTTCATAGTCGTCATCAACTGAGTATGGATCATAAGCTTTGGCTACTGTGGTACTCTTCTAGAACCGGGTATCTCTGCACATACTCTAGAATTGGATATTGAGCGCTGCTACTTGTTGAGCCAATTGTCCCAAGTTGTCGAATTCTTGTCCCAGTAGCTTTTCTTTCCACATTGGTAGCATTCCTTGAACAGCTAAAGCAGCTAGTTGATCATCGACCAAGTTTAAGGAAAAGCACAAGTTCCTGGTTTCTCAGAACCTCTGAAGAAATTTAGTGCCCGATTCATTAGTCTTCTGTCTTATAGTTGTCAGATCAGTAATCTTCTTTTCTCCAGTCCTAGTGTAAAAATATGTATGAAACTTCTTCTCTAGGTTAGCCCAATTAGCAATGGAATTGACTGGCAATGATGAAAACCAAGTGAAAGCTAGCCCTAATAAGGACAGAGAGAAGAAACGAACGCGATGGGCATCCTCAACCGATGCTTCACCCAATTGAGTAAGATACCGACTGATATGTTCTATCATGCTTGTACTGTCTTGGCTAGTGAATTTAGCAAATTCTGGGAGCCTGTAATTTGTGGGAAGAGCAACCAAATCATACCATTCTAGATATGGGCGTTTGTATGAAAAGGTCAGTCCTTTTGGCTTCAGACCGAACTGATTTTTCATCATCTCAGTCACCCTCAGCAATAATTCATTAGCTTACGGATTTGGAATTCTCTGTACCTGCTGACCCATCTGTGGATTGAAATCTCATGTGCCTTGATATCCTAGATTTGGCATCATGTGAAGGGTGTTATAATCCATGCCATAGTGATACCCTTGTGGAATCTTAATCTGTTAGGTCCTTTGCTGGCTTGCTGCTTGAAGTCTCTGATTATAGACATAAGGATCTATATCTCTACGGATCCTTTAAATTGATGGTGCTATTTTTTTGAGCCAATGATGGTATGTGGCCTAATGTGCCAAAATTGATCACCTAGTTCTGACTTTGCCCCGTCAGCTGTTGCACATGCTATATTGACAGTCTAGGATTATACAGTGTTTGATTTGCAGTAGTTCCTTGAGCCCGTTCAGATGAACCCTGAACTGTCTAGACGTCACCACTACCAGCTGGTGCTGCTTCTTGATGGCTGGTACTGACTTGATTAGTCCCTTGGGCGATGGATCTGGAATGTTGTAATAAGCTAGCCCACCTTGACCAACCAGAAACCCATGAATCGCTTCTCTCATGGCATTGTGGAATACGTTCACGAAAGCTTCATTATGGCTTGATATGGCATCATAGACAGATTTGTCTACAACTTCCTTAAAGAAATGCCTGTCTTCAGCTTCAGTTATGTCTGTCTACCCATGTAACAGAACTCTTGGTAGTGGAAATTTCTGAACAATTGTGTTGTCACGTGTTTTGGTGTAGGACAACAAACATTTGTTCTGAAACTCTTCTGTAACTTTGCTGATGATATCCTTATCACCATCAGGTAGATCTTCATAATATAGGATAAGGATGTCATTGTTGTTGTGAACCGCCATGACGATTATGGTGTCCCACTGGGCGTGCCAGAAACGTGTGTCAACATAGAATTTTTGTCCCGTGCCGAGGACACACGCAGCAAGCCAGAAGGGTCTGCTCGATGGAGCTGTAGATCCGCCTAGCTTTAGCACAGGGGTGGTCGATCCTACGCACTCATCCCGAGACGTGCTAGTCAAGTTGACCCTATAATTGACAAGGAGAGAAAGTTCATCAGTAATTAAGGGCTGAACTTGTCGGTGTTGCTAGACAGTCCCGAATGTGCGGCTCTAAAAGCCGATATGAAAGGAGATCGACTAAACAGTCGATTCCAGCATATTCATGAGAATAAATCGGTTAAAGCTCATTGGGTTGTATAAGGAGAATTGGTTATCATTCAGGATAAATGTCGTTATTTGAACAAATATTAATCAATGGCAATAAGATATCAACAATGATTGGTTTATGCCAAGCCAATGATTACAAGTAACCGAACCCTTTTTATATAAAGAAACAATTCAACACCACTTAACCGTTTAATAAAGGTAAATCTAATGAACATGTTAGATCTCATCTATCGCTATGACCAGTGGGGCATGAGGCAGAATCATGCAGGCCGTAGAAATAACAATAGACTTGACGACCCTAACTCATTACTAATATCAGTGGGGCATGAGGCAGAATCATGCAGGCCATAATATAATAATAAGATCATGGGGCTAACATATCTTTCAACCTATCTTTACTTCAACGGTCTCATGATGCAAACTGTTCATGAAAGCATTCGATATCGGCTATACAGTCGATTCAGGTATAGCGCATAGTTAAAGTCATACCTTATCAAGAATAGATCTATCAAATAACGATCCCCACTCCACGGGGCTAACAGTGGGGTGTGAGGCAGAATCACATAGGCCATGATAACGGGCCATGGAACGGTTCTCGCTAGCCAATAAATCTACTCAAAACACAACATGCTTTAACCGCACACTATGCACGATCAAGATTGACGTAAAACAGCTGATAAAACGTAACTCATTATTTAATGTGTAGATTAGATCAGTTTCAGATTAACAAACGATGGGCTAAACAAGATATAAGGCCGATCTAGATCAATCCCAATCGGGCAGAGAGATATTGCTATAATTAGATAAATAATGAAAGCAATAAGCAATATCGGTAACTTAATGAATCTACCAAAGACTGCCATTCTAAGGTAGAGCCGATAACTGGACCTTGATCTAGTTCATGCAATGGGGGTCGACCGGATCGATGTAGCCATACTTGAACTAGGCAATAATCGATTACTAACTTATACCAGAGTCGCAGTGGAGGTCGACCGGATCGATGTAGCCGTACGAACAGAGGTATAAGCCATGACGGTACTTACAATAAGCAGTGGAGGTCGACCGGATCGATGCAGCTGTACTTGCTGAAGAACTCGCCGAGATCTACTCTACTCCTACTCCTAAAGGGTGGCCAGAGCCAAAAAAGTAAATAACTTGTATATTGGATTGATTGTTGTCTTTTACAATAGCCATGGTTTGATATTTATACCCAGAGTCTAAACATGAATTCTACTCGAGCACGATTCGTTACAATCTTTGGCATAAACAAAAATATTCCTAATTTAAGATAACTTGGACTCTAATCTTTCCCTTCTTGTAGAGTTCGATATATAGTTTCTTGGTGCCAACCGTAGTTCATCTTTGCTATCCGCTGATGTCATCCCAAGTGATCCGATTCTAGAGTCGTATCTGAATCGACTGACATCGATCCTCATTCAATCAATTCCCTGATTGGCACAATCTTGGAAGCCTACGAGTTCTTGCGTTCTTTTCCCAAATTTTGGTGTAAACACCTTGTGAGCTTAGCCAAAGCCCTCCCACTCATCTCCATCATTGATTCATCATCTTTGTGAGATTGGGAGTGAATCCAAGTGCATTGCTTGAGTGTTTGCATCTAGAGACACTTGGTGTTCATGTTTCACTACGGGATTCTCTTGTTACTCTTGGTGGTTGCTGCCACCTAGAAGGCTTGGAGCAGCGAAGATCGTTGAGCAGAGGTTGGTGATTGTCTCTGGCTCTGAATGTGGTGATTGTGAGGGGTTCTTGACCTTTCCTCAGTGGAGAGCCAAAAGGTACTTTAGTAAATTGCTTGTGGCTTGTGTGATCCTCATCTTGTGTTGGTTGTGTGGCACCTTATTGAGGGTTTGGCGTGTGATGCCAATTAGCGCGTGAACCTCCAAGTGAGTGAATCGCCACAACGAGGACTAGCTTGCCGGCAAGCAAGTGAACCTCGGTGAAAAATCATTGTGTCAACATTTGATTCCGAGGTGATTGGTATTCATTGGTATTCACTCTTGTGATTGATTGGTTCACTCCTCGACTTGATGGTATAACCATCTTGCTCTCTCTTTACATTACCGCAAACTAGTTGTCAAGCTCTTTAGTGTAGCTAGTCATGAGAGCTTGTTAGTTTGGTTAGTGTGGTTCTTTAATTAGCCTTTGAGAGCACACTAACTTTGTGTAGTGACATAGCCCTTATGTGGATAGAGACTATAGAAACTAGAATTGTGGTAGGTGGCTTGCATTTTTAGTAGGCTAGCGCAACACTCCTTTCGCCTCATATTTGTCTAACCAGGTTGCTAAGTGTTGTTGTAGAAAATTTTAATAGGCTATTCACCCCCCTCTAGCCATTAGGACCTTTCAGTGGGCACAAGCATAGGCTAATAACATTCTAATTGCTTCCAATCTAGCAACCAGGGCATATGTTTCTCCAAAGTCAAGACCTTCAACTTGTGTATATCCTTATGCTACCAATCTTGCTTTGTTCCTTACTACTATCCCATCTTGATCTTGCTTGTTTCTAAAGACCCATTTGGTTCCAATCACATTGTGTCCCTTTGGTCTCTCTACTAATTCCCATACTTGATTTCTTGTGAAGTTATTCAATTCTTCATGCATAGCATTCACCCAATCAACATCCTTCAATGCTTCATCTATCTTCTTTGGTTCAATGGATGACAAATAAGAAATGCTCACAAAATAAAGCCAATCTTGATTTAGTTTGCACACCTCTTGAAATATCACCAATGATAGTGTCCAATGGATGATCCCTTGCAATATTGGTTGGTTGGAGGATTGGAACTTGATTGCTTGCACTTGCTTGATCATTGGGTTGAGATGATGCACTAGCCACTTGATATTGTTCATTATCATGAGAGCCACTTGTACTAGCTTGATTTGTATCATCTTGCACATTTGAGTTAGAGAGCACTTACACTTGATCATCTTCATCATCATTCACTTGCCTAGGCCTCAATTCACCAACATCCATGTTTTTCATGGAATTTGAAAGTTGAATGCCTCTAACATCTTCCAAGTTCTCATTCTCTTCTTGTGAACCCTTGGTTTCATCAAATTCAACATCATGAACTTCTTCAAGAGTACCACTATCCAAATTCCAAACTCTATATGCTTTGCTAGTAATTGAATATCCAAGTAGGAATCCTTCATCACACTTCTTGTCAAACTTGCCCAATCTAGTGCCTTTCTTCAAGATATTGCATTTGCAACCAAAGACCCAAAAATATGCAATGTTGGGCTTTCTACCATTCAAGAGCTCATATGGTGTCTTCTCTTTCAATGGGTGATAATAGAGGCTGTTGCTACAATAGCAAGCCGTGTTGATAGCTTTGTCCCAAAAAGATTGACTCACATTGTACTCACTAAGCATAGACCTTGCCATATCAATGGGTGTTCTATTCTTCCTCTCAACAAGGCCATTTGATTGTGGAGTGTACTTGGCCGAGAATTGAAGTCTAATTCCAAATTCATCACACAACTCATCAATTCTAGTGTTCTTGAACTCACTACCATTGTCACTTCTAACTCTCTTGATGGTTGTTTCAAACTCATTGTGAATGCCCTTGACAAATGATTTGAATGTTGCAAACACATCACTTTTGTCCACTAGAAAGAATACCCAAGTGTATCTAGTATAATCATCCACTATCACAAAGCCATATTTGTTAGCACCAATGCTAGTGTATTGAGTTGGCCCAAATAAGTCCATGTGCAATAACTCAAATGCTTTAATAGTGCTCATCATGCTTTTCTTAGGATGAGTGTTTCCAACTTGTTTTCGGCTTGACAAGAGCTACAAAGCTTATCTTTCTCAAACACTACATCTTTCAAGCCTTTAACGAAGTCATGCTTGACCAATCTATTCAATTGTTTCATTCCAACATGACCAAGCCTTCTATGCCATAACCAACCCATGCTAGACTTAGTGAACAAACATATAGATAATTGAGCTTCACTAGCATTGAAATCAACCAAGTATAGATTCTCATATCTAGAGCCCTTGAAGATCAAGTTAGAGCCATCTACACTTATGATCTCTACATCATCTACCCCAAATATACATTTGAATCCAAGATCACACAATTGAGCCATGGATAGCAAATTGAAGTTCAAGCTCTCTACTAGCAACACATTGGATATGCTCATGTCATTGGATATTACAATCTTACCAAGCCCTTTGACCTTGCCTTTGCCATTGTCACCAAATGTGATACTATCATAACAATCATTGCCATTGGTATTGATTGAGTTGAAGATTCTTGCATCATCGGTCATGTGTTGAGTGCACCCACTATCAAGAACCCAATACCTTCCTCTGGCTTTGTAATTGACCTACAAATGAAGATCAATTCTTTTTAGGTACCCAAACTTGCTTGGGTCCTTGAAGGTTAGTGACCAAGCTCTTTGACACCCAAATAGCTTTCTTCTTTGAGCCCATCCATGGTGTACCAGTGAACTTAGCTTTCACACCATTTGTACCCTTAGTAAGCACATAGAAAGAATTAATCTTAATTGAGGATACATTAGCACTTTTGCTCTTGTTCTTGCACTCATGCTCTTTATGACCAACTTGCTTGCAACTAGTGCAAAACCGACCATTGTTCTTCACAAAACTAGTCTTGTGAGGAGCAAAGGCCACCTTGCCTTTCTTGGGGGTATAGCCTAATCCCTCTTTGTAGAGATAAGCTCTTTTGCTACCCAAGCACATAAGCAAACAGTCCTCACCACCATAGGCCTTAGCCAAGGTGTGAGTGAGATCATTGACCTTCTTCTTGAGGGTCTCATTCTCAACCATTAGTGAGGCATTACATGTAAAACCATCACTATTAGATGAGGTGGAAGTGGAAGTGCTACAAGAAGGGTTAGTGGGAGCAATAATGATAGGCTTATATAATGATTCATCAATTAGGTCACAAGTTAACCCTACATTACATGTCTCAACATGCTTCTTCTCATTTTGCTCATCAAAAGTGGAATGAGCTTTTTCAAGCTTCTTGTGAGCCTTGCCAATCTTCTCATGGGCTTCCTCTAGCCTCTCATGAGATGCATTGAACTCACCAAAGGCTTGCTTAAGGGCTTTTAGATCCTTACGCAAGCTTTTGCATTCCCTTCTCTTAATGTCAAAGTGTTCTTTAGCATCATCTAGCATGTCAAGTAGTTCATCCTTAGTTGGTTCATTATCATCACTATCACTTTCATTTTCATTTTCATTATCATGTTCCTCATCGCTTCCATCATCACAAGTTTGTACCTTAGTGGCCTTAGCCATGAAGCATGATGGAGTGTCGAAGAGAGAAGGCTTCTCATTGATAGCAATGCTTGCAAGTGCCTTCTTTTTGGTGGTCTTGTCATCATCACTATCATCATCATCATCACTTGAGGAGGCATCACTATCCTAAGTGACCACATATGAACCACCCTTCTTCTTCTTCTTGAAGGTCATCTTGTCCTTCTTCTTATTCTTCTTGTCATCATCATTGTCACTATTGTATGGGCATTGAGCAACAAGATGATCTTTGCTTCCGCAATTGAAGCACCTTCTTGACTCTTCCTTGTTCTTGGATGAAGACTTCTTTCTTCTAGCACGGTAGCCCTTCTTCATCATGAACTTGCCAAATCTCTTGACAAAGAGAGCCATCTTCTCATCATCCATCTCATCAAAGCTCAAGTCTTCATCTTCACTTGATGATTCTTGCTTTGCCTTGCCCTTGGATGATGTGGCCTTGAATGCCACACTCTTCTTCTTCTCATCCTTCTTCTCATCTTTCTTCTCCTTCTTTTCTTCTTTCTCATCATGATCTCTATATGTATCATCGGTTATTATATCTCCCAATACTTGGTTTGGTGTCATGGTGTCCAAACCACTCCTCACTAGAATAGTGACCAATGTGCCAAATCTTGAGGGTAAGCATCTCAAGAACTTATGGGAGAAGTCCTTGTCCTTCACCTTCTCACCAAGTGCTTTGAGATCATTGACAAGCACTTGTAACCTATGGAACATATCTGGCACACTCTCATCCTCCTTCATCTTGAAACTAGCAAACTTCTCCTTGAGGATATATGCCTTGGCACCCTTCATGGCTTGAGTGCCCTCAAATGATTCCTCCACCTTCTTCCATGCTTCATGAGCCATCTCAATGTTCTTGATTTGCTCAAATGTTCTCTCATCAATAGCATCATGAATGGCACTAAGAGCAATGCCATCGTTTTGGAGAAGCACTTCTTCGGTAGCGGTGGGGTTCTCTGGATCCTCTCTCAATCTTGGTCTCCACCACCTTCCAAACTTTCCTATTGATTGACTTGATATATGTTGTCATCTTAGCCTTCCAATAGGGATAGTTTGAGCCATCAAATTGGGGTGGATTCTTGGTGTTGTTGATTTGAGCCATTTTTACACCGAAGGTTGTTAAGCCTCAAATCACAATGACCATGGCTCTGATACCACTTGAAAGGTCCTAATGGATAGAGGGGGGTGAATAGCCTATTAAAATTTTCTACAACAACACTAAGACAAATGATTAGTCAATAAGATGGCAAAGCGAATTTTGCGCTAGCACTATACTTGGGGTTGCAAGCCACCTACCCAATTCTATTTTCTATGATCTCTAGTATATCACAACAGAGCTATGTCACCAATATACACCTAGGTGATCAACCTAGTGAGAGTAATACAATTAAATGATACACTATCTAGTCTTAACTACCACTAGCTCTATCCAAATGAATGTATAATGAAATACAAGAGAGTGGTAGAGAGGTATACCACCATGGCAAGTGACCAATGAGTGAATACCAATGAATACCAAGGAGACAATCAAGAGACAATGATTTTTCCTCCGAGGTTCACTTGCTTGTCGGCAAGCTAGTCCCCGTTGTGGTGATTCACTCACTTGGAGGTTCACGCGCTAGTTGGCATCACACACCAAACCCTCAATAGGGTGCCGTACAACCAAAACAAGATGAGGATCACATAAGCCACGAGCAATTTACTAGAGTACCTTTTGGCTCTCCGTCGGGGAAAGGTCAAGAACCCCTCACAATCACCAACCTCTGCTCGACGATCCTTGCTGCTCCAAGCCATCTAGGTGGCGGCAACCATCAAGAGTAACAAGCCAAACCCACAGCGAAACACAAATACGAAGTGCCTCTAGATGCAAACACTCAAGCAATGCACTTGGATTCTCTCCCAACCGCACAAAGATGATGAATCAAAGATGGAGATGAGTGGGAGGGCTTTGGCTAATCTCACAAGGTTGCTATGTCAATGCAAATGACCAAGAGAGTGAGCTAGAGCCGTCCAAACAACATTTATAGACACCCCCAAACAATAGAGCCGTTGGCTCAATTATTGGGCTAACTACGGGATGACCGGACGCGTAGGTTGTGTGCACTGGACGCGTCTGGTCGCTGCATGACCGCCACGTGTCCCTTTCAAATTGTTTAGCTATTGGCACCCAACGGATATCTTTGCGCATAGTAATACTACATGATTGGACGTGATGTTAGAAAATGACTAGACCTGAGAGATGCAGTATCAGGTCGAGTCTAGAGAGCTCCCAGAGCCACTCTAGGCTGATCGGACGCGTCCGATCACACCGGACCGGACGCTCCCAGCGTCCAATGAATTATTGCGCTGAAAACCCGAGACTTGCTGGTTCACACCGGACGTGTCCGATCGCTCTCTGCAATCCTGCATCGGGCTATATCACTTTGACCTGACGCTGAATAGTAACTCGTCAGTGTCCGATCACTTCTGTCTGACTACCCCAAGACTGGATAAAATATTGGACGCGTCCGGTCCCAATTTCGGACGTGTCCGGTCACTCTATGACTAGCGCTACTAACTCCTTTTCAACTCTATCTTCTTTACCCTTGCTCAAATGTGCCAACCACCAAGTGTGTCACCTTGTGCACATGTGTTAGCATATTTTAACAAATGTGTTTCAAGGGTGTTAGCACTCCACTAGATCCTAAATGCATATGCAATGAGTTAGAGCATCTAGTGGCACTTTGATAACCGCATTTCGATACGAGTTTCACCCCTCTTAATAGTATGGCTATCGATCCTAAATGTGAACACACTCACTAAGTGTCTCGATCACCAAAATAAAAAAAACTCCTATCAAGTTTCACCTTTGCCTTGAGCTTTTTGTTTTTCTCTTTCTTCTTTTCCAAGTCCAAGCATTTGATGATCACCATGCCATCACCATCATTATGATCTTCACCATTGCTTCATCACTTGGAGTAGTGCTACCTATCTCATAATCACTTTGATAAACTAGGTTAGCACTTAGGGTTTCATCAATTCACCAAAACCAAACTAGAGCTTTCACCAGTGAGGTGACATCACACCCCCGGGACGTGGTGACCGTGCCCACCTGGCCAACCAACCCAAGAATGTGTCGCGCACGAAATTTAAAGCGCCTATAATAACTAAATGATTGCTCTTGAGCCTAAACCATCTTCACCATGCTCCAGAGAGTATATCAGGCTACCAATCTGAGCTAAAACATGACACCACCTCATAACTCGATTTCATAAAATAAATCGCCAAACATTGCATTGTCTTGTTGCTTATATATACTTAAATTCTTCTAAGTCCTTGAGCTGAATTTGATTTCAACATTTTTAGGCTATTAGAAATGTTAGCTAGCAGTGTTATTTTTCCACAACAAGTATTTCATTGTCATCTACAAAGTTTGTACTTCGAACTTTATTTAAGCATCACACACATGTTCTATAGTATTTTTGTTCCATAAAAATTGGTTTAAAACCCTACTTGATAATTGCCTAAGTTATGGAATATCTTCTCATTTAGCATTTTTATTGATCATTTTAGGTTGCAATACTTCATCTATTCATTCCATCACATGCATTATCACATAAACATGATGCCCATGACATGGTTTAGTAATTTATTTAGGGTGTAACACCGAGGGTGTTACATTAGACTTCGATAGAAGTCAAATGATGGTTTTCATCATTCGTGGGAAATAGGTTCTACCTGGCTCTTCTCGGCTCTGCTTTTGGGTCACGAGAATACCATGATAAATGATGATATTTAAATTGAGACCAGGTGGGAATTGAGGTTATGGAAAGTGTTCTTGGGTAGACAGGTTCGCCTGGTCATGCTTGTCCCACCTATGTCGATTAAGGACCAATCGTTGTAGGGCCGCTTGTGATCTTGACTTGTAGTACTGGCCACATACTCCGGTAAGCCTAATACCTTGGCTATTCCATTATGTGAAAGGCTAACCGTGCACTAGGAGTGGAGAGATGGCGAGTGTAGCGTGTACACATCTGTGAATCCACCAGGAGTGACGCAGGGAGGTGGAGTACTGTGCTCTCGGGTAGTGCAGGACCCATTCATGTTTTGGAGGATATGAGTTTAGTTTGATATATGTAATTTCAGGACCGGACCTAGACCTGCGTATGTCGTGTGGTAAGCAAACCCTAGTTGGGCCAAATCGATACGAGTCGCCGTTTGCTCCACGATAATAGGAGACATGATCAACTGAACTGCATCGTAGTTAATCAATGAAGCATGATTACTTGTGGATATGAGATGAGATGATTAACAAAATGATTGAGCTAGAATAGGTGCAAACTAGATACTACAAATGAATTAATGTTGAGTTAAAACATTGAAAGTAAGGATCCATCTGTAGTAAGCTTTTCTGCTAAGGTTGTTCTTGCTTCAAACTTTTCTTTCAGCCGGCATGCCCTTGGAGTCTTTTCTTTTAGTCAGGTAAGACTTGTTGAGTACCCTCAAGTACTCAGGGTTTATTAACCCCTGTTGCAGGTTCTGACTAGTGCTACTAATCGAGGTCATGTCAGTGGGCTTGACATGATTTGGTCGTCTCTTCTAATCTTAGATGCTTTACCTAAGTTACTTCTGCAATTCTACTTACCATTTGAACTTAAGTTAAGTTTTGACTTGAACATGCTTTTGTAATCTAAATTCTGTAAATCTTTCGCACTCTGATGCATGATATTTTTGTACCAACTATTGTAATGTTGTGGTAACTCCATGTTGATCCTGTATGAGTTGTAAAATATGGATGATTTAGGGTTCTCCAAGGACACCCGACATATTTCTAGAGTTGTCTGGCTCCCATGTGTAGCAGTTAGAAGTCTGTAAGACAATGACAATCACATGTGGGCCATATAACTCGGGTGGTTCTGCCGCACAGACCAAATAGTCCAACAGAGAAGGATTGGCATGAAGATTATCTCTCATTACATTAATAATGTCAGGAAAGCCTGTATTAAGGGGCATGTGTAGATTGATGAATTCCCAGCATTGTTTTGCAAATCGTCACTAGAGAAAGAGGTGTTGTGATGTTTCTTTAGTATCAAGATCACATATAACACAATTGTAGGAAGGTAGGTGCATGTTTCTTTGTCTAAGAATATTCCTTGTACTGAGCCTGTCCTTGATGAGTATAGCCAGAAGAAAACTTTGTGCTTGGATTGACAGAAGCAGTCCCATGTCCAGTTGAGGGATACATGAACCTGATGATGGCCAACCAAAGTTTTGTAAGCTCTTGAAGATTAGAAATTCTACCCCCAGGAGTATGTACAGCTATCTTTGTCTTCTACCAGTTGCCTATCTGTCATCCTAAGGGAGAGATCCTAGAACTGATCATAAGCTATATCTAAGATTGGAAGGTGAAGGAGTTGATTTGGACTATTCTGATTCCATGCCTTTGCTACTGAGATGAACTTGTTTTTGGCAAAAGAGAAAAGCTCAGGCGAGTTGACTCTCAAATTCACATCTCCCCAAGTATCTTGCCAGAACAAACATGTTTGCCCATTTTTGACATCCACCAAAGCCATTTCTTTGTAAGTTTGCAAGCCTTTTAGGTTGTCTCTCCACCAGAATGACCCCTTTTTTGTGTGGTTTGGTAGCCTACCATTAGGGTAATGCTAATTGGAAAGTTACGGAAGGAGATCCATCATTTTGCAATGAAAACAACATAAAAAACTCTAGACAATTTCGAAATCAGACCAAGCGTCTTAATACATATGCAAAAAAATTCATTATTGGCCCACCATTGATTACAAAATTTAGCTTTTATGAATAGCTCCCCAAGGGATGTCTAACTTGTTGAAAATCTTGTGTAAATTCTTCAGCAGTAGAGCTTGGTTCTGTTTCTCAATGTCTATTATCCCCAAACCACCTTCATCCTTTGGTGTCCAGATCATGGTCCACACTACATGAAAAATGGTTTGTAGCAATGGGACAAATTTTTTGTAGGGGCGGCTGGTGATGGAGCCGCCCCTACAGTGGCGTGCTCGGGACCCACGAGACTAGCCACCTCTACAAATGGAATAGTAGGGGCGGCTAGTGATACGAGCCGCCCCTACAAATGGGTCAAATTTGTAGGGGCGGCTCACTCACCAGCCACCCCTGGTGTTGCTATTTGTAGGGGCGGATGGTGATTGAGCCGCCCCTACAAATGCCCCGCGTATAAATACCTATGATTTCTAGGGGCGGCTCAATCATCAGCCACCCCTACAAATGACCCACATATAAAAAAACTGCAGCACCTTCTTCCTCCTCAGGTCACTCACTCCAACCCATGAAAGAAAGGTGGGGAGGCCTTGGGCACCTCCCAAAAATTGCTCTACTAAGGGGGGGGGGAAGGTTTTGGTCTCAAATCCTTTGGTGGAGAGGTTGTAGAAGGTAAGAAAATGCTATTCCACATTTTTTTTGAAGTTTAAATGGTTGGTTAGTGAGTAATTAGAGTTTTGCTTTTCTCTCTCTTTTATGGTGCTTGAGCTACTTATGAAGTAAATTAGACCCAAGTTTTGAATGTACTTGGGTAAATTAGGTAGGGGAACAAGATCATACCCTTATTTGGTCCATGTTTCTTGATTTTAGTGAACAATTAGTTAGTTTTATGGATGTTTCATGTGCATGTAGATCTAGATCTAGGGTTGGGTTTTTTTATTAATTTTGTTTTTGTAAATTTATGTTTGATGAAATTGGACTAGGGTTTGCATGAAAGATATTGGGTAAAATATAATTATTGTTAATTGTTGTCTTTGAAATTGTTTATTGTAATCAACAAATATGTATTTTAATTATTTATGGATAAATGGGCCCTTAATTAATTTTCCTCTACCATGGTGTGTTTGTATGCTTCATGTAATTATATTTGATTTATATTCATATATATCTGAAGTATATACAATTATTCTCAAGTAATAATTAATTTGATTCATTTATATATATATATATGAATAAGTAGTCCTTTAATGTTTGTTTTATTGTTGTTGTAAAAGATGGAGTACAGGAACTCTTGGATGTATGGTTCGTTAAGGTTCAAGGCAGGTTTCTATGAAGAGGTGGATAAATTTATTGAAGCCGCAAAGAAGCATACAACGACGTTGATAGAGAATAATGATATAATTATTTGTCCCTGTAAAGATTACAAGAACCGTATGGCATGGACAGATGTGACTATCATCAGATGACATTTGATTATGCGAGGATTTGTTGAGGACTACACAGTGTGGATTCAACATGGTGAAACGGTTATTGTTAACAACAAGGATGAGGAGGAATACGATGACGAAACCCTAAAATCCCTGTCCCAATATTCAGCAGAGCTTGATGCACGAATGGATCCCGAGTTTGGCAATGAACAAGGTGGTGATGCTGGTGGTTGGGATGGTAATGACGAAGGTGGTGCCAATAATGATGGTGGAGCACATGTCAGGGATGAAGATGATTTAGAGGACATGATTCGAGCCCTTGGACCAGAGATTTTACTAAAGAGCCCGAAAGGTCTAGAAAATTTGGAAAGGGTGACAAAAGCATCGAAGGAGACTATGTATGGTGTTGAAAAGGGCTGTCCGACACATTGGACATTGCTACGTTTTGTGCTTGAGCTACTCATCCTAAAGGCTAAGTAGGACTGGTCAGATTGTAGTTTCAATGATCTATTGCGTCTCCTATCATGGGTGCTACCACAACCAAACTCAGTTCTCGCCAACACATACCAAGCGAAGAAGGTCATAAGTTCATTGACAATGGGGGTTGAAAAAATCCATGCATGCCCCAATCATTGTATACTTTTTCATGGCAAAACATTCAAGTCATTGGATAAATGTCCCCGGTGTGGGGCCAGCCGGTACAAGAACAATGACCTTTACGGTGGGGACAAAGCCTCCATGGAGAAAAAGAGGAATAAGAAGGGTACAAAAAAGGTGGTACAAGAATCTTAGCCCCTAGAGGACACTCCATTAGACAACGATGCAAAGCAGAGAAGAATTGCTACCTTGGTAATGTGGTACCTGCCAGTGACCGATCACTTGAGACGTATCTTCCTAAACCCTAAAGAAGCCGCACTCATGATATGGTGGGATGATGAGCGCAAGGTGGATGATGATAAGATTGCACACCCGGCTGATTGTAGTCAGTGGCAAAGGTTTGATGAGAAGCACAAAGAATTCAGCGATGACCCAAGGAATGTACGGTTTGACTTGAGCACCGATGGAATGAATCCCTTCAATGAGAGGATGAGCGACCACAGCACTTGACCAGTGATCTTGACCATGTACAACATCCCAACGTGGTTGTGTCAGAAGAGAAAGTACATTCTCCTCACTATTCTTATTTCTGGCCCAAAACAACTAGGCATTGATATAGACGTGTTCCTTGAGCCTTTGATGCAAGAAATAGAGAGGCTATGGAGGCATGGGGAGCTGATGTATGATGCATTCCAAAAGGAGGACTTCATATGTAGAGCAATAATATTTGTTACTACCAATGATTACCCCACACTGTTTGCTTTGTCTGGACAGATCAAAGGGAAGACGGGATGCTTGGTTTGCTTGGATGGTACTACATGGGTGTACCTAGATGCATCTAAGAAGATAGTTTACCTAAGGAACCGACGCTTCTTAAAGACAAGTCACAAGTACCACAGCAAATTGTTCTTTAGATTTTATGACAACACCCCGGAGATTGAACCCCCTCCGAAGAGACGTCATAACAGAGAACACGTGTACAGAATGGTGAAAAACATACGTGTCATCTATGGAAAGAAGAATCCGGATGGGACGAATAGAGATAGAAGCACACCTCCTGTTGAAGGCGTACCTTTCAAGAAACAATCGATCTTCTTTCAGTATCAACCTTATTAGCTAGACTTGGAGGTCCCCCATGCCATTGATGCTATGCACGTGCAGAAGAATGTCTGTGAGAGTCTCATTGCTACCTTGATGGACATAGGCAAGTTAAAGGATGGTCTAAAATCATGGAAAGACATGGTGCAACTAAACATGATGCCACAGCTTCACCTGGTACCTGAGGCTAATGGAAAATACACTCTACCCGCGACGTGCTTCAACCTAACACTAGATGAGAAGAGAGCTATATGCACTTTCCTGAGGGGGTTCAAAGTCCCGACTAGGTTTTCAACGAATGTGAAGAAGCTAGTGTTGATGAATGACTTGTCAATAATACACTGCAAGGCTCATGATTGTCATGTGATGCTGACAGTGTTTCTACCTATTACAATCAGGGCTATAAAGCTAGAGTTCTTGAAAATGGCCATCACCAGCATGTGCTACTTCTTTTCGAAGATCTCACAGAAGATGATTGGTAAGCAAGAGCTAAGTGACCTACATGAATTTGTGGTGGAGACACAAAACCAACTAGAGATGTGTTTACCTCCTGCTTTTTTTGATATAATGCCACATCTCATGATTCACATGGTTCATCAGATACAGGCGTTGGGCCCTTGCTACTTACATGAAATGTGGTCCTACGAGCGGTTCATGTCGGTTCTAAGTCGATACGTGCATAATCGAGAATACCTAGAGGGCTCCATGATAGAGGGTTATAGTACTAAAGAAGTCGTTGAGTGCTGTCAAGAGTACCTAAAAGTATAGAAAGGGATTGGTAAACCCAATTCTCGTCACAAGGGTAGGCTAGCTAGGAAGGGCACTAGTGGTAGAAAAGTGTTCATCGACCATGATTACAAAGAGGTGAGTCGGGCGCATTACAGTGTCTTGCAGAGTACACAATTGATGCAACCATACATTGATGAACACTTGGCTATCATTATGGCAGAGAGAAATGGTCGTTCGGATGATTGGGTCATGAAATAGCACAAGCAACGACTAACTACATGGTTGAAGGATCAAAACATACCGCCTGGAGAAACCATAGACTCTATTACCATCAGTAGGTTGGTGGAGGAGCCATTGAGACAAGTGACATCTTGGAATGCTTATGACATCAATGGGTATACATACTATACCCACGCAAAGGATAGTAAATATGTGAACCAAAACAACGGCGTTCGAATAGACGCTCTCGATGGATTGGGGCGAAAGATCCAATACTTTGGCATCATTGAAGAGATATGGGAAATTGACTATGGAAGGGATATAACGATGGCCCTATTTCGATGTCGCTGGATCAAACAACACCAACAGAACGAGATCGGATTGAGAGTCTTGGACCTTGAGAATCTATACCAAGATGACCCTTGGGTGCTCGCTTCACATGTCGCACAAGTTTTCTATATGCCTGGCCCACAAAGTAACCTCCCCCCGAAGAAGAAGACAAAGCACGTGGTTGCCTCTGGGAAACAACACATTATCGTACTGATGGCGTGGATGATGTTGAAGCTTACAATAACTACGATGAGATGCCGCTATTCATAGACTTTCCTAAGAAGATCAGTGTTGTGGAAAAGAACCTGCCCAAAGACATATTGCCATGGGAACAAAAAGGTGTCAAGGGAAAAGTCGTTACAGCGGGATAGCTAGTTGTTGAACGTGGAGTGTTTGTGTAAGTGTGTGTTTGTAAGATTCCATTTATGCATGCGTGTGAGACTATATATTTATGTATGTGTGTAAGACTATATATTTATGTATGTGTGTGAGACTACATTTATGCATGTGTGTGAGACTACCCTTTGCAACATGCAGATGAATCTATTTCAACATCCACTCTATTACTACTAAAACTTTATGAAATCACTTAACACTTTATGAAATGAAGAAATGGCCAAAATAAAAGTAGGAGATCTTGACGAGTTATACAACTTTTATATTCATCACCTTTACCGTTGAAATCATTTAGTGGTTGAAAATCTTGTTTGAAGCTATTATTTTCTGAAATTCAAAATTTGAACTGTTCAAATTTTGTCAAATAAAAAGATGACCAACATAAAAGTTGTAGATAGTGATATGTTCAATAACTTTTATATTCATCACCTTTACAACTGAAATCATTTAGTGGTTAAAATCAGGTTTGAAGTTGTCATTTTCTGAAATTCAAAATTTGAATTGTTTAAAATTAGTGACAAAGATAGATGACTAGACTAAAATAATAAAGCATGATTTTAGAAAATTTTAGGAAAAAAACCATCACATTTGGAGTTAGTTTGAGGGAGAAAAACTAGTTACAAGTTTCAGCCACAGATTAAAAAGAGAAATCACACTTGTTCATCATTGATCATCATGAACAGTTGTGATTTTTCTTTTTAATCTCTGGGTAAAATTTATAACTAGTCTTTCTCCCTCATACTAACTCCAAATGTGATGATTTTTTTCCTAAAATTTTCTAAAATCATGCCCTTTCAAGTTACTATGTTGATTTGGTCATTCTTTTCATTTGACAAAGTTTGAACAATTCAAATTTAAAAAAATAACAAGTTCTAAGAAGATTTTAAAACACCAAATGATTTCAACTGAAAAAGTGATGAATACCAAAGTTATATAACTCATCAAGATCTAAAACTTTTATTTTGATTATTTCTTCATCTGACAAAATGATAGTAAACATTGTTCATAAATCAACATGTCTCTTGTATAGTTTATGAAACTATGAGTGATATGTGGATTTGTGAACAGTGTTTACTAACACTTTATTAAATGAAGAAATGATCAAAATAAAAGTTGTAGATAGTGATAAGTTCAACAACTTTTATGTTCATGACATTTCTAGTTGAAATGATTTAAGGTTTCAAAATCTTGTTTGAAGCTGTCATTTTCTGAAATTCAAAATTTGAACTGTTTAAATTTTGTCAAATAAAAAGAAGACCAAAATAAAAGTTGTAGATAGTGATGTGTTCAACAACTTTTATATTCATCACCTTTACAGCTGAAATCATTTAGTGGTTGAAAATCAGGTTTGAAGTTGTCATTTTCTGAAATTCAAAATTTGAATTGTTCAAAATTAGTGACAAAGATAGATGACTAGACTAAAATGATAGAGCATGATTTTAGAAAATTTTAGGAAAAAATCATCACATTTGGAGTTAGTATGAGGGAGAAAAACTAGTTACAAGTTTCAGCCACAGATTAAAAAGAGAAATCACACTTGTTCATCATTGATCATCATGAACAGTTGTGATTTTTCTTTTTAATCTCTGGGTAAAATTTGTAACTAGTCTTTCTCCCTCGTACTAACTCCAAATGTGACGATTTTTTCCTAAAATTTTCTAAAATCATGCCCTATCAAGTTACTGTGTTGATTTAGTCATTCTTTTCGTTTGACAAAGTTTGAACAATTCAAATTTAAAAAAATGACAAGTTCTAACAAGATTTTGAAACACCAAATGATTTCAGCTGAAAAAGTGATGAATACCAAAGTTGTATAACTCATCAAGATCTAAAACTTTTATTTTGATCATTTCTTCATCTGACAAAATGATAGTAAACATTGTTCACAAATCAACATGTCTCTCGTATAGTTTATGAAACTATGAGTGATATGTGGATTTGTGAACAATGTTTACTAACACTTTGTTAAATGAAGAAATGATCAAAATAAAAGTTGTAGATAGTGATGAGTTCAACAACTTTTATGTTCATGACATTTCTAGTTGAAATGATTTAAGGTTTCAAAATCTTGTTTGAAGTTGCCATTTATTAAAATTCAAAATTTGAACTATTTAAATTTAGCCAAATGAAAAGATGATCAAAATAAAAGTTGTAGATAGTAATGTGTTCAATAACTTTTATGTTCATGACTTTCTTATTTGAAATCATTTAAGGTTTGAAAATCTTGTTTAAAGTTACCGTTTATTAAAATTCAAAATTTGAACTTTTCAAATTTTGTCAAATGAAAAGTTGACCAAAATATAAGCTGTACATCTTGATGAGTTCTACAACTTTAATGTTTACAAAATTTTCATTTGAGGTCATTTAGTGTCCTAAAATTCTATTAGTTGTTTTGAAATTCAAATTTTAAAATTTTAAAATAGTGTTTTTGTAAAGAAGAAAATATAGAATTATATCTATATATATAATAAAATTGTTTATATATACATATATTTATATATATAGAATAATAATAAAACTAATATATAAATTAAAATAAATTACAGAATTAGTAATTAAAATAAATTAAAAACTATTTGTAGGGGTGGCTAACTCAGGAACCGCCCTTAGAAATCTATTTGTAGGGGCGGCTAACTCAGGAGCCGCCCCTACAAATGACCTCCAGTATATATACCAGATCCTGCCGGAGGCCGAAAATTTTCTAAGTCAGGGCGCACTCTTCTTTCTTGCGGACGTCGTCAGGCTACCGAACCCACCGCCGCCACCACCGTCTTCGTGCCATAGCGCCGCTTCCTCTCACCTTCGCTGGCCTGTGCGCTCTGGCATTCCTCCCCTGAGCTTCCTAATTGGCTCCGTCCGCCGCTGGGACCCGCTGTGGAACCCTAGCCGTGGGCGCCGCCTCTATGCCCTACCTCCACCGCCTCCGTGTTCTATCTCCGCCACACCCTGCCTCCCCTGATCCGCCTCCAACCCCCGGTCCGTCTCCTGCCTTGCGCGCCGCCGTCCCCCCGGCGGCTAGGGTTTTTGCCGCCGTTCCCCCTCCCACGGCGGCTAGGGTTTCCGACTCTGTGGTGCACGTGGCACGGCCGGTGGTGGCGCTGTGGTGCACTGAGCCGCCTCCTCAAGTCTTCCGTCGAGCCGCAGCATCCCTCCCTCGACCAGGACAGCAGGTACCTGATTGATTCCGTTCTCTCCCTGCTTGCTCTGGTGGGTTTCCTGCTGAATGCTTATCACAACTAGTATAGTACCAAAATGGTTAGCCATAGCTAGGATTTGCTGTAAGAGAAAAAAGAATTTTTTTTTCAAACTTGAGTTGCACAGATTTAATAAATTTTGGTCTGACCGACCACTTCTGGCAAATTTGTGTTCACCTACACTACATCCAGTTGAGTACTCTAACAAAAACAACAACAATGGTATTATCAGAAAAAATGATGTCCAAATGGCTTGTGCTAAAGGTAGTAGATTGGTTTAATTCCAAACAATAAGAGTGTAAAGCTTGATGATCTGATGTTTGAAGCCTCCTTGTTTGACTCTATGAGAGAGTAGTGTTTCATGGTCTGATATTAGTTATAGGAGTATTCTCTATTGGGGGTCCATAGCACGTGATGCCGGAAGTGGCTATTAGAGGCTCTGATATTAGTGTTTCATGGTCTGATATTAGTTTCCTGGTAGCTTGTGGAGATCAAATAGACTATTAGAGGCTCTGCTCGGTTGCACTTCTACCATAGCTGCAGCAGCTGAGGCTGCTTGATTTCTTTAGGTTTTACTGAGTAGTGTTGCTACTGCTTTGGCCATAGCGCTTCTGATTTGCAGTCACAATTTGTGCGGTGATTAGATGCAGTAGATAAGGATTTGTAGTAGCAAGGGCTACAGTGATTTTTTCCTTTATAGTTTCTGGATTTACTCAATAAAAGTAAAGCCACAGATTAGCTGGGCTAGGCTAGGCTGTTTGGATTCACTTTTTTTAGCATGTTTTTGGATTCATTTGTGGGCTGCGTCGTGGTTGATAGATGGTTGGATGTGCAAATAAACCATTAACACATGTTAGGACCTCGCCACTAGCCAATGAACTGCTAGGAGTAAATGTTTGGATCCTCATCTGCTAATTGTAGCTGCTAACTATTATTAACACCAATGATCCAAATTCCAAATATATGTCCTAAATTTATGGCACCCATGTTGTATATATGCCCGAGGCAGTGCGCAGATGATAAGTAAATGTGCATAAATCACACACACACACATATATATATATATATATGTCCTCATTTGCTAATTGTAGCTCTCTTAACTTGAAGACTGCAAATACTGTTCCCTGAAATGCTAAATGCAGAGTTGATTAATTCATGCAGAATTCCTTATTTCATCATCACACTTCGTAGTTATCACTAAAATAAAAAAGCATCATAGTCTGTTTGTAGTTCCTAGTTTGAGGCTTTTAATTTGTTATATATATGGGGATGACGTGTGTGTGTTATATTTTAGAACTATGGTCTAGCTTCTTTCGCAATTTTTTTTAAAAACACCGTGTGCTAGGAGATGCTGAAACTTTGTAACAATAATAATGGACAGCCATACATCATATCTTGTGGATGTAGGGCACGATTGGTTGCCCAAACCGGACCGTCATATGGCCCATCCCACATCCTTTAGTGCATTCGCCTATGTTTGGTTGCCCTACTCACATCATTTGGCTGATGATGCAAACTATAGCAATCTGAGGTGGCTGTGGGTATTCTTCTTGTTGGTGCTTTTTTGTCTTCTTGTGTTTTCTCATGTCTGTCATCAAACCATGGGATACGTCCATTCCAAAGCAACTATTGTAGGCATGCCTACCTGATGGCTGGGATGGATGTGTCCCACGCTTCCATGGGAGCCATGAACTTGCCTCAGCAATTTGTGTTCTTATTTGCCACCTAGGATGATTGCAGTTAGCTTGCAAGATGATCATAAGTTAGTTTGTAGTTAGCTGAGGCCTGCATTTTTTTTGTGCCTATGATGTCAACCATTTTTTGATTGAGGCTAATACAATTGTGAGATCCTTTTCATGCCTATGAAGATAACAATGCTAGTTGAGTAATGGATTATGCACATTGATGACCTTGGACTTGTGAGGTACTAGAGCATTATTTCTTCTATCTTCTGCTTATGCTTCTCATGGCTATCATCAAACCATGTGAGACATCCATGCCCAAGCAACAGCTGGACGTTTGTGATAATCTGTTTGAGGTTTGTTGCTATCTATGTTTCTTAAGCTCCAAGTTCAAGGTCAAATGAAAAGGCAATTAAATCTGAGGCAAATCGATTGAACTAACCATCATCTTATCAATATCTTATACTTGCTTTCATCGATCTGCATCTATCTATCTATCTTCGATCCATCCATCTAGCACTGGTTCCTTCCTTCATCATGAACTACCACTGCTCATGTTTGCAATGATATGAGATGGATGCTACTGCTCTGCATCATCATGTTCATATATGCTCTTCATTCCCTACTAACTAGCTCTTTTGCTGTTGGTACACCTGTCCATCATATTATTCCTTCCACATATATATCATGGGCCATGGCTGCTGCCTGCTGCATGCAGATGTAGCTAGCCTGCAGGCTAGCCCTTGCATTGAGAGATATTTCACAGCAACTCCCTGTGATGCCTACAACAGTTTTTCGTGCCCCATCTTCTTGTTGCCTATGTTGCCTGTGATGAACCACCCTAGCTGCCTGTGATGCCTGTGATGTACCCTAGCAGCATGTACCACTGCCTATGATGCCATTTTTTAACCTGAGCACTGAGCATATGTCATTTTCTATGATTGTTACTGCCTATGATGCCTCTATTATGTTTCAACTGAGCATATGTCATTTTTGCCTACTAATGGGGCTGCCTGCTGCACTAAGTTCACTGGTTCACTAGATTTTTGCCTACTGCTGCTCTATCTACTGCTAGTTGTTTTTTTTGCCTACTGCGTACTGCTCTATTATGTTTCTCTGAATTTGGCTACTCTAAACTGATTATATCTACAGCTGTTGGTTGGATATGTGCCTAAGTTCATTGAATAGATGTTGGATAAAAAATAATTACCTTCTATCTATTGTTGCTGGTCCTATACTTGGACTGCTACACTTACTCCTGTCGTTGCTCCTACTACTTGCTGGCTGCTCCTACTTCTACTTGCTACTCCTACTGCTGCTTTTCTTTCAGTGATGCTCCTACTACTACTCCTAAGTGGCTATTGCTCTTACTCTACTACTACCACTCTACTGCTACACTTACTCTACTCTACTACTTTGTACTTACTACTACTACTTGCTACTTCTAGCTACTAACTGTTGGCTGCTGTGTTGATCAAATCTGACCTTTACTACTACTGTCTTACTACTCCTTTACTACTATTGTTTTTAAATGACCTTTACTAGTACTCTACTGCTAATCCTACTCTACATTACTCCTATTGTCTATTGTACTGCTACTCTATTTCTACTACTCTACACTACTCCTACTGTCTCCTCCTCCTCCTACTCTACTAGTACTACTAGCTGCTGGTGCTGGTGCTGTCAATTTTTTCTTATACTGCTAGTGCTGGTTGATGCTCTCTACTACTCTACTCTACTCTACTACTCTACCCCTACTGTTACACTTACTCCTACGACTACTCTACTCTACTCTACTACTCTAGTACTCTTATATGATTATGTTGGTGGCTGGTGGTGCTAGTTATGCTCTATCTACTACTCTACTCTATCTACTATACTACTCTACTCTATGTACTACTACTCTACTCTATGTACTGCTGCTACTCTTCTCTCTGCTACTACTACTGTTGGCTACTCTTACTAGTCCTATAGCTTAACTACTCACTACTACTACTACTACTACTACTACTACTACTACTACTACTACTACTACTACTACTACTACTACTACTACTACTACTACTACTACTACTACTACTACTACTTACTACTACTATTTTTCTATACTTGGCAGTATACATGATATTATCTGCACCTGATATAGTCTTTCACCATCAGCTGCTGCTCTATGTTTGCTAAGCAGCTGTTGCTTTTTTTTTGCCAAATCTCCCCTCTCCTCTCCTCTCCTTTGTTTTGCCGATGATGAAATTGTCCAAGTCCATACATTATATGGAATATGAGATGATGATCAAGAACTTGTGAGGAACTTGGCATCATTAGCAGCCGCCCGTACATTACCTTCTCCTCTCTTCTCTGTTATGATGCCTTGATGCTCTAAGTTCATGATCAAATGATGATTGACATGTTTCTAAGGCCTCTACTACTGCTACTACTCATTTTTTTATAAATTGTTGTTTTATAGGACTACTTTGGTTTATAGACCTTTTTAATTTCTTATACCTTCTCGCGTACCCAAAGCACACTTTCTTGCATCTATTAGAACAAAGCGCGAAATAATGTCGCGGACACCAGACAGTGTAGCCCGATGCCCCGAGCATGATGAGCAGCCAACCTATGAGGAGCAAGCACTAGAGGACCAGCTTACTCAGGAGCAGTTTGATAATGAGCTAGAAAAGGATCTAGAAGTGATGCTTACTCAGGAGCAGTGTGACGAGGAGGAAGAGGAAGCAGAAGGAAGAGCAGGAGAGGCTACTGAAAGTGAAGAAGAAGAGGATGAGGACTCAGAAGAGGGATATGTAAGTCTCGAGGATCCTTTCCCACATGAAGCTAGAAGGAGGCCAACGGAGGAAGATTTGGACAAGGATTTTGACCCGAACAAGGAGGTAGGGAAAAAGCCTTAGCTTGTAAATTTTGCTAAAGCTTTGGCTGTGTTACCTCTGCTAACACTTTGACCTATCATATATATAGGTCCCTCCTGAAACTCAGAAAAGATGACGTCGATGTCCACGATATCTCGCCAAACAAGATGGAGTAGAGGAAAGGAGAGCAGAGGCAACAGCCACAGAGACGGACATTGAGGCCTCTGCTCCACAACCTCAAGACACAACCACGACTACCAAGCCTAAGAGGAAATGAGGGGATAAAAAAGCAAATCAGTATCCAAATAAGGCATGGTATGTGATAATGGTGGTCGGGCCAGCAGGGGAGATCCTTGAGCCAAAGGAATTTAGAGGACGATTCTGTAATGCGATCAGGGTCCTAGTAAGAGATAAATTGAACCCAGCAATCCCTAATTGGAAAGAGGTACCAGAGAAGAAAAAGGATGAACTATGGGATAGGCAGCTGAAGCTCAATTTTAGATTTCTGGAGGGTAAGCACGAACTGGTAAAAAAATGCTTTTAGGATCATGGGAGAGTCATTTCGACGTCGGAGGTCGGAGCTCAATAAGAAGTATATCCAAAAGGGATTAACTCCCTTCAATGAGTTTGGCAACATAACTCCTAATCAATGGGAGGAGCTCGTGGCTCAGAAGACTTTACTGGAGGCATTGGAGCTCAATGCCCATAACATCGAGCTAGCAAAGAGGAACAAACACCACCATCATCTAGGCCTCGGTGGCTACTATGCCAAGGAAGAGCAGTTTAGGAAGATGGACGAAGAGGCCACAACTGCTGGGAATATCGATGTGAAGAATTTGAAGGTACGCTCAAGGAATTGGATATATGCGAGGAGTACAGAATCATCTGGCGGTAATCTTAAGTTTGATAAGCCATAGACCCAAGAGGCAGTATCAAGGATACTGAAATATGCTGAAGATAAGGACAAGGGCTCATTCAATCCTTCCAGAGAGAGGGACGAGCTTAGCCTTGGCTTGGGAAACAAGGAGCACACAAGCCACACCAGGGGGCTAGGGAAAAGGATGACCTGGAAGCATTGATTCAAAGAGGATAGGCACATGTACAAGAAACATGGCAGAGACTAGGAGACTAATCTTGAGCTCCAAGTAAAGGCTCTAGTTGCGAAGGCGCTGGAGGAGCAAGGACTGTCTATAGAGCCACAGACATTAATGACGCCGCCAGGAGAACTGGCATTAGTTGGCAGCCCTCCAAAAGTTCCTAGCAGCCAAGGTTCCACTGCAGCCACAACCTCCGTCAATCGCATACGGGAACCAACTAGTTGCACCTTGGTGTTTCTCAGCGGACGGCAAAACATTGTGTTGGAGGTGGCAACGGGTGTGGCACATCCTCCTGGTGGCTTACACCACAATAATAAGATACCGCCAGACTACACTAGGGTCGAGGTGCATACCATGAAGCTCGAGTTCATGTAGTGGAGGATAGACTACGCAACTCCCGAGGGGCTGGTGTTACTCGGAGACGTAATGAGGCAGTTCATCCTCTGGCACAAATAGGACATTATATTGACTGCTTCTTCGCCGCCTCCCCCTCTTCCAGATTTGGAGCGAGTTGTTGAGGACAGGGAGATATTTTTACCGTCTCGTGACCACCACATTCCTAAGATGCCACATTCTTCCCTGCCTCTTAGCGAGCATGTGCCTGATAAGCCACAACCTTCTCCAGCTCGTACTGAGCAAGTGCATAATGAGATGCCATAGTCTTCTCAACAAGCATAGCCGATACATGAACAACGAGTGCCTCCTGAAGAAGGTGATGCACAAGAAGATGAGGACGTGCCTGAATGGGAACTTCAAAAGAAGCATCCAATCACCATAAGACCAATTTAAGTTCTGATGAAAGACGTCTCGTCGGTGCACAAGTGGTATTCCCATGACCAGTTCAAGCCTAAGAACCAAGTTAAAAAAGTCCCATCATGGGCTTCTGAGGAGGCCATCACTAGAAAACTCCACCAAACAGCAAAGCAGTATCAAAATGTTGATGCCATCAAATGGTCAAAGGATTGCCCGAAAACATATGAAAGAGGCAAGCCCTTCCTACCAAACCGGGACATCCAGCACCTACCACTTGGAATGAGAAGGTTCCATGATTGGTACTTGAGTGTTCTCCCAACGAGCATAGACCTCATACAAGCATGCTTCCCCACCGGTGCATTTGGAAGCCCAGCCGAGAAAATTATCTTTGACTTCAATGACATGCAGACATGCTTTCACCTCGGAGCAATGGAGATGAATCTAATTCGCACGTGGTGCCTGTAAGTCCTTGCCCTCCCGATATGATATGAATGTAATCTTTGAATTTTGTTCTAACTAACCCACGCCGTGATTTGTAGAATGCAAGTGCACATTGTAAAACAAATGCCAAGTGTGAAAGCCGGGTATATAGACCCTCAAGCTATAGCACAAACAAATTTTAATTACCCTAAACAGTGGAAACTGGATGACAAAGAGCTAGCTGCTGAAAAGACCCTTCGGGAGAAAGAGGACATCCGTATGAAGAGACTAAGGCAAGAGTCCCTTAAGGTTTTGGCATACATTGTCCTGGCTTTTAAAATTCTCCAACAGCATTCTACTATATGGCTACCATACAACTTCGAGTAAGTTCAACTCTATACTTAAAGCTTTGTTCGATATATTTTATTCGATGCAAAAGAGCTTATCTAGTTCTATGATTAAATCCATGCAGCAACCACTGAATTTGTATAGGCGTCGATGTCGGGAGGAGCATGGCATGGGTCTTTGATTCAATAGATAGGGACCCGATGACATACAAAGACTTCGTATCGATTCTCAAGACGTATACATATCGACAATCCTCATTAGCTTATATGTTTGTATACATACTTGTAACATTCACTTTTGGATACTAACAAGTTGTATTTGCTAAAATAATTCGAACAGGGCATTTAGGTTCTATGTCACTAAACATCACGGAAGGCATGATCCAGTAAGTAAGAAAAAGCTGGCTATAAAAACACTATATGCGGTAAGTGTAACTTACTTCTTCAGTACTCCATTACATGGCTGTCAAAAGCATTACTTAACATTTCCATATGCAAAACACACAGTGCCCCAAGCAGAAACCTAGGAGTGTACATTATGGATACTATGTATGTTCTATGATGAGTAACACCGATGCCTATAGGAGACACCCCTTAAAGGTAAGTTTGAACCTCTTCACCCGTAGTATAAAAACTTTGTACATGGTATGAAATACTAAACCGAAACTTGTTCTCTTGTAGTGGAAAGAAGAGAAAGAAATGAAAAGAGACCCATACAAGGATGACCAACTCTTAGAGCTCGTCGACGACCTTTGCAACTTCACATTGGACCAGATTGTACACATCAAAGGCACCTACCATGACCGAGAGTCTGACTTAGGTACAAATCCTCAGTACCAACACCTTCGTGAGACTGAAAGGCTAGCTCTAGGCCGTTGATAACAATGTGTATGGATTGTATATATTCTTGTGAATTGGACATTGGTTTTACCTTGTGAATTATGTCTATTTAATGATCGATTATATATATTCTTTGAATTGGACTTGTAATTGTAGTTTATATAATACTCTTGTGCTTTTAGTTTATATAATACTCTTGAGCGAACGCGGTTCGGAGGCTGTATTTTGCGAATCGCGGGTCGTAGTTAAGTTTCGCGCGTTCCATGCCGCGGGCGATTCCCGGTCGCGCGTTGGTCGCGGGGCGTTCGGCGGGATTATCTCGCTTTCCTCGCTCACTCGCAACGCGAACGCGGGAATACGCGGAAACAAACAGGACCATATGTATGTTCTGGTCGAATTTGAATTGTAAATTTAATTTTTTTTGCGGAAAAATATACTGTAGGAGCAGTACTAGACTGAACCGCCCCTACAAACAGGTATTATAGGGACTGCTAGTACTATAGCCGCCCCTATAAATCGATTTGTAGGGGCGGCTGATAATAACAGCCGCCTCTACAAATCGATTTGTAGGGTTGGTAGGGGCGGCTGGCCAAACCGCCCCTACAAATGGTCTTGAGCCACCCCTACAAACCCTGCGTGACGCAGTGCCAGCTGCTTTTGGCTGTACCTTTTACGCTTGGTTACATGAACACTCTATCGATGAAAGCATCTTACTTTGCTTACAGACATATATGGACTGTTCCACTCTATCGATGAAGCAAGCATATATATCCACGCAGTGTCACACGCCATAGGTACAGAAACTTGACACTCACTCCATTACTGCGAGCATATTTAAATACGAGTGCAGCGAGGCAACGTCAATGCATGTCTTGCGCTTTCTTGTCCCCTGATTGAGATGAGATCACTAAAGATAAATGGGGAAGAAATTGGTGGGGGCAACCTGATGGCGAAAAACAGGTAAGACAAGATGCAACTTCTTTCTCTTAATTATTAGTTTATGTAAATACTACTTCATAGCTTCTTTAAGCTATTAACTTCAAATTTACTTTACTTTTAGTGCTATATATCTCCTTCGTGAAACATAAGGTATTCTGGATATACATTGCAATTTAAAACTGGCATATATTGCTCAATCATTCCTCCATGTATACTATTTAGTTTATTAGTACGAGAAAAAGCACCTCGTTGTGATGCTACCTTTTACGTTACGTTGTTGTATGCTTTTAGAAGTGTAAATCTATATGCACTCGTTTATGTCATTAGAAAGTTTGAGAAAACACGCGCTGTGATAAACTCTAGAAATCAGTATGTGATATCCCATCTCCTTTCACCGTTTATTAAGTGATGAGAAATGCATAGCTTCACTTTTCAATTCCAAATTTAACACTTCTTAAATTGTCTTCACAATGCAAATCGGTTGCTGCCCCACAATGCAAAGGTGTCAGCTGAAGTTGCTGACACCGGTCACTACAGGAATTTAAGATTCCCAAGTCTCTTTCACCTTCCATATATTTTCAAAATTTAATTCTGAACTTCAAGATTTCCCAAGTGTCTTTGTGAACATCATATCTGACTGTTAGTGGCCTAGTTTAGAATTTTCTCAAACGACAACGGTTTTATTAGCGCACTTTGAGACGTTTCTGCTCACAAGTTGGTTCGGGAGTTTTTGTTCGTAATTTGTTTTCATCCTTGGAGATAAGCTATAAATCCCTCAGCCACCTTAGAAAAAAAATTGAAGAAAAGAATAATGTAATTGATACTATAGATAAGCACCTCGTCCCTGCCAACTTGATACAAGAAGTCCCACAAATTTTTTTGGCAGAATAGTCATATTGGTCCCTGAATTATTGCTCGAGGCTCAGTTTCATCTCTGAACTTTCAAAACGGCCGTTTTAGTCCTCAAACTGTACTTTCGGGCTCAATTTCATCCCAGAACTATGAAGATGATCGTTTCAGTCAAGAAACTTAGCATTTTGGGCCCAATTTCATCCATAAACTACTAAAGTGCATTTTGGTCTTTAAACTTTTATTTTTCAACTCAATTTTGTCTATCCAAAAAGAAAACTTTATATTTTAGACACAATTTCATCCATGAATTATCAAAATGCATTTTTGCACAACTTCATCCTTTGTCTAGCACCACCCATGACATTGTTAGGTACTTTCAACATTTGTATTTATATTCTAAGATGAATATAAATATAGATCTAAATATTCTTAAATATGAATTCTTTTTATCCTATGAATAAAAATAATTATTCTATACACATGGTTATTAGTTGAGCCTAACGCTAGAAGTAGCTGAGAAAAAAAATTATAGATCTACTATTATTTCAATATATCCATATATTCTTAAGGAATAGCGTGTGAAGCAACTGTAATTGCTCCCACAAAAATCATTTATAGTCGGATATATATAAATGGTATCATTATAAGGTAACATTAAAAATAACAGTTTGGAATTATTAATGGCTAGTAAAGAGTTTTTTGATGAATATTATTTTTCTATCTCCAATCGCTCCAAAATGCAAAGTTTGAGGACTCAAATGGTCATCTTTATAGTTTTATGATGAAATTGAGCCTAAAATGTAAAGTTTAAGGACTGAAATGATCATCTTGGTAGTTCTAGGATGAAACTGAGCCTAACAGTAGATTTTGAGGACTAAAATAGCTGTTTTGAAAGTTCAGAGATGAAACTGAGCCTTGAGAAATAGTTTAGAGACCAAAATGACTATTCTGCCAATTTTTTTAGAAAAAAAAAATCTGTTTTTCAGTTTTCACCCAAGCTTCATGGCCTCACGCTGCACGACCATTTATACCCACCCATATGGGACGTGAGCTTTCAACGGTTCAACCACATGCCCACGAAGTTACCTTGCCATCCCATCTATTAACACCAATTACTGAAAATGATGATGTGATATTTTTTCCTCTTTTTTGAACTGAAACCGTGGGGTATAAACCCCCCGTTGGATATTTTTTTCCTCTTTTACTTTGTTGTTTCAAAAATTCTTCAATTATTTAGTCATATAAGTGAGTTGAAATAAAAAACTCAACTGAGAAGTTATAGAACTGTTCAAAATCTATAATTAAAAAAAAGAATATCTCCATCCGAGTGCAAATGCAGATGTATGAATTTTCAAAATAATTATAATAACTCAAATTATGTACAAGAAAAACTATTCATATTGGGTTGTAGGACAATCCAGCATGGATCCGCGACTATCTATGGTAATTGGTAGGTGCGGATACTCTAGATCATGTTATCAACTGGCATGAATAGTTAATAATTAAGTATATTCATGCCAGTTCATAACACCGAAGGTTTATCGCTAGCAGCGTGTTATGAACTGGCACCAAAGGCTTACTCATGACTTTTTTTTTAAATTTAGTAAGGATATGTATTACAACAATGTTAAAAGGTTAGCCAAGAGGATCTAGAAACTATAAGATTGATTGGAAGCTTTAGACATGGTGGGTGTTGATGCGTTGATAAGGCCGACTAGTGGCTGGTTGAGGTCGTAGTGGCTTCAACATACATGATTAGAATTGTGATGAATTCAGCAATATTATGGGACAAGAAAGACTCATTATAATACGCAAGATGGTCAAAACTTTAACTTTTAGAATAGGACGAAGGAGCTGAAAAGTGATTGATTTTATTGAGGCATGCAGCTCATCAAAAGGAAATTAGAGACTGTTTTGATTTGACATCGGTAGAAGTTGCATAACCACATGATAGAAGTGGGGAAAAAAGATGAAAGAACGACAACAATAGTTTTAAGCTAAGCAATTGTCTGGTGGTAGATATATGTTTTTTTGTACTGATGAATGATGTTAGATGAATAAACAGATGAGTAATATAATCAAACAAATGAAAAAAAACTATTTGCAAAAAATATTTAAGAAAAAAAATCAAATATTATATAATGAAAGAAAAAATAGCGACCCAAGCTATTTGCACAGGTCTCCTTGCTAGTTCTATATGTCTTTTATAGCAAACCATCACACAATTGAAAAAAGGACCTTGAAAAATCTTAAACATCTACTTGGCTACCATTGGTGTTCGATGGGATGGCAAGGTAACCACTTTTTAGTGGAAGACGAGAATTTAGAACCTGACCGATGGGTATATCAATCCTGATACCGCCCAACGACCACACGACAAGCACGTGTTTACCAGTGGTGACTATACCTTCGGATCGATCGGTCGAGGAGTGTGATGTGATTTCATATGTTTTTATCTTCATGTGCTTTGGGAGTTTGGATTACTTGGAGCTTGCAAACCTAATTAAAGTGTGGTGAACTCCACAGCTTGGTGCCTGCTGTCCAAGAGCTCTGGAACACGTGGGAGTTCCACTGCCTGATCCTCGCCAGCCTTTTCCTGCAAGTCTTCCTCTTCGTCTTTGCTGGTTTGCGGAGGCGCAGCGCGTCGCCCGTGCTGCACACCGTGCTGTGGCTGGCCTACCTATCGGATGACTCTGTGGCCATCTTCGTGCTCGGCCACCTCGCAGTCCACGCGAGCGAGCCGGACCGGGAGCTCATCTCCTTCTGGGCGCCATTCGTGCTGGTCCACCTAGGCGGGCAGGACACCATCACAGCCTTGTCGAGGCAGTGCAGGACAACGAGCTGTGGAAGCGGCACCTGCTGGGCTTGGTCTCCCAGGTGGTGGTCACCGGGTACGTCGTGGCCAAGGCTTCTTGGCCGGACGGCCGGCTGAAGGCTGCCATGGTGCTCATGTTCCTTTCTGGATGCTTCAAGTACGCCGAGCGTACTTTATGCCTCTACATTGCGAGCCCAGCGAAGCTTGGGTCAGACGCCCTGGCTTATCAGTCAGAAAGACTACGGGACCTTCAGGCTAACAAGTACAAGGATGACTTAGACCTCAAGGGAATGATGGACACACTTGATGAGATATCCGGTGGAAGTTGTAATGGACATCATCGGTTGTCCGACAAAAGTCTGAGAGACTTTCTGTCAGTGGATGCTCCCCTGAATGGCAAAAATGGAGTTTCATTTGTGGGAGATCGTCTACCCGACATTCTCAAAGAGTATTGCTATAGAGCACACATGTGTTTCTCCTCCTCCTGGCGCACAAATTTTTTTTGTGTCTCTGCCTTGTGGGGTCATCTTGTCGGCGCCGCCCACTGTGGTGTAGTGCCTTCACTGTTTTGAATTGGAAATCGCGCCGGTTCATTTCCCCACTGCCCACCGCTCAGTCTTCTTCGCCAGTTCGCTTAGTCTTCCCCAGGCGCTCCTGAGGCGATATGAGAGGTTGTGCTCCGGCGAACTCGTTCTTCTCCGTTGCGGACTCCTGCCAAAGGTGCGTATTCGATTCCGTTTCGTGGTGGTGGTGTAGATTTCGTTGTTGTGTGCTGTGTTGAGGGAAGGAGAGAGGTGTTCTTCCACGTCGATTGTCTCGCCGTCGGGGTGATTTGAGAGGCGACCTTTGTGCTCCGCCCCTCGCCGTTTCTGTGCACCGCCTCCCTCTCACTGATTCTGTTCCGATTTGGTTTTGATTTGGGGTTTTTTTGGGTTGTAGGTGTCAATTTGGTTGTGGCAGTGGATGTGGTTGAGGATTAGGTTGCAGCCCAATCCTCTCCGCATCGCGCGGTGGCACTGGCGGTATTCTCGCCGCTGCTTTGCTTTTGCGCCATGCGTAGGCGGTGGGTGGGGCGGAGGTTGTCGGGCAGGCAGCGGGTGCGGCCGATGTTGTTCGCGGCAGGCAACGGGTGGGGCGGAGTTGTGGGTGGGGGCGCTTTCCTTGCGCTTCGCTTCCCATTGTACTGTGGCGCCACTTGCAGGCGGTGGGTGGGGTGAAGCTTCTTCGGCTTGCATTCCGGCGAGCTGTGGGTGAGGTTGTCCTCCTTTTCATGTTGGTCAGGTGCTTGTGTCTGTATCTCATTTTGCATTGCTTGTTCTTCTGCTAGATCTCATTTTGGTTGTTCTTAGGTATCGTTTATTGAGGACCACATTTGCTGTCAGTGTTACCACGATTTGTCTTTCTGTGTTGCTCTGAAATGTCTGAAAAATTCTTCAGAAACTATAACATTGTTGCTCCATGTATGTTTCAATAATCTAGTTCAGAGCAGTTGTTTGCAGAGCTTCACTTTTTGAGATGATTCAGAAGACAGTTGTCATTATTTGTTTTGTTGTTCTGAAGGTGGAGGCAGGGCAGCAGGCTATTTGGTCAAAATGGAATTAG
The DNA here is from genome assembly GCF_019320115.1 of Miscanthus floridulus. Taxonomy (NCBI): domain Eukaryota; kingdom Viridiplantae; phylum Streptophyta; class Magnoliopsida; order Poales; family Poaceae; genus Miscanthus; species Miscanthus floridulus. The sequence goes on along the minus strand of NC_089586.1, from coordinate 35,643,345 downwards.
GATTGGTCAGACCACTCCTAATTGATTAGAGTGGAGATTAGAATGATGGAGTAGGTTAAGTGCAGTGTGAACACTATCTGCATTTTATGTGTTGCTTCAGAAGTACTATAGATTGGAGTGATTTTGGTTTTTGTGTTTTGGTGCAATGTCATTTTTTCAATCTACAGTTTGGTTCGACTAGTTTTATCCTTCTGATTGATAGTTTCATTGCTATCTGGATAGTAGGAGCTCATATCTTTGAACTGTGTGTTGCATATACTGTACAATAAAGCTATGTTTAGTATGCATCTCTTCATTGCACATTTACTAGTAGTAAATTGCATAGTTTGATTTCTGCAATTTTGTTGTTTAACATGTGAAATATCTGGCACTTTATATATATATATATATATATATATATATATATATATATATATATATATATATATATATATATATATATATATATATATTCCTCTAACCTGGTTAAGTGCTTGTTTGCTCCTGTCTTGCCCAAGGCGATTTCATTGGCGATTCCTCGATTGGTCCGAAAAACTCGTGCTGCCCCGTCGTGCGTTGTTTAAGGTGTGTACTTGATCCCTTTTCGATCTGTATTTGGGCTATTTAGTTTTTTTGTACTGCTCTGAAATGCCTAAAACATTATTCAAAAACTAAAATTGTGAATATGAGGACATGGTGTCTGCTTGCTCTCTCTGATCTCCTAGCAGTAGTGTTCTTCACTGAGCATTCAATTCTATGTTCCAGTTGGTCTGAGTTTGTCTTTTTGTGTTTAGTAATCGGTGAACTGGTATGAATTTAATTGTGAATATGTTGTTGCTTCAGCAGTCCTTCATAATTTTTTTTGAGCTGCACAATTTTCTTCACCTGCATCTCATTATTACAGTGAGGTTGGAGTGGAGTCATCCAATGAGCTTGCATCTTTTTTTTCAAACACTATATGATTGACCTTTATTATTTTTTGTTTTATTGCAATGGATGATGTCGAGTTGCCTTCTAATGATGAATCTGCAAATGGTCAAAGTGAAGAAGAGTATGATATCAACTCTGGCGAAGATAACAACTCTGCTTCTCTTGATATGGGCAAGGTAATAAGTTTTCTTAATTTTTTGTTGTTTATGTAGTTGTGTATTATAAAATGATATATCTTGTTCTCTTTTCAGGATCCAAATTTGTCAGAGGATAATGTTGACCCTGTTGATCTTGTTCTCTCTATGTGAATTGGGTTGATGTTAAATTGTGCTTCTTCTTACTTTTGTTTCGCTTGCAGTATGCGCTCACCGGGGAGTCTCTTCCTGTGACCAAAGGCCCTGATGACGGAGTGTACTCTGGTTCCACTTGCAAACAGGGTGAGATTGAGGCCGTTGTCATTTCCACTGGTGTGCACACATTCTTTGGGAAGTCAGCCCATCCTGTCGATTCAACAAACCAAGTTGGCCATTTCCAAAAGGCAAGCTTCTAATCCTGCTTTGCAGACTTGCTTACTTTCTTCATTGGCAAATTTATGACATGAGGAAGTAATGCAATATGACCTCTCTAGTTTTGTTCTTCGATGTTAAATTTCTAAGACTGGAGTAGGAAGTAATGCAATTGATATCACTGAACACGAAAATAGTTTTTTGTATGAGTTAATAGTCATTCATGCATCCAGTGGTCGTGGTTAAGTTTATATAATAATCACCAACATGTGTTTTCTATGTTGTCGTAGCTGCTTTTCTGTAATTTAGTAAGCTGTAGGTTTAGTAAAATCTGCTGTTGATAATAACCAGACAAATAAAACATTTGGTTACACAATTGCAATTACCAACAATCTAATTTGCAGCTACTGGGCACTGTAATTTCAATAAGTGCAGTTGTAGGTTTAGAACCACCAACTTACTATTTTTAAAGAGCAGGACAAACCTGGGATGTTGTCAATCTTATCCATTGAGGGTCCTGCAACAGCACTAGTTGTTTCCCCTGCCTAAAAAATGACATATAGATGCAATAAGTCTAGCAACTCCACTAGTTATTTCAAAAGCAAGAAAAAAACACTTTAGCTCAAATAAAAAGAGTCATCAAACAAGTTAAGCATTACAAAAAATAGAGGCATATCATACCATTGGTGGAGCAGAGGCAATAACGGGTGGCTGATACTTTGGAGCACGTGCAATGATGATAGAAACATCAAGTATTTCGACACCCTGTGACAGCAATATAAAATTGGATTCATGTCAAACACAACACAAATGTAGCAAGGACAGCAAGATTCCTAGCAATTTGGAAATTCTGCTATAGCGATCCACAAAATTTTTATTTCAATGAAAAGTCAATTATAGCAGTACCACTATGGTGAACAATTATAGCACAGTAGTGAAAAAAAATCAAGAGTGAAGTATACTAAGAACTACACTGAATCATACCAACGTACCTCCAGTTGCCTAAATTTCACAAAATACATTATTCAGAAAAATCAATTAGAACTGTAATCAATATTAAATACAAAGAAACAAAATCATCATAACAAAAATTTGAATACACAAGGAAAAATCAGAGGAGTGTATTGTCACAAAAAACAAGTAAAAAAGTTCAAGATTTATTAGCACAAATCACAAGAGACAATTCTTTTCTATGGAAGGACAAGGACAAATAAGATATGTGTGATGGCACAAATCACAATTAACAAAGATCAACATGTGTCTTAGCACAAATCACAATACATAATTTTTTCCTATGGAAGGACAAGGAAAATACTTGGAATGGGTAAACACAAATCACAATATACCTGAGCATCATCATCCTTTCTGCAACTCAAAGGAGATTTGCCAAGACGTTGAGACAGACCACATCGAGTCCTAGAAGCTACACCATCGGTGCTGGGAGATTGTGATGCAATGTTTCTCCTCTTCCTCTTCCTTGTGCCTGAATCTGCACCATAAAAACAATCATAAGAGTATGATCAACAGAAAAAATAGAAAACTCAATGCTGTGCTGAAACAATGTTACAGAACACTTCACCTACCTTCAACTGATGAGTTATTGGAAGGAATAACTTCAGTTGCCTGTGAAACCATATAATTCTCACTAGCAGAACCATTATATGTACCATGTGAATCAACTCTCTCAGTCATAGAAACTTCATCATCAACAATGTTAGTAGGGCCAGGGATTATGGGATCCACAACCTACTCATTGACTGTAGTAGCAGCAGGCATTGTGGGAGCCACATCTTCCACAATGTTAGTAGTTGAACCAGCATGCATTGGAATTCTAGCTCCTTGACCCATTGGTTCATAATCTTCATCATGCATTGGGGCTGCATGATCATCAAACATTGGTTGAGAATCTTCCTCACTAACATTAGATGTAGAAGGGATTCTGCCATCAGAGTTCCCAGGCGTTGGATCATCACGAACTCCACGACCATGGCGCTCGTACATTTCCTTGAACATTGAGATGATAAGTTTGTCAGGGCTCCTAAAACCATTTGCTGCGTGATGCTCTTGGAAAATATCACACAGAGCATCTTTATCCTGTCAAATTCATAGTACCCATATCAATCATGTAACCGAACACCCAATACAAAAAGAATCAGCAACTAAACATAGATTCAGTAAGAAAAAAAGCAAGTTAGGCAATGCTCATCAACATACTAAACAAAGCACCTACTTGTGGAGAAAGTAAATAGCAATTAGTATCCAGAGACTTCCTAAAAGAAGCACAAGCATCATTCGGTAACAATGATTTAGCATAACATGTTTCTTTAATAGATTTTACCTACAAAAAACATATATTACAGTCAGTAAGGGACTTAGTAAGCTGAAGATGACCAAAAACAACAAAAAACACTCATAAGACCTCAAACACTTACCGAACACTTTCCATACTTATCACCAGAAACACAATCATATGAAGAGTAATCTTTGATCATCGAACCTTTCCAATAAAAAATTCTTGGCAAATTTTGGGGGACAGGCTTACGAGATCCAAAGTTAACAAAATCTAGATAATAAGTATACAAATAAGTTACAAATACATTAGTTAATAAAATACATGTACATGACAAAGGAATGAGTAGGAAAGAAAAGAGGAATGGGACAAGACTTATTGGAAAGAAGTATTGGCAGCCACCGATTGTTTGTCTTTTGTTTTTCCTATAGGTCAAAATTGACGACCACAACCATTCAAAAACAAACTTTGACTAGTCCCAATCTTTCACACTTTTCACATCAATCAAAGCACCTAAGTACTTGGGGCTAGAAAGAGTACTTGAATTTGGGCAGAGGAAACTAAACAAAGCAACAACCATGAAGTACCGGAAGACGTCATCATCAGACAAATTCCAATGTAACAACTTGTCACCAAAGGTCTTCGTGACAGGAAGAGAAGTCTCTTTGTTTTCTTTAAGGAATCCGGACTTTGCAGAATCATCATAATGCTGGTTGATGTCTTCACCACCAATCGGGATCCCTAAGAATAGGTGGACTGACTGTGTAGAAAAAGGGATGATTTTCCCTCCAATAACTATATCACCACAGTTTAAATCAGCTTGATTGGCGAGCCATTGCGCAAATGCTTTAGGTGCATAGCAACCATCATATTCAAGCAAGATCCCAAACCCATGATCTCTGATAATCTTCTTTTTAGACTCATCCAACTCTCTTACTATGTCTCCGAAATACTTGCTATTGCACCTACTACTTGCTGAAGTTGATGGACTATCACCTACAATTTCTTTCCCTTTGGCATTGGCTTTATCATTTCTAATATTCTGAAAACCGATGGAAAAAAAATTAGTTACAAAAAAAATTAATTCATTAAACATGGTGTCAAAAAAGGCACTTGCTACTGAATTTACCTTTCCAGTATGCCTCTGATCTCTAAAGCGTTCTGACTTCTTTTTCTTCTTCAGATACTGAGCAAACTAAAAATAACAATATACAAAAAGATTTAAAAATTCAATACAAACAACTATGCACAAGTAAACAGATAATATTCCATGCATCTTACTACTGCTGCTACTGGTGCTGATTACTTAGTTCATAAAAAATGTCACACCCAATTTTAAGGATAAAAAAGGATGCAAAATCTTATGTGCGCCCAGAGATGAGTCACACACATAAGCCGACAAATTATGAATAGTATCATCACAAGTGTTTATTACATCACAAATAAGACAGAGTCTTCACATAAATGTAGCGGAAGTATAAGGAAAAGATCTCTCACGGAAGCTCCATATCACAGCGACGTCAACTGGTTGACCACAAGTCTAGTAGTCCTCAGGAAAATCATCATTACCATAGCCATCTGTTACCCATCCGGGATTTTTATCCAAATAATGAAAATAAACAAGCGTAAGTACATGCCGTACTCAACAAGTATAACATGGGGTTCATGAGGCTCAAAAGGCTTGACACGGGTTCAACAGCGTTTAGCTTTTAGTTGTCAAAATTTTAGCATAAGAGTAGCACCAAATTATTTCAATTCCCAATGCAAAACACATGATCAATGTAAACAAGAATAATGAATAGCATAAACCGATAATTCTTAGTGTTCATCTATTCCATAAGGGTTCCAAGGCCACTCTTGACTGTGAGCATTGCTGATATACTAGTTTTACACTATACAGAGGTTGTACACTTTCACTGTGAGTCATGATACCCATATGCCCGGGTTTGTAACTCCCAAAACACTTCCAAGGTGAGCAAGCAGGGGTCACTATGAAGCCTTTCAAAGGTTCATCTAACAAGTTAGGGTCATTATATTCACTCGACAAACAGATATAGGAACCCCCCTGTTGAATGGCATAATTCTATCATGGCTATACACATAAGAGTAGAGGCTATCCTATACCCAATTCATCAAGCCATTCTTACGTCAATAAAGGTAACCACTAATGAGCAAGAAAATGTCCTCATACTGAGCTAAAGCTAGAGCCATGTAGCCCTCACAGCTGTACTATAAGTCCCGAATGATCACTTACAGATAAGTCCTTAGGGAGAGGAATCTGAAGCATTTAGAAAGTAGCTAAATAGTCTAGCCCCCTATTTCCAAGTTGCTAAAAAGTCATGTTTTAATGTTTATTGCATATACCATTAGTCAAGTTATAAGATCATGGTTTAATTGAGCACTAGCAAAGCTACCCAATGCATATAACGTAGGTGATAAGGTATAAGTTCAATTCTAGGGAATCCTTATCAAGGTGACACATGCAACATGAATTTAATGCATTAAGGTGAATAGGAAACAAGGATGATCCCATGATATACTTGCCTTGAACAAAGCACTCTTGCTGATCCGGCACGTCAAAGTAATACTCTTGGTCCCCCTTGAATTGCTCACCGTCTATACTCGATAATCATAGCAACATACAAGCATCCTGGAGCAATCATGCATAGAAAACAAAAGCTTAGTGGTTGCCGCCACCAAGATGGCTTGGAGCAACGAGGATCGTCGAGCGGAGGTTGGTGATTGTCTCCAGCTCCGATTGTGGTGATTGTGAGGGGTTCTTGACCTTTCCCCGAGCGGAGATTAGAATAGTACATCTAACATCATAAAATCAAGACGAAAAGTTTGTAAAACGAAGCTACGTCTCGCTACGAACATGCAGATGCGAGGATCACAAAAATCGGAGCTAAAACGAAGAAGTTATGAATTAAACAAGTTTTCCTTTAGTAAAATAATAGATTAAATCTAACCTTAAATTTTAAAAGTTGAAAACATGCTTAACAGTAGTATGAACATATAGATTACTTAATTACGAACCTAACGCAACTTGAACGGACCAAATCGGAGTTAAAACAGAGATTTTATGGCTAAAACAAAATTAGTGGCAAAATTGTAAATAGATGAAAACGTATTTTGGATCTAAACCGATGAAACTATGCTTTCCAAAGAAGAAAACATATTCTTGAAAGGTGCTATGGACTGCGGGTTAAGATCTAATTAATTGTAAGGGTTTTTTTGCAAAAACGCCAACGAAGGGGTATCCTTCGATATTAGCCGTCGGATTAGATTCGGGCGGCTGGGATCGAAACAGAGGGGAGAGAGAGGGCCTGGCTGCTGGAATAGGGCTGGCGACGAGGTGTTTGCGGCGGCGCCATGGATAAGCTCACCAGACCTAAGCCTACGGTCCTCGGATGCGTGAACTAAGGGCATGGGAAGAAAGAGGGGGCGACGGTGGACTCACCTAGGGTTTCCTCGGCGACGGAGAAGGAACAAGGCGGGTGCGGGGCTCGATGAGGCGAGCGGTGGCTCTTCAAGCTCGCGGTGGTGCTGATGTAGGGCAAGGGTGGCTGCGACTTGCTTCCAAAGCTAGGTGAGGAGGCAGCGCAGGCATGGCTCGGTATTTAAGAGACGCGAGGGGCTTGGGCGGCACGGCAAACGCGGCGCAGCGGAGGCAGACACTGAGCGGCGATGGCGCAGTCATGCCCGAGGCAGACATGGCACGGAGAAAGGGGAAGACCCTGACATCTGGGCCAGGGCGGTCAGCGGGAGGAAAGGAGAGCACGTGGTGCAGACCTAGGCCAGTGCTGCTGCTGGGCCGACGTGGACGAAGCTGGGCCACAAGCGCGAAGGAGCAGGCCACATGGGAAGCAACGGGACAGGGGGACTAGGCCGGCGGTCTAAGTGGGGAGGAGAGGGGAAAGACCAAGCGGCCAGCTGGGCCGGCAGAGAAGCAAGGCCGGTTGGGCCAAAAGAGAGGAAGAGTGAGGGAGGAAGACTTTGTCTTTTTATTTTTATTTTCAGAACTTTTTCCAAGGAAATTTTCAAATGGATTTTGAATTTGAATTAAACCAAGCATCACAAAAAACCCCAATGCATCAGCATGAATGCACAATCATGTATGTAGACTTTTATTTGGTATTAATTTGATAAAATTTATTATTTTTCCTAAATTCAAATGCTCACAAAAATGCATAATTAATCATTTTCTCCTATTTCAAAATTATGCAAATTTTAGGGTGTTACAATTCTACCCCTCTTAAAATGAATCTTGTCCTCGAGATTCGGACGATGCTTACTCAAAAATCTATGGGTATGTTTTTCTTAGATCCTCATCTTCTGTATACCGATTCCACTGAACCTTACACATCTTTATAACTCGGCTCCTTGTAACCCTTTCTGCCATCTCTAAAATCCTTACCAAAAATTCCTCATATGTAAGATCTTCCTTAACTGTAAGTTCCTCTAATGGTATCTGCTCCTTTGGTACACGCAAACACTTCTTTAGTTGAGACACATGGAACATATCGTGCACACCTGACAAACTCTCAAGCAATTCCAACTGATAAGCTACTTCACCACGTCTCTCCAAAATCTTGAAAGGCCCAATATACCTTGGGGCTAGCTTTCCTTTCATGTTAAACCTTCTCACACTTCTCATAGGTGACACCTTCAGGTAAACATAATCTCTGACTTCGAAAACCAATTCTCTCCTCTGAGCGTCAGCATAACTCTTCTGTCGAGATTGAGCTACTCTCAAGTTATCCCTAATCATCCTTACTTGCTCTTCTGCGTCTCTCAAAACATCTAGTCCGAACACTTGAGTTTCTCCCATTTGATTCCAAAACAACAGGGTTCTATACTTTCGTCCATACAAAGCTTCGAAAGGTGCCATATTGAGACTCTTCTGACAACTATTGTTATATGAGAACTCTGCATAAGGCAAACTCTTGTCCCAACTTGTATCATACTGCAATGAACAAGCTCTCAACATGTCCTCTAATATCTGATTAATCCTCTCAGTTTGCCCATCTGTCTGAGGATGATATGCTGTACTAAAATTCAGCTTCATTCCCAATTAACTATGTACTTGCTGCCAAAAATGGGATGTAAATTGAGTACCTCGATCAGACACAATTTTCTTGGGAACTCCATGTAGACACACTATTCTTTCCATATATAATTGGGCTAACCTTGGTCCATTCTAAGTAGTCTTGACTAGTATAAAGTGAGCAACTTTAGTTAACCGATCCATTATCACCTATATTGAATCATAACCTCCCTGAGTGCGTGGTAACCCAACAATGAAATCCATACCAACTTCTTCCCACTTCCACTCAGGTATCTTCATTGGTTGTAAAAATCCTATAGGTCTTTGATGTTCTGCTTTAACCCTCTGACATGTATCACATAAAGCAACATATTCAGCCACATCCCTCTTAAGTCCATACCACCAATACTTCTCTTTCAGATCCAAATACATCTTGGTGCTCCCAGGATGAATAGAGTAAGCAGACTCATGTGCCTCACGAAGAATTGCATCTCGTATAGCCTTATTCTTAGGCACACATAGCCTTTTCCCAAATCACAGAGTTCCATTATCATCCATATGAAAACCTGGTGCCTTACCAATCACTATGTTCTCCGTGATTTCCTTTAACCTCTTATCATGTAACTGGCCCTTGCGTATCTCTAGCTCCAATGTAGGCTCTATCACCAACTCTACTACATTAGTGATGAAACCCAAGTTTAGTTGCTTAAGTTCAGCATACAACTCACTTGACATAGATGCCACTTGCACCTCATTAGCGTAACTCTTCCTGCTAAGAGCATCGGCAACAACGTTCGCCTTTCTAGGATGATAGTGTGCTTCTAGATCGTAATCCTTAATCAACTCCAACCATCGACAATGTCTCATATTCAGATCTGTCTGAGTGAAAATATACTTTAGACTCTTGTGATCAGTATAGATGTCACCCTTATGTCCGATAAGATAGTGCCTCCATATTTTCAAAGCATGAACCACTGCTGCTAACTCCAAATAATGAGTAGTATAGTTTAGCTCATGTTTTTTCAACTATCAGGATGCATAGGCCACTACTCTACCTTCTTGCATAAGAACACATCCGAGACCTTAACGAGATGCATCACAATAGATCAAAAAGCTCTTGTTCAAATCTAGCAAAACCAATACTAGGGCGGTAGTCAACCTCTTCTTCAATTCTTCAAAGTTAGCCTGGCACTCCTTGGACCACACAAACTTAGCATTTTTCTCCAACAAAGCTGTCATAGGCTTGGCAAGTTTAGAGAAACCATCTATGAATCTTCTATAGTATCCAGCCAATCCTAAGAAACTACGAATCTCTCCCACATCGATTGACAGTTTCCAATTCAACACATCTCTCACCTTGCTTGGATCTACTACTATCCCACTGTAACACCCTAGGTGTTTGGCTTCTACAAAATTGCATTTCATTTCATAAACATGTGCATCATCTATATCATCATGCCATTGTACTGAAACATGTATATGCAACATTCTCAATTATGTTTGTTTCATACTTGATTGCTTGTGAATGGTAGTAGTGCAACATGTGAATGCAACATGAGTTTCTCATACCTTGAAACATGGCAACATGGTAGTAATATGACAAGTGTAAAATTACAACAAAGTCATGAAACATGTGAAACATGGAATTGCAACATTAGAGTGAAATTGATTGTTTTGTTGCTTCATCACATGTGATCATTAGAAGTTGGTATAGCATTTGTGTAAAGTGGTTGATTATGGTCTAATACACCTTAACTACACTTAGGGTAATTGACGGGACATTGTTCATGTGGACCAAAATGACTAAATTGCCCTCTAGTGGAGGTTTGACTTAGAATGACCGTTAAAGTGCCACTGTTTGACTGATTCAAAAGACCAACCTAGAGACCTTGCATGGCTATGCACCCTTTACCAAAGTTGTAGCCAATTTATCAAGGAACAAAAGTCTCAATATGACCATCTCATGAAAATGGCTAGAACATGTTCAAACAAGGCCCACAAGTCATATTTCCATGCTGAATTCACACTTAGAAAATTTGCTAAGTCATAAATCCAGTTTCAGTTGGATCAAGCCAACTTTGGCTTGATGTAACTTCTGATCCATGGAGAATTAGATGATGATCCTTGAATAGAAGTTGGAGATGGATGGTAGGCCTACAATTTTCATGTACCCGGTTTTTGCAATGGATCAACGGTTTAGCCGTATTAACACGTTGAAGTCGCGCTGTCGGGCGGTTCAAGTCATCTAAATGCGAGCTACAGTACCTGACAGCCATCAGACAACGAGCGCCGCATGGGTGACACTCGTCGCCGGTCTCCTGCTCCCGCTGCCACATGCCGTGGATGTCTTGGCACGGCCGGCCACGACTTGATCAACACCCCGCGCGCCTGCCAACCAGCTCGTCAGTTCTGATTTAATTTCCCCGGCTTCCTCCGCTCGCCCGTAGCTCCGCAGCAACAGCCGCCGCGACTCCGACGAGCTCATGCTCACGTGCCACCGCAAAAACGCGTCGGCCAGCTCGTTCGTAGCTTCACCGTGCTCTTCTCCACCTCCTCCACCTCTCATCCATGTCGTTTGGGGCTTGGTAAGGGCGTATTCGCCATTTCCTCCACCGCCGCCATGGCGGGACCTCGCCGGAGTTGGCGCTCCATGCGGCCAACTACCATCGCGGCCTTCCCATCCCATCCTCTGTGCTTGGTTAGCTTGGTAGTGAACTCCAGAAGCTCGTACCGAGCTTAGCCGCACCCTACGGGGTCAGGCCTCGCCGGAGCCGGCCAACCCGTGGCCGTGCGTCGCCATGGCTGTCACCATTTCCTCTAGCTGCGGTAATAGATGAAATTGATGGCACCTCCAGGTGCGCATGGGTGAGTCGAACCTGTTGGCGCTGATGGCCTCGCCGGAGCTATCACCAGCGACGAGCTACGCCACCGTCCTTTCTTCCTCCCCTGCCTGTCTCTCTGTCTTGCGGGACTCGCGCGTCAGTTGTCGTACTCAGGCGGGAACCGGCGTGGGCCGCGCCACTTCTGGTCCATGCTGGCGTTTGCTGGCGCATGCATTGTGGGCCGCCGTGTGCTTTCGGGCCGGCCCAGCAGTAGCTGATTAGGGTTTCCATTTTTGTTTTGTTTATTCTTTTTCATAGATTTGTGTACATTTTCAAAAATGTGTATCTCCTAGTTGGTAGATCCAATTGATGTGGTTCCAATTTTGTTGAGCTCCTGGTAATGTCTAGTTTTTATTAAAAATATAATTTATGCCATGTTCTGTTATGAAAAATGGAGTTGCTAATTATCTCTTTTAATCATGTGGGAAATAGGGGTAATTATATCTTTTTCTGTGTTGCTCCAAATGGCATGAAATTTTTATGGTGTACTGCTCATATCATGAAAAGCTTGTAGTTAAATTTTCATACATTTTGGACACTGTAGGAAAGAGTTAGGAAATTCTCTTGTTTGCATGGATGGATCTTGTGTGAATTTTCATAATTTTTCTATAGATCCAGTAAAGGTAAAATTTGGTGAGTGCTATTCTTATACTAGAATGATGCTAGAAAAAATGTGAAATCTGTTGATTGACACTTTTCATTAGGGTTTCCTAATTATGCTAGAAATAGCCCTGCCATCTATTATTTTTGATACAGCAAGTTCTGCTTGACAAATTGCTTCAAAATTTTTATAGTAGTCTATGTGAAGCATGAGATAGCTACTGTAATTTTTGTAGATTTTTCTGAATAGTTTTACTATATGTTGCTTTAATCACCTAATTAACTAAATAAATTAGAAAAGGACATTAAATAATTTATTTAGAGGTTGGCACTATACTTTCTGATGTTCCTCTGGTATGTGCAACAAGTTGGTAGTCTTGGTTTGGTCCAATTATGCTTTTGCATCATCACTAAATAATTAATTTAGTAAACCTGTCATTTCTGGACAGATTCTATGTTTACCTTAATTCGATTTGGTTAACGTAAGAATCATGCTTTTATGTTTACAAATGATTTGTAGAGAATTTCATAAGCTTTCCAGAATGTCCTCTTGCAAGTCATTTGAATTTATAGAACTCTGGTTATGATTGAATTAAGGAACTACTCGTTTGAATGTAAAACCTTAACTTTGATTTAAGTATGCCTTTACTATTTCCTAAGCTTGTGGTAATGTTCCTAGGTGTTAGGCCTTTAACTGATGATGAGCATCTTTATCTTAGGTTATGCAAGTTAGGTAAGTAGATCTCGTTCTTCAAGTTAAGTTAGATACATGTTTTAAAGTGATTTGAATAGAGCTGTTCTTAATCGGTAAACGAGTGTCCAGTGATGTTTTCGTTAAACACTTACTGTGATTCATTCATCATGAGCATCATGTCATTCCTTATGCATCCATGATATTTATCTTGTGCATCGGCATGCAATAGGTGTATCGTAAGGTGTGACACTGTTGGAATTCAAGGAACTGAGCGGGGAGTAGCAGCAGCCAACACTGGAGGTTCAGAAGGTGCAGCCCTCGGGAGAAGTGCCAGACGAGGTCGCCGTTGAGTGCCCGGATCACCGTCCATGCAACTTTGTGAAAGGCAAGCCCCGGAGCATATTAAGCCTCCTAATTTCCAAAATGCAGTTAAAGTATTATTGTTACATATATATATTGTTGCATTAAGTTTAGGTGTTGGATGCAAACACTTGCTGCATTGGTTATCCAATCCTTGTCCAGATATTGATACCCTGAATCCTATGTAGCTCAGGTTCATGTAGTGCTTAGCCCTGCTTAAACGCGGTAGAAGTCAGGTGATTTCCTGTCACCTGCGAGATATAGGAATATACATATGGCACGGTTGGCTATATTTGCTATTGTGGAAAAGAACCTGTCTTAATTTGAAATGAAGACCGAGCGGAGGCTTGCCGGTTTGTAGTGACTCCGTCTGTGTCACTTAAGGACTGAATCTTGGAGCCTTTCCTGTTCATGTTGAACGCATGCCTCTCTTAGTTGGCCGTGTCCAAAGACCGACCACGAAGCCGAGTAGCTCACCTCAGGCCAGGAGTCGATAAGTATAAAGTGCGCCTTGGAAGGGAGCCATAGGCATGAGTCCAAGGGCATGTGATTTAAAAGTCCTGATCGTCCTGGCAGAAGGGTAATCCCTGAGAGTGCTGGCACTGATCGAACCCATGAATTTGGTTCCTGAGTTGTACCAAAGGTGACCCAGGCTACCCTTGCAAAGTTTGCCAGGGTGAGAGTTAGGAATACCCCCTCAGCTGAGTTGTAATTCGATTCAAGTCACCGTCTCTCCCGGTTAGTGAGAACTTGACGGGCTTATCTCCAAAGTAGATACACTAAATAACATAATGGTTCTGAAAGATGATATGATGATGACAGCCTTATTATACCTGCTATGGTTAATATTGTTTGCTCCTAATAAGTGAGTGCTCTAGTACAGGTGCAAATCTAGTGGACAGGTAAATGATGATAAACTTGATGCGAAGTTTAAATTGGTTACTATATTCATAAGCTCTTTTATGCAACTGTGTCCAGCTAGCCCACTTCATAAGCCTTGCATGACCCTTGGTGTCTTTTATTTCTGGTTTTGACAGGTAAGTCTAGCTAAGTACCTTCTCGTATTCAGGGTTTATCTCCCACCTGTTGCAGATGACCAGTTCTACTTTGGTTGCTGCAAGTATTGCCTTCTCCCGGCTGGGGATGAAGACTAGACCGTTGGGCGCGGTCTCTCCTAGTTCTCGTACCTAAAGATGCTTTTGTGGGGACATGACTAAGATCTGGCAATGTATTTGAAACTATGAAGTTATGTACTAAACTATGTTGCTTCCGCAAATTTGAACTTGGTTTGTAATATTTCATTTGAACTCTGATGGATGTAATCCGAATGCTACTTGTGAAATGTTGTAACGAATGATGTGTTGTGTTGAATCACTCGGTCTTGGTTTGTATGTCGAGAGTTGGTTGAAATCCTTCGTGATTTCCGGACTACCAGGATTATGGGAGCTTAAGTACAGGAATTTGGTCACTTCGGTGATTGTTTTTGTACTTATGTTCTTATGATTTGGTCGGTTCTGTTACAGCTGGTATCAGAGCAAGATTCGACACTAAACATGTCATTTGTGTATTTAAAACAAAAGTATTTGTGAAAATTCTAAATTAAATACTAAGTATTGCCAGTGGTCATATCCCTTATGCCCAAATAAGGACTCTTAGGTGGCTTATTAAAGTACTAACTTGGGGGTTCCTGCTTGTTTCTGTTTCGTTGTCCATACGGCGTGCTATTGTATGGATGTCATCCGCTTGGGTGGTAATGTATGGATCAAAATACCTCTACGCTCTGGTAAGTGGGAGTTGTGAGAGCATGACCGTCCAACCGTCGGTCTAGGGGAGAGTAGTTGTGGTTGCTCGCATACTTACATGTTCGATCATGTATCTATGAGAGTACTTAAGTGTGGGTATCTCTGTCGGGTAGCTGTGATAGTAGAGTATATGCATCGGGGGATGTATGTATGAAAGTATTTAGTTTACTACTTACTTTACATGCCTTTTTGGGAAAGTATTGGGCTGAAATGAAATTTTCCGCAGGTACACTAACAACGTATCATTGTAGATCGACTAGCTACCGTATATGAGAGAACGTATGTATGCCACCGTATATTTCGCTAGCCTTTAAATTTTTCTAGGTTTGTGAGGACGTACGGATCATGCATGCATCATGTTCAAGCATACATAGCATTTTGCATTACTCCCTCCTTTAAAATTGATGGTCTCGACTAATTAAATTTCATATCCCTTAAATGATTCTCCCCTTATGTTGCAACTTTTTGCTATAGATGGCGCGCACGAAATGCGCTGCTCGCAAGTCCGCTGGAGGCAGGGCGCCTCATCACCGGTTAGCTCCTCGTGAGCCCCGTCCGGAGCCTACTGAGGCAGAAAGGCTGAGGGCAGAGCTAGCCTAGGTGACTGCTGAGAGGAGTGCAGCTCAGCACCGTTTGGAGCAAGTAACACAGGAACGGGATCAAGAAACCCTGGAGGTTCAGAGGTTGACAGTTGCTAACCGCAACTGTGAACGTATGTTGATTCACGTGCTGAACCAACGGAATGAAGCCTGGAACAAAGAGAATGTGTTGAGAGCGCGACAGGTAGAATTGGAGCAGCAATTGGCAGCTACCAAAGAGCACAATGACCATCTCCATGAGGAGGTTCACCTGTTACACAATTAGCTTCACCCTCTCCTGCCCCCTGATGATGAGAATGACAATGAGGATGAGATGGGCTCTGGTGTCATCATGGCTGAGGATGATGATGACATTGAGATTAATGGACCTAAGGACGTTCCACCTGATGAGGAGGAAGATGAGGAGTTAGAACCTGCTAGTGATGAAGATGGAGGAGAGATCTTCGACACTTACTTCGAGGACGATGCGTAGTTTAGCTTACTACTTAGCTAATGCGCTAGAGCTAGTCTTTTGTTGATCCTCATGCATGAACGAGTAGCTTGTAATAAGTTAATCGTTGGGATGTAATATCGAACCTTAAGTTATCTTTGATGTTAGTTTGGAACCTCTATGGCTTGGATGTAACCTATCGAACGTGTTATGCTCCACGTATGTGAGCCTTTGATAAATTCCGTCTATGCGGTCTATAGATCTTGTTGTTGGTTAAGTTCATCGCATTAATGTGTCAATCGATGTGCTTGATGAGTTGTGTGATTGTGCCTCTGTTGATAGTATAAATTCATTCTCCTTTGGAGTCAGTTTGGCATAATTATACAATTCATCTACAAAATTTCCACATCATCAGTGCTCATTGGCTATACATTTTGCAGATGGCTTATAATCTTCGTCGCGGTTGTAGCTTTGGAGATGAGGAACAACCACCTCCTCCACCGCCCACACCAGCTGAGCTAATGCAGATAGTCGTCGAAAGTCAGGGCATGCTAGCTGAGGCTATGCGCCAACTGGCTAACCGTGATGACCGACATGTCCGCCAGGGACCCGAGCCAAACCAGTATAGCAGCTTTAAGGACTTCATGGACACAAAGCCTCCTATCTTTCGAGAGGCAGAAGAACCATTACAAGCTGATGAATGGTTGAGTACGATAGAGCAAAGGTTTGGATTGCTCCGTTTGACAGAAGGTATAAAGGCCTCGTATGCAGGACACCAGCTCCAAGGCCTTGTAGGCATCTGGTGGACCCATCATAGGACCACCTTCCCTGCAAATGTTGAGGTGGTTTGGGGCCAGTTCCAGGAAGCTTTCAGGGGACATTTTATCCCTCCTAGTCTCATGGCCATTAAGCATACCGAGTTCATGAAGCTAACTCAAGGCAACAAGAGTCTTACTGAATATCTCCAGGCATTTAACAACCTAGCGAGGTATGCTCCCGAGTTCGTTGATACTGACGCCAAAAGGATAGCTAGTTTCAAGAGGGGACTTTCCCCTAAACTGATGAAGTCTATGGGCAACTGCAAGTGTGTCACCTTCAATGAGTTTATCAGTGACACCCTGACTCAGGAGAATAATGATAAGGTGTATGCTGCTTCCAAGACCCATAAAAGAAACTTTGAGGCAGGTGCTTCTTAGTCTAAAGCACCAGTGGTATCCAAAACCCAATATCGTCCACCCAATGCTAATGTCCGGTACCGCCCACCTCAGAAGAAGAATCAAGCTAAAACTAGTTTCTGCAAGGGGTACACAGTTTCCTTGCCCAAGAATACCTCTGGACAGGGTAGCTCCAATGTCCCGCCAGCAAATAGGCCGTGTTGGAACTGTAACAAGTCTGGTCACTGGGCTAGTACTTGTCCCTATCCTCCCAAGCAGAATGCTCAGGGAAACATCCGTCAAGGGCGTGTTCACTACACTACTGTGGAGGAAATTCCTGCTGGTGAAGTGGTCACCGCTGGTAAGTTCCTTGTTAATGATCACCCTGCAGTTGTGCTCTTTGATTCGGGTGCTTCACATTCCTTTGTGAGTTCTACTTTTGCATCTATGCATAAGATGAATGTGATTACAATTGTCAAGGGTGGTTATTGTATTAGTGCTGCTGAAAATAATATCATGACTAACCAAGTAGTTAAAGATGTAAGGATTGAGATTAGGGATCGAGAGTTCCTTATGGATCTTGTAGTTCTGCCGTGGGTAGGAATCGATGTAATCCTAGGGATGAAGTGGATGAGCGGGAATGGAGTGTTGATCGATACATCAACCCGTGTGGTAATGTTGAGGGATCCCGTGGATAAGAAGGGTTTTCTAGTGCAGTTACCTCGTGATATCACTATCCACAATACAGCCAATGCTACCCTAGCCAAAGCCATTGAAGATATACTGGTTGTCTATGAGTTTCTCGATGTCTTCCCTGATGACTTGCCTGGATTACCTCCGAACCGTGAAGTAGAATTCAAGATAGAACTCATTCTAGGTACGGCTCCTATTTCTTGAAAGCCCTATAGAATGCCGCCCAATGAGTTGGCTGAGCTGAAGATTTAGTTGAATGAGCTATTAAAGAAAGGTTTGATTCGACCTAGTTCTTCTCCTTGGGGTTGTCCGGCTATCTTTGTGAAGAAGAAGGACGAGTCTCTGCGCATGTGTGTAGATTATCACCCCCTTAATGTTGTTACCGTCAAGAACAAATACCCTCTTCCTCGCATCGATATTCTATTTGATCAGCTCTCTAGAGCTAAGGTATTCTCCAAGATCGATTTGAGGTCTGGCTACCATCAGATCAAAATCCATCCTGAAGATATACCTAAGACAGCTTTCTCTACTCGTTATGGCTTGTTCGAATACCTTGTCATGTCCTTTGGGTTGACAAATGCTCTGGCACACTTTATGTACCTGATGAATTCGGTATTCATGCCGGAATTGGACAAGTTCGTCGTCATGTTCATTGATGATATCCTTGTATATTCTCAGAATGTAGAAGAGCATGCTGAACATCTGAGAATTGTTTTAACTTGATTACGTGACAACCAGCTTTATGCTAAGTTCAGCAAGTGTGAATTCTGGTTGAACAAGATACCTTTTCTAGGTCATGTGTTATCTGGAGATGGAATTTTGGTTGACCCTACTAAGGTGCAAGAAGTTCTAGAGTGGAAGGCACCTACTACGGTCATAGAAGTCCAAAGTTTCCTGGGTTTGGCTGGATACTATCGTCGCTTCATCCCGAATTTCTCAAAAATCGCCAAGCCCATGACTCGACTACTTCAAAAGGATGAGAAGTTTGTGTGGACTCCGAAGTGTGAAGAAGCTTTCCACACTGTGGACCTTACTAACCTCTGCTCCTGTATTGGCACAACCTAACATCGAGAAAACTTTTGATGTCTACTGTGATGCATGTGGCACCGGTTTGGGGTGTGTTCTTATGCAGGAGAGCCGAGTCATTGCTTATGCTTCGCGCCAACTTTGAAAGCATGAAATCAATTATCCTACCCATGACTTAGAGCTAGCCGCGGTTGTTCATGCCCTGAAGATCTGGAGACATTACTTGCTAGGTAATGTGTGCAACATCTATACTGACCATAAAAGTCTCAAGTACATCTTTACTCAACCTGAGTTGAACATGCATCAACGACGATGGTTAGAATTGATCAAAGACTACAACCTTCAAGTGCACTACCATCCTAGCAAGGCCAATGTGGTTGCTGATGCCTTAAGCAGAAAGGCCCATTGCAATTCCTTAGTTAGTGAAGACTTTCATCTGGCACACCTCCTTCATCCTGTAGTACTCCACAATATCACTATGGATTGCTCTCTTACAAGTCGAATTATCGAACTCCAGAAGACGGATGTGGGTGTGTTTCACATCAAGCGGAAGATGAAAGAGCAAGAGACCAAGCACTTTAGGGTCGATGACAAAGGAATTATCTGGTTTAATGATAGGCTTGTAGTACCCAAAGACAAAGAACTTAGAAATCAAATTATGGCTGAAGCCCATTCTTCTAGATTGTCCATCCATCCTGGTAGCAGTAAAATGTATCAAGATCTCAAGCTGTATTATTGGTGGACCAAGATGAAGAAAGAAATCGCAGCCTACGTGCCAAGGTGCGATAACTGTTGTAGAGTCAAGGCTATTCACATGAGGCCCGGATTATTGCAGCCACTCTCTATTCCTGGCTAGAAGTGGGAAGAAATTGTCATGGATTTCATTGTTGGATTACCCACTACCAAAAAGGGTTGTGATTTCATCTGGGTTATCGTAGATTGTCTAACTAAATCCGCTCACTTTATTCTGGTCAAGTCTACCTATCACCCTCACAATTATGCTGAGATTTATTTTCAATAGGTGGTACGTCTCCATGGTGTACCCAAATCCATTGTTTCAGATAGAGGACCGCAATTCATGGCTCACTTTTGGGAGTGCTTACATCAGAATCTTGGCACTCATCTAATCCGCAGTTCTGCCTATCATCCGCAAACATCAGGATAGACTAAGCGTGTTAATCAAATTCTTGAAGACATGCTTAGAGCTTGTCTTATCTCTTGTAAAGGCTCTTGGGAGGAATGGTTGCCTCTCGCTGAATTCTCTTATAACAATAGTTATCAAGAGAGTATCAAAATGGCTCCTTTTGAAGCTCTTTATGGCCGCAAGTGTAGGACTCCTTTGAACTGGGTGGAACCCGGAGAAAGAAGATTCTATGGTATTGATTTTGTAAAAGAAGCCAAAGAGCAAGTCCAAACTATACAGAAGAATATGACTGCCGCTCAGGCTAGACAAAAGAGCTATGCTGACAAGAGAAGAAAACCTATTGAGTTTGAAGTAGGTGACCATGTTTATCTAAGGTATCCCCTATGAAAGGAGTAAAACATTTTGGAATTAAAAGGAAGCTTGAGCCTCAATATGTTGGACCTTACCAAATTATCGAGAAAAGTGGAAGAGTAGCCTATAAACTCGATCTACCACGTGAGATGGGAGCTATATTCCCGGTATTCCATGTGTCTCAGCTGAAGAAGTGTCTCCGTATTCTCGAGGAAAGAGTAGCAACGAGGAGAATCAACTTGAAATCTGATCTTTCTTATGAGGAGAAGCCCGTGCAGGTTCTGGATACTTAAGAAAGGGTGACTCGTAGGCGAGTAGTTAAGTTATACAAGGTAGTTTGGAGTAATCATAGTGATCGGGATGCAACATGGGAGCGGGAAGATTATTTAAAGGAAAATCATCCAACGTTCTATACTAAATGGTACGCTTTCCAAATCTCGGCACGAGATTTTTCTAAGGGGGGAGGGCTGTAACACCCTAGGTGTTTGGCTTCTACAAAATTGCATTTCATTTCATAAACATGTGCATCATCTATATCATCATGCCATTGTACTGAAACATGTATATGCAACATTCTCAATTATGTTTGTTTCATACTTGATTGCTTGTGAATGGTAGTAGTGCAACATGTGAATGCAACATGAGTTTCTCATACCTTGAAACATGGCAACATGGTAGTAATATGACAAGTGTAAAATTACAACAAAGTCATGAAACATGTGAAACATGGAATTGCAACATTAGAGTGAAATTGATTGTTTTGTTGCTTCATCACATGTGATCATTAGAAGTTGGTATAGCATTTGTGTAAAGTGGTTGATTATGGTCTAATACACCTTAACTACACTTAGGGTAATTGATGGGACATTGTTCATGTGGACCAAAATGACTAAATTGCCCTCTAGTGGAGGTTTGACTTAGAATGACCGTTAAAGTGCCACTGTTTGACTGATTCAAAAGACCAACCTAGAGACCTTGCATGGCTGTGCACCCTTTACCAAAGTTGTAGCCAATTTATCAAGGAACAAAAGTCTCAATATGACCATCCCATGAAAATGGCTAGAACATGTTCAAACAAGGCTCACAAGTCATATTTCCATGCTGAATTCACACTTAGAAAATTTGCTAAGTCATAAATCCAGTTTCAGTTGGATCAAGCCAACTTTGGCTTGATGTAACTTCTGATCCATGGAGAATTAGACGATGATCCTTGAATAGAAGTTGGAGATGGATGGTAGGCCTACAATTTTCATGTACCCGGTTTTTGCAATGGATCAACGGTTTAGCCGTATTAACACGTTGAAGTCGCGCTGTCAGGCGGTTCAAGTCATCTGTATGCGAGCTACAGTACCTGACAGCCATCAGACAACGAGCGCCGCGTGGGTGACACTCGTCATCGGTCTCCTGCTCACGCTGCCATGTGCCGTGGATGCCCTAGCACGGCCGGCCACGACTTGAGCAACACCCCGCACGCCTGCCAACCAACTCGTCAGTTCTGATTTCATTTCCTCGGCTTCCTCCGCTTGCCCGTAGCTCCGCAGCAACAGCCGCCACGACTCCGACGAGCTTGTGCTCGCGCACCACCTCAAAAACGCGTTGGCCAGCTCGTTCGTAGCTTCGTCGTGCTCTTCTCCACCTCCTCCACCTCTCATCCGTGTCGTTTGGGGCTTGGTAAGGGCGTATTCGCCATTTCCTCCACCGCCGCCATGGCAGGACCTCGCCGGAGTTGGTGCTCCACGCGGCCAACTGGCACCGCGGCCTTCACATCCCCTCCTCCATGCTTGGTTAGCTTGGTAGTGAACTGCGGAAGCTCGTACCGAGCTTAGCCGCACCCTACGGGGTCGGGCCTCGCCGGAGCCGGCCAACCCGTGGCCGTGCGCCGCCATGGCCGTCGCCATTTCCTCTAGCTACGGTAATAGCTGAAATTGATGGCACCTCTAGGTGCGCACGAGTGAGTCGAACCTGTTGGCACCAATGGCCTCGCCGGAGCTGTCACCGGCGACGAGCTACGCCGCCGTCCTTTCTTCCTCCCCTGCCTGTCTCTCTGTCTTACGGGACCCACGCGTCAGTCGTCGTACTCAGGCGGGAACCGGCGTGGGCCGCGCCGCTTCTGGTCCACGCTGGCGTTTGCTGGCGCATGCGTTGTGGGCCGCCGTGTGCTTTCGGGATGGCCCAACAGTAGCTGATTAGGGTTTCCATTTTTGTTTTGTTTATTCTTTTTCACAGATTTGTGTACATTTTCAAAAATGTGTATCTCCTAGTTGGTAGATCCAATTGATGTGGTTCCAATTTTGTTGAGCTCCTGGTAATGTCTAGTTTTTATTAAAAATATAATTTATGCCATGTTCTGTTATGAAAAATGGAGTTGCTAATTATCTCTTTTAATCATGTGGAAAATATGGGTAATTATATCTTTTTCTGTGTTGCTCCAAATAGCATGAAATTTTATGGTGTACTGCTCATATCATGAATAGCTTGTAGTTAAATTTTCATACATTTTGGACACTGTAGGAAAGAGTTAGGAAATTCTCTTGTTTGCATGGATGGATCTTGTGTGAATTTTCATAATTTTTCTATAGATCCAGTAAAGGTAAAATTTGGTGAGTGCTATTCTTATACTAGAATGATGCTAGGAAAAATGTGAAATCTGTTGCTTGACACTTTTCATTAGGGTTTCCTAATTATGCTAGAAATAGCCCTGCCATCTGTTATTTTTGATACAGGAAGTTCTGCTTGACAAATTGCTTTGAAATTTTTATGGTAGTCTATGTGAAGCATGAGATAGCTACTGTAATTTTTGTAGATTTTTCTGAATAGTTTTACTATATGTTGCTTTAATCGCCTAATTAACTAAATAAATTAGAAAAGGACATTAAATAATTTATTTAGAGGTTGGCACTATACTTTCTGATGTTCCTCTGGTATGTGCAACAAGTTGGTAAACTTGGTTTGGTCCAATTATGCTTTTGCATCATCACTAAATAATTAATTTAGTAAACCTGTCATTTCTGGACAGATTCTATGTTTACCTTAATTCGATTTGGTTAATCTAAGAATCATGCTTTGATGTTTACAAATGATTTGTAGAGAATTTCATAATCTTTCCAGAATGTCCTCTTGCAAGTCATTTGAATTTATAGAACTCTTGTTATGATTGAAGTAAGGAACTACTCGTTTGCATGTAAAACCTTAACTTTGATTTAAGTATGCCTTTACTATTTCCTAATCTTGTGGTAATGTTCCTAGGTGTTAGGCCTTTAAATGAAGATGAGCATCTTTATCTTAGGTTATGCAAGTTAGGTAAGTAGATCTCATTCTTCAAGTTAAGTTAGATACATGTTTTAAAGTGATTTGAATAGGGTTGTTCTTAATCGGTAAACGAGTGTCCAGTAATGTTTTCGTTAAACACTTACTGTGATTCATTCATTATGAGCATCATGTCATTCCTTATGCATCCATGATATTTATCTTGTGCATCGGCATGCAATAGGTGTACCGGAATGTGTGACACTGTTGGAATTCGAGGAACTGAGCGGGGAGCAGCAGCAGCCAACACCGGAGGTTCAGGAGGTGCAGCCCTCGGGAGAAGTGCCAGACGAGGTCGTCGTTGAGTGCCCGGATCACCGTCCATGCAACTTTGTGAAAGGCAAGCCCCGGAGCATATTAAGCCTCCTAATTTCCAAAATGCAGTTAAAGTATTATTGTTACATATATATATTGTTGCATTAAGTTTAGGTGTTGGATGCAAACACTTGCTGCATTGGTTATCCAATCCTTGTCTAGATATTGATACCCTGAATCCTATGTAGCTCAGGTTCGTGTAGTGCTTAGCCCTGCTTAAACACGGTAGAAGTTAGGTGATTTCTTGTCACCTGCGAGATATAGGAATATACATATGGCACGGTTGGCTATATTTGCTATCATGGAAAAGAACCTGTCTTAATTTGAAATGAAGACCAGGCGGAGGCTTGCCGGTTTGTAGTGACTCCATCTGTGTCGCTTAAGGATAGAATCTTGGAGCATTTCCTATTCATGTTGAACGCATGCCTCTCTCTTAGTTGGCCGTGTCCGAAGACCGACCACGAAGCCGAGTAGCTCACCTCAGGCCAGGAGTCGATAAGTATAAAGTGTGCCTCAGAAGGGAGCCGTAGGCGTGAGTCCAATGGCAGGTGATTTAAAAGTCTTGATCGTCCTGGCAGAAGGGTAATCCCTGAGAGTGCTGGCGCTGATCGAACCCATGAATTTGGTTCCTGAGTTGTCCCAAAGGTGACCCACGGCTACCCTTGCAAAGTATGCCAGGGTGAGAGTTAGGAATACCCCCTCAGCTGAGTTGTAATTCGATTCGAGTCGCCGTCTCTCCCGGTTAGTGAGAACTTGATGGACTTATCTCCAAAGTAGATACACTAAATAACATAATGGTTCTGAAAGATGATATGATGATGACAGCCTTATTATACATGCTATGGTTAATATTGTTTGCTCCTAATAAGTGAGTGCTCTAGTACAGGTGCAAATCTAGTGGACAGGTAAATGATGATAAACTTAATGCGAAGTTTAAATTGGTTACTATATTCATAAGCTCTTTTATGCAACTGTGTCCAGCTAGCCTACTTCATAAGCCTTGCATGACCCTTGGTGTCTTTTATTTCTAGTTTTGACGGGTAAGTCTAGCTGAGTACCTTCTCGTACTCAGAGTTTATCTCCCACCTATTGCAGATGACCAGTTGTACTTTGGTTGCTGCAAGTATTGCCTTCTCCTGGCTGGGGATGAAGACTAGACCGTTGGGCGCGGTCTCTCCTAGTTCTCATACCTGAAGATGCTTTTGTGGGACATGACTAAGATCTAGCAATGTATTTGAAACTATGAAGTTGTGTACTAAACTATGTTGCTTCCGCAAATTTGAACTTGGTTTGTAATATTTCATTTGAACTCTGATGGATGTAATCCGAATGCTACTTGTGAAATGTTGTAACGAATGATGTGTTGTGTTGAATCACTATGGTCTTGGTTTGTATGTCGAGAGTTGGTTGAAATCCTTCATGATTTCTGGACTACCGGGATTATGGGAGCTTAAGTATAGGAATTTGATCACTTCGGTGATTGTTTTTGTACTTACGTTCTTATGATTTGGTCAGTTCTGTTACACCCACCATTAGAGACAACATGGCCTAGGAAAGATACTTCCTTCAACCAGAATTCACACTTGCTTCGCTTAGCATACAACTTGTGTTCCCTGAGCTTCTGCAAGACCAACCTTAGATGTTCAGCATGCTCTTCTTCTGTTTTGGAGAATACCAATATATCATCGATGAATACCACCACAAACTTATACAAAAACTCAATGAACACCTTATTCATCAAGTACATAAAGTATGTAGGTGCATTGGTCAAACCAAATGATATAACAGTGTACTCATACAAACCATACCTCGTAGTAAAAGCTATCTTGGGTATGTCAGTTGCACGAATCTTCAACTGATGATAGCCAGAATGAAGATCAATCTTAGAGAAAACACAAGCACCTCTCAACTGATCAAACAAGTCATCAATTCTAGATAGCAGGTACTTGTTCTTGATAGTAACCTCATTTAGTGATCGATAATCAACACACATCCTCTGAGTACCATCCTTCTTATTGACAAATATAACTGGTGCTCCCTAAGGTGATGAACTAGGATGAATGAAACCTTTCTCCTGTAACTCCTTTATTTGTTTCTTAAGTTCTTCTAGTTCATTAACCCCCATTCTATATGGACACTTAGCTATAGGTGCAGTTTTAGGTAATAATTCAATAATAAACTCAATGTCACGGTCAGGTGGCATACCTAGCAAGTCATTGGGGAACATATCTGGAAACTCATCCACTACTGGGTCCTCCTTGTTGACACGATCATCAAGCTGGTTCACTGTGGCTGTCGGCTGTGCTTGTACTACAACATCAACACTGATTCTTTCCCCATTCGGTGCGGTCACAACAACTACCTTCTCCTTAAACTGAATCACTGCTTGCTGTTGCATCATCCAATCCATACCCAGAATCACATCAATGCCAGATGTCCTCAACACAATGGGGCTCACTTTAAACTCTACCCCCTTAAGATTAGACTAGTCGTAAGGCAACAATATGAACCTTGCATACTACCTGCTAGTGAGGTTACTAATATGAGATTTTGCATGGCACATAATGGTATGCTATGATTTCTAACAAATGCTTGTGATATGAATGAATGCGAAGCTCCAGAATCAAAAAGAACAGTGGCAGGGGTTGAGTTGACATCAAACGTACCAAGCATGACTTCTGGTTCCACAAGCGTCGTCTCGGTAGACACATGGTTCACCTTTCCTATGTTGGGTGCTGGCTTCTGGGGCGTTCCCTTCTGATTACTATGCTGACCCTGGGGTGTTTGCTGATTCTGCTTCCTAGGGCAATGGTTAGCATAATGCCCAACTTCTCCACAATGATAGCATACGTTGGGGGTGCTAGGTACATTGGTCTTCATGGGAGTGTTGTTGGGTGTTCCCTGTCGTGGTGTCTACGGACCACTCTGCTGCTAGGGACGTTGATTGCCATTCTGCTGCTAGTTCGGGTTGCACTAGGGGTACTAACCATGATTCCACTGATTGGGTGGTCCCTGGTACCTCTCCTAGAAGCCTTGCTGAGGGTTGGTGCACGGACGAGTATTACTTTTAGATGCCTGTCCCTGAAGGCTCCTCTTCTTGGCCTCCATCTCTTTGCGCTTATTATCAATAATAATAGCGCGATTCACCAATGTCTGAAAATTGGGGTATGTATTGGACATAAGCTGGAGCTGCAGACCATCATACAGACCCTTGAGAAAACGGCGTTGCTTATCAGCATCATCAGCCACCTCATTCAGAGCGTAACATGACAACTGAGCAAACTTGTCACGATACTCAGCTACAGGCATAGATCCCTGCTTCAGAGCTCTGAATTCTTCCTGCTTGAGCTCTATCAATCCTTCAAGTATATGGTAGGATCTAAAATTCTCTCTAAACTCCTGCCAGGTGATAGGAGGAGCATTAGCAGGACGTCCATACTCGAATGACTCCCACCAGTCTTGAGCTTCTCCCTGTAGCTGTCTTGACGCGTACAACACCTTCTACTGGTCATCGCACTGCGCTGTGTTGAGTTGCTTTTCTACTGAACGAAGACAATCATCTTCTTCCAGTGGATCTATGGCATGAGAGAACACCGGGCGACGGCCCTTTAAGAATTCACCACGCTTATCACGCGGCGCTCCACCAACTTGTTGATTCTGCACCAAAGCTTGCATAAGCTGTGTCTGCACTGCCAAGAGTTGCTCAATAGTCAGTGGCGGTGGTGGTGGTGGATGTGGTGGAACACCTCCATGACCTCGGCCTCTTCCTCTTTCGGACATCTGACATCCAACACAAATATTCAAAATTTAGAAATTTCCAAGTTAGAATACATTCTGAAAATTTTCTGGACGAGTCTCAACATCAGCAGCTCGGTAAAACAGTCATATCTCGAGTTCCAGAAATCCAAAAGAGACATACTTTATATGATTGGAAAGCTTAAGAACTTATATACAACTTTAATTCAGACCATATTTCCTGATGTTGTCGTTCGGTTACTCAAAACTAGGATACAACCAAAACTGTTCTAGATTCCAGACTGCAGAAACTTTAAATTGAAATAGCCATATCTCACAAACCAGATTAGATATAGAGGTGATTCCAGAGGCATTGGAAAGATACCTAAGTCGAGTTATTCTCATAAAAATTTCATAATTTTTGGTCAAGTAGATTTTAATTGGCATTAAGATAAGAGCAGACTGCTCCAAAAAACAGATCCAAGAGAACAAGATGTACCAAACCCAACTATTTATTTATTGACTCAAACTTTAATATTCTTAACTATGGAACTTGCGGACATGCCCACCAAGTTCCAGCAAGCATTACAAAAATCCAACTCATACATAAACATAATAACAAATCAACTAGGAACACCAATGTTCATACCACACTAATAAACTCGACTCAGCTTGACTCATTCTACTATCGTTTTATTACATAAAAGGGACTCCAACACCTATGGGCGAGGTTTATGGGGAAGCTCCTCGTATATCTTTGGCAGGTTGAGGCACACCCTTTGCTCATCTATCACCTGTTGGTGTCTCTTAATGGTTTCCTGTTGTGCCTTCAACTGATCCTCTAGTCGGCGAATCTTTGCTACGGACTCATAGCCAATGTGTACCATCACTTGGGTAGTTGGATCCATGCCCTGAGGGTCCATCATTGCCCATTCCAATTCAGGGTGCTAGCGAGGGAGGAATCGATAGTGGTCATCCTTCATATCCTCAAATCGACAACCATGGAGACCCATGCAGGCTACAGCGGCTGCATCTTCTATGCTATCCTCCATGGTGGCACAGTGAGCATGATGCACATAGTTTGAATCCAGCTAATATGCGCCCTTCTGTTCATCCTTGATGGAGATGCACACCCTGGTCTCCCAATAGGTGTCCTCTAGAGGGTGCGTGTGCTCGTTGTAGACGTACTCCACAATTGCATCCCAATCACCATAGTAGGTTTGAAGAATCCCCATGAGTCGGTGGTCCGAAACGGAGGATTCACATCCCGGCTTATACTAGACCTTTGTCATCCATCCTAGGGGAGGGATCGGCTCATCCTCTTCAACAGCGTCTTCCTCATCATCATCATCGGACAGTAAGACGACCTCTACTTCTTCGGGTTCCTCCTGGACTGGCTCAGGCATAGGTACATGTGTTGGCGAATCAAATTCTTGTTCCTAGGGTTCCTCCTCCTCAGGCTCCATGGACAAACCACGAGGCGGGTAGTAACCTCCGGTGCTGATGCGGGTAGTCTTACTGGCACGAGGCATCTACAGAATTAGATTTAGTTAGATTAGAAGCAATAATTTTCATAATAGAATAAGACAAAAGAAGCATAAGACTTTAGCAATTAGCAAGGGTGAGATGGAAAGCATGAAATGAGTGAAGCAAAAGAAGCTAAAATGACCATTGCTAACTAAGCTTGAGTCCTACAGTCAACATAGTTTTGATACCAATCTGTCACACCCGATTTTAAGGATAAAATGGGATGCAAAATCTAATGTGCGCCCAGAGATCAGTCACACACATAAGGCGACAAATTATGAATAGTATCATCACAAGTGTTTATTACATCACGAATAAGACAGAGTCTTCACATAAATGTAGCGGAAGTATAAGGAAAAGATCTCTCGTGGAAGCTCCATATCATAGGGACGTCAACTGGTTGACCACAAGTCTAGTAGTCCCCAGGGAAATTGTCATTACCATAGCCATCGGTTACCTATCTAGGATTTTTATTAAAATAATGAAAATAAACAAGCGTAAGTACATGTCATACTCAACAAGTGTAACATGGGATTCATGAGGCTCAAAAGGCTTGATAGGTTCAACGGCGTTCAGCTTTTAGTTGTCAAAATTTTAGCATAACAGTAGCAACAAATTGTTTCAATTCCCAATGCAAAACACATGATCAATGTAAACAAGAATAATGAATAGCATAAACTGATAATTCTTAGTGTTCATCTATTCCATAAGGGTTCCAAGGCCGCTCATGACCGTGAGCACGGCTGATATACCAGTTTTACACTCTGTAGAGGTTGTACACTTTCACTGTGAGTTGTGATACCCATATGCCCGGGTTTGCAACTCCCAAAACACTTCCAAGGTGAGCAGACAGGGGTCACTATGAAGCCTTTCAAAGGTTCGTCTAACAAGTTAGGGTCATTAGATTCACTCGGCAAACAGATATAGGAACCCCTTGTTGAATGGCACAATTCCATCGCGGCTATACACATAAGAGTAGAGGCAGTCCTATACCCAATTCATCAAGCCATTCTTACGCCAATAAAGGTAACCACTAATGAGCTAGAAAAGGTCCTCATACTGAGCTAAAGCTAGAGCCATGTAGCCCTCACAGTTGTACTGTAAGTCCCGAATGATCACTTACAGATAAGTCCTTAGGGAGAGGAATCTGAAGCATTTAGAAAGTAGCTAAACACTCCAGCCCCTGTTTCCAAGTTGCTAAAAAGTCATGTTTTAATGTTTCTTGCATATACCATTAGTCAAGTTACAAGATCATGGTTTAATTGAGCACTAGCAAAGCTACCCAATGCATATCCCGTTGGTGACAAGGTATAAGTTCAATTCTAGGGAATCCTTATCAAGGTGATGCATGCAACATGAATTTAATGCATTAAGGTGAATAGGAAACAAGGATGATCCCATGCTATACTTGCCTTGAACAAAGTACTCTTGCTGATCCGGCACGTCAAAGTAATACTCTTGGTCCCCCATGAATTGCTCACCGTCTATACTCGATAATCATAGCAACATACAAGCATACATGAGCAATCATGCATAGCAAACAAAAACTTAGTGGTTGCCACCACCAAGACGGCTTGGAGCAACGAGGATCGTCGAGCGGAGGTTGGTGATTGTCTCCAGCTCCGATCGTGGTGATTGTGAGGGGTTCTTGACCTTTCCCCGATGGAGATTCAAAAGGTACTCTAGGAAATTGCTCGTAACTTGTGTGATCCTCATTGTTTACACCAAAATTTGGAGAGAAGAACGTGGGAACTCGAAGCTTCCAAAATTATATCGATCAAGGACTCGATTGCATGAAGATTGATATCAGCTGATTCAGAGGAGACACTGGAATCGGTTCTCTTTGAATGATGTCGGCAAGTAATGATAATGGGCTACGGTTGGCGTCGGGAGATGCATATCGGACTCTACAAAAAGGAAAAGATTAGGGTCCAAGTTATCTTAAGATTAGGAATGTTCTCTTTTATACCAAAGACTGTAATGAGTCGTACTCGAATAGGATTCATGTTTAGGCTCTGGGTATAAATATTGGATCCCGGCTATTGTAAAGGACAACCAATCAATCAAATACAAGTTACTTTTTTGGCTCCAGCCACCCCTTAGGAGTAGGAGTAGAGTAGATCTCGGTGAGTTCTTCAGCGAGCAGGGCTGCATCGGTTCGGCCGACCTCCAGCTTGTCTGTAAGTACTATCACTTCCTATTCTTCTGTTTGTACAGCTGCATCGATCCGGTCGACCTCCACTATGACTCTGGTATAAGCTAGTTATCGACTCTTGTCTAGTTCAAGTACGGCTGCATCAATCCGGTTGACCTCCACTGCTCAAACTAGATTATGGTCAAGTTATCGGCTCTATCTAAGGGTGGCGTCCTTTAGATAGATTTATTAAGTTACCAATATTGCTTATTGCTTTCATTATTTGTTTAATTATAGCAATATCACTTTGCCTGATTGGGATTGATCTAGATCGGCCTTATATCCTATTTAACCCATCATTTATTAATCTAAACTGATCTAATCTATACCTTAAACGATGAGTTATGTTTTATCGACTATTTTATGTCAATCTTGATCGTGCATAGTGTGCGGTTAAGGCATGCCTGGTCTTGAATAGATCTATCGGCTAACAGAAACCGTTCCATGGCCTGTTATCATGGCCTATGTGATTCTGCCTCACACCCCACTGTTAATACTGTGGAGCGGAGACCGTTATTTGGTAGATCTATTCCTGATAGGGCATGACCTTAATTGTGTGCTATGCCTGAATCGGCTATTTTAGCCGATATCGAGTGTTTTCACATATACAGTTCACACCATGAGACCGTTGAAGTAAGGGTAGATTGAAAGATATGTTAGCCCCATGATCTTATTATTGTGTTATGGCCTGCATGGTTCTGCCTCATGCCCCACTGATATTAGTAATAAGTTAGGGTCATCAAATCTATTGTTGTTTCTACGGCCTGCATGATTCTACCTCATGCCCCACTGGTCAATACGATAGATGAGATCTAATATGTATGAGAGATGTATAGCTTGAAGCAAGCACCTAGAGCATGTATGAGAGATTGAAGGACTTCCTACTCTCTAAAGGGTTCATGATGGGCAAGGTTGACACCACTCTTTTCACCAAGAAGATTGGCAAAGACTTATTTGTGTTGCAAATCTATGTTGATGACATCATATTTGGATCAACCAATCAAGACTTTTGTGAAGAGTTTGGAAAGATGATGCTAATGAGTTTGAAATATCCATGATTGGAGAGTTAAGTTACTTCCTTGGTCTTCAAATCAAGCAATTGAAGAATGGTATATTTGTGATTCAAGGCAAGTATATCAAAGACATGCTCATGAAGTTTGGCATGAATGATAGTAAAGCCATTAGTACATCAATGGGAACAAATGACAACTTGGATAGTGATGCAAGTGGCAATATGGTGGATCAAAAATTGTATCGGTCTATGATTGGAAGCCTACTCTATGTGACTGCATCAAGGTTGGATGTTATGTTTAGTGTATGCATGTGTGCAAGATTTCAAGCCTCACTAAGAGAAAGTCATTTGAAGGCTACAAAGAGAATATTTAGGTATTTGAAGCATCACAAAATGTTGGTTTGTAGTATCCAAAGGAGCAAAGTTTGAACTAGTTGGTTACTCTGACTCGGATTTTGTGGGATGCAAGGTTGAAAGGAAGAGCACCTCTAGCACATGTCAATTATTGGGAAGATCACTTGTTTCATGGTCATCAAAGAAGCAAAATAGTGTCGCATTATCAACCGCCAAAGCCGAATACATATCCGCCGGTAGTTGTTGTGCACAAATACTTTGGATGAAGGCCACCTTGAATGACTTTGGAATCAAGTTCAAGAAAGTGTCATTGCTATGCGACAATGAGAGTGCAATCAAGTTAACCAACAACCCGGTTCAACATGTAAGAACAAAGCACATTGATGTCCGCCATCATTTCATAAGAGATCACCAATAAAAAGGGGACATTTGCATTGAGAGTGTGGGCACCGAAGATCAACTTGCCGATATATTCACCAAGCCATTAGATGAGAAAAGGTTTTGCAAGCTAAGGAATGAATTGAACATATTGGATTTCTCAAATATGTGTTGATGCACCCCCACTTATATGACATGCCTCTCCTTCGAGCAATCCAAGGTAAAAGTTGATTAGTTTGGCATACATCCTTGCTAAGGACATGTTTAGTGCATCTAGTCATCTTTCACATTTAATAGGCTCATTCAAGAAAATCAAATGATTTTGATGTTTGTATGGTACCACTATTGCTTCTATGCTTAATTTGGTCTAGTGGTAGCATATGACATGTTTGTGGGCTTGTAAACCTAGTGTTTGATCTAGAAAATGAGCTCTAAGTGTTTAACTCAATATGGTACAAGATAACCCTTATTTGGAGGTGTGAAGAAGCTTGTCCTTGGATCAAACCGAGTTAAATATCTTTGGCAAATGTTCTAGATTGAACCAAATTTGGAAAAATGATCCTCACCCCATAGATTGACTTTGATAATCTCAACCTATCTACATTTTGAACCTTTGTGGTCATTGATGACAAAGGGGGAGAAATAGTGTACAAAGATAGTGAAAAGACAACAAAGGGGGAGAGAAACAAAGATATAAGTGATAGGGGGAGAATTTGACATAGGGAGAGAGATATGACAAAGGAAGGGGATCAATTAAAATTTTAAGCACACAAGTAGGGGGAGCAAGCTCATGAACTTGTATGGTGCATTTGAATGTGCATTTCATATATTTGCTTGCATGGCACAAGTTTTAAATTTCAATATCCATGCTTGTGTGGTGTATGTTAGTTGTAGGTTTGAATGACGAAATGAAAAACTAGCATGCATAGGTTAAGAAACTAGACTTATGCTCATTTTATGGAAACTAGACCCATGCTTCTAATGTTGATCTCATGGGGTATTCTAGTTTTTGTGTATGTCTAGTTACTAATGGTACTAAGGATGGTATATTGGTGCACTCCGATTGGTATCACGCTTCAAAGGTCCATCTTTTATACCTTAGCATCATTTGGTAGACATTGTCTCCTATATTTCCTATCTAACCATATGTGCAAGCTACAATCCAAACTCTTAGTACATATGTAAGGGGAGCAATTGCTACCATATGGGGTTCATGAAACTTGTTCATATCCTTTTACACAAGGTAAATATGCTTGGACAAGCAACATGGATTCAATTAAATTTTAATTCATATCTTTATGTAAGGGTTGTCATCAATTACCAAAAAGGGGGAGATTGAAAGCTCTAGTTTGGTTTTGGTAAATTGATGAAACTCTATGCGCTAACCTAGTTTATCTAAGTGATTATGAGATATGTAGCACATTCCAAGTGGTGAAGCAAATGAAGATCATGACATGATGATGGTGATGCCATGGTGATGATCAAGTGCTTGGACTTGGAAAAGAAGAAAGAGAAAAATAAAAAGCTCAAGGCAAAGGTGAAATTGATAGGAACTTTTCGGTTTAGTGATCGAGACACTTAGCGAGTGTGATCACATTTAGGATCGATAGCCGTACTATTAAGAGGGGTGAAACTCATATCGAAATACGGTTATCAAAGTGCCACAACATGCTCTAACTCATTGCATATGCATTTAGATCTAGTGGAAAGCTAACACCCTTGAAAACTTTTGTGAAAATATGCTAACACATGTGCACAAGGTGATACACTTGGTGGTTGGCACATTTAAGCAAGGGTAAAGTAGATAGAGTTGAAAAGGAGTTAGTCGCGCTGGTCATAGAGTGACCGGATTCGTCCGAAATTGGTACCGGACGTGTCCGATATTTTATCCAGTCTTGGGGTAGTCAGACAGAAGTGACCGGACACGTCCGGAATCTGTACAGGATGCGTCCGATATTTGGACCTGAGGTGAGCAACTAAGTGAAAGTGACCGGACTCTGGATCAGTGGAGTGACTGAACGCTGACGAGTTACTGTTCAGCGTCAGGTCAAAGTGATATAGCCCGAAGCAGGACTACAGAGTGCGACCAGACGCATCTAGTCACCACACCGGACGTGTCCGATGTGAACCAGCTAGTCTCGGGTTTTCATAGCAATAATTGATCGGACGCTAGGAGCGTCTGGTCTGGTGTGATCGGACGCGTTCGGTCGGCCCAGAGTAGCTCTAGGAGCTCTCTGGACTCGACCTGACGCTGCGTCTCCTATGTCAGGTCATTTTCTAACAGCGCGTTCAATCACGTAGTATTACTATGCACAGAGATAGCCATTGGGCGATAATGGCTAAACAATTTAAAAGGGACATGTGGCGGTCAGGCTGTGACCGGACGCAGCGACAGGATGTGTCCAGTGCAAACGACCTACGCATCCGGTCATCTCGCAGTCAGCCCAATAATTGAGCCAACGGATCTATTATTTGGGGGTGTCTATAAATATCATTTGGCCGGCTCTAGCTCACTCTCTTGGTCATTTGCAATTACATAGCAACCTTGTGAGCTTAGCCAAAGCCCTCCCACTCATCTTCATCATTGATTCATCATCTTTGTGAGATTAGGAGAGAATCCAAGTGCATTGCTTGAGTGATTGTATCTAGAGGCACTTGGTGTTCATGTTTCGCTGCGGGATTCGCTTGTTACTCTTGGTGGTTGCCGCCACCTAGACGGCTTGGAGCAGCAAGGATCGTTGAGCGGAGGTTGGTGATTGTCTCCGGCTCTGATCGTGGTGATTGTGAGGGGTTCTTGACCTTTCCCCGGCGGAGAGCCAAAAGGTACTCTAGTAAATTTCTCGTGACTTGTGTGATCCTCGTCTTGTGTTTGTTGTGCGGCACCCTATTGAGAGTTTGGCGTGTGATGTCAATTAACGTGTGAACCTCCAAGTGAGTGAATCGCCACAACGAGTACTAGCTTGCTGGCAAGCAAGTGAACCTCGGTAAAAAATCATTGTGTCATCATTTGAGTCCGAGGTGATTGGTCTTCATTGGTATACATTTTTGTGATTGATTGGTTCATTCCTCGACTCGGCGATATAACCATCTTGCTCTCTCTCTTTCCATTACCGCAAATTAATTATCAAGCTCTTTAGTGTAGCTAGTCATGAGAGCTTGTTAGTTTAGTTAGTGTGGCTCTTTAGTTAGCCTTTAAGAGCACACTAACTTAGTATAGTGACATAGCCATTGTGTGGATAGAGACTATAGAAACTAGAATTGTGGTAGGTGGCTTGCATTTTTAGTAGGCTAGCACAACACTCGCTTCGTCTCATATTTTTCTAACTGGTTTGCTAAGTGTTGTTGTAGAAATTTTTAATAGGCTATTCATCCCCCTCTAGCCATTAGGACCTTTCAGCAGAGTTGTTATCTTCGCCAGAGTTGATATCATACTCTTCTTCACTTTGACCATTTGCGGATTCATCATCAGAAAGCAACTCGATATCATCCATTGATGTAAACCAAAAAATAATAAAGGTCAATCATATAGTGTTTGAAAAAAAGATGCAAGCTCATTGGATGACTCCACTCCAACCTCACTGTAATAATGAGATGCAGGTGAAGAAAATTGTGCAGCTCAAAAAAATTATGAAGGATAGCTGAAGCAACAACATATTCACAA
Source organism: Miscanthus floridulus (assembly GCF_019320115.1). Lineage (NCBI taxonomy): Eukaryota > Viridiplantae > Streptophyta > Magnoliopsida > Poales > Poaceae > Miscanthus > Miscanthus floridulus. The sequence goes on along the minus strand of NC_089586.1, from coordinate 35,606,376 downwards.
TTAAATTCATACCAGTTCACAGATTACTAAACACAAAAAGACAAACTCAGACCAACTAGAACATAGAAATGAATGCTCAGTGAAGAACACTGCTGCTAGGAGACCAGAGAGAGCAAGCAGACACCATGTCCCCATATTCACAATTTTAGTTTTTGAATAATGTTTTAGGCATTTCAGAGCAGTACAAAAAAAACTAAACAACCCAAATACAGATCGGAAAGGGATCAAGTACACACCTTAAACAGCGCACGATGGGACAGCGTGAGTTTTCCGAACCAATCGAGGCATCGCCAATGAAATCGCCTTGGGCAGGATAGGAGCAAACAAGCACTTAACCAGGTTAGAGGGAAATATATATATATAAGTGCCAGATATTGCACATGTTAAACAACAAAATTGCAGAAATCAAACTGTGCAATTTACTACTAGTAAATGTGCAATGAAGAAATGCATACTAAACATAGCTTTATTATACAGTATATGCAACACACAGTTCAAAAATATGAGCTCCAACTATCTAGATAGCAATGAAACTATCAATCAGAAGGATAAAACTAGTCCATCCAAACTGTAGATTGAAAAAATGATATTGCACCAAGACACAAAAACCAAAATCACTCCAATCTATAGTACTTCTGAAGCAACACATAAAATGCAGATAGTGTTCACATTGCACTTAACCTACTCCATCACTCTAATCTCCACTCTAATCAATCCTAATTCCATTTTGACCAAATAGCATGCTGCCCTGCCTCCACCTTCAGAGCAACAAAACAAATAATGACAACTATCTTCTGAATCATCTCAAAAAGTGAAGCTCTACAAACAACTGCTCTGAACTAGATTACTGAAACATACATGGAGCAGCAATGTTATAGTTTCTGAAGAATTTTTCAGACATTTTAGAGCAACACAGAAAGACAAACCGTGGTAACACTGACAGCAAATGTGGTCCTCAATAAATGATACCTAAGAACAACCAAAACGAGATCTAGCAGAAGAACAAGCAATGCATCAAAATGAGATACAGACACAAGCACCTGACCAACATAAAAAGGAGGACAACCTCACCCATAGCTCGCTAGAATGCAAACCGAAGAAGCTTCGCCCCACCCACCGCCTGCAAGTGGCGCCACGGCACAATGGGAAGCGAAGCGCAAGGAAAGCGCCCCCACCCACAACTTCACCCCACCAGTTGCCTGCCGCGAACAACATCGGCCGCACCCGCTGCCTGCTCGATAACCTCTGCCTCACCCACCGCCTACGCACGGCGCAAAAGCAAAGCAGCGGCGAGGAAACTGCCAGCGCCACCGCACGATGCGAAGAGGATTGGGCTGCAACCTAATCCTCAACCACATCCACTGCCGCAACCAAATTGACACCCACAACCCAAAAAACCCCAAATCCAAACCAAATTGGAATGGAATCAGTGAGAGGGAGGTGGCAACGGCACACAGAAACGGTGAGGGGCGGAGCACAAAGGTCACCTCTCAAATCGCCCCAACGGCGAGACAATCGATGTGGAAGAACATCTCTCCCCTTCCCTCAACACAGCACACAACAACAAAATCTACACCACCACCATGAAACAGAATCGAATATGCACCTTTGGTAGGAGTCCACAATGGAGAAGAACGAGTTTGCTGGAGCTCAACCTCTGGATCCAAAATTGCCTCTCAGATCGCCTTGGGAGTGCCTGGGGAAGACTAAGCAAACTGGCGAAGAAGACTGAGCGGTGGGCAGTGGGGAAATGAACTGGTGTGATTCCCAATTCAAAACAGTGAAGGCACTACACCACAGTGGGTGGCGCCGACAAGATGGCCCCATAAGGTCCAGACACAAAAAAAAATTGTGTGCTAGGAGGAGGAGAAACACATGTGTGCTCTATATCAATACTCACATGTGGTCGCCCCCTCCTCTCCCTCTCTTCCCACCGCCAGCGCCCCTCCCCCTCCTCTCCCTCCTCTCTCTTCCCCAACGGTGGATCCGGTGCGGCCGCCCCCTCCTCTCTGTTCCCCGGTGGCGGATCCAGCGGTCGCCCCCTCCTCTCCCTCTCTTCCCACCGCCAGTGCCCCTCCCCCTCCTCTCCCTCCTCTCTCTTCCCTGGCGGCGGATCCGGCATGGTCGCCCCCTCCTCCCTCTTCCCCGGTGGTGGATCCAGCACGGCCGCCCCCTCCTCTCCCTCTCTTCCCATCGCCGGTGCCCCTCCCCCTCCTCTCCCTCCTCTCTCTTCCCCAGCAGCGGATCCGGCGCGGCCGCCCCCTCCTCTCTCTTGCCCGGCGGCGGATCTAGCACAGCCGCCCCCTCCTCTCCCTCTCTTCCCACCACCGGTGCCCCTCTCCCTCCTCTCTCTTCCCCAACGGTGGATCCGGCCCGGCAATCCCCTCCTCTCCCTCTCTTCCCCGAATCCGGCGGCCGTGCCCTCCTCTCCCACTCTTCCCCGGTGTGGTGGGTGGTGGTGTGGTGGTGGTGGCCGGCGATGGCGTGGTGGTGGTGGCCGGTGGTGGCATGGTGGTGGTGGGCGGCGGTAGCCGAGGAGACCGACGGCGGCCGGCGGAGACCGGCCAGTGGTGGCTTCTTTTTATTTTTCGAAAAAATGTTTGTGGTGGCTTTTTTTATTTTTTGAAAAAAATATTTGCTGAGTGTATTTTGGGCACTCGGCGAAGTCTTTGCCGAGTGTCCAACAAAAAACACTCGGCAAAGTCTGTTTGCCGATAAAAATTCACCGAGTGTCGTTTGACGAGTGTCACACTCGGCAAACCCTTTGCCGGGTGTTTTTTAGGCTTTGCTGAGTGCCCTAATTCCCATAGTGCCCCTTCTAGATTGGACTAGGGTTAGGACATCACGGTGGGGCTGGCGGCTGCGGTGAATCTCGTGTCTTGTGCCCCAGCCCCCACCGTCCTTTTATGGTGCTACGCAACGGGGGGCCATTAGCCAGTAGAAAGGCTGAGCGCCCCCGATTAGGGAGCGGATCAAGGACCCAGGGCCAATTGATAGAGATCAACCTAACATTCTCCCCCTTGATCTCACCTTATGACTTAAACTTCACTTCATTTTTCTTTTTCCCATTCCATCACAGATCAGTGCATAGAGCATGCCTCATAGTCACGGTCAGTTGCCATTAGATTTAACAGCTACAATGCACCTCTCTGTTTTTAAACAGATACTCAACTAGCCCCTTAGTATCCAGAAATCATAGGCTTTTCCATAAACCCATGTCGACTATGTGTTCTCTGAACGCACTGGGTTGTAAGCCTTTGGTAAGCGGATCCGCAAGTACTTGCTTGGTACTCATATGCTCAATGCTTTCAAAATGATTCTGGATTTTCTCCTTTGCAACATATAACTTAATGTCAATGTGTTTGGCAGCACACTTGACCTATTGTCTTAGGAGTTAACTACTTTAAATGGTTATTGATGTTGTCTACCATTGTTAAATCTGGGTACAAATTCCCTTAACCTATTTTTGCATGATTCTTAAGCCTCATGTCAAGCTATACTATGGCATGCATTACTGATGACACCATAACTATTTCTTTGAAGCTTTTCCACAATAATACTCCAACTGCGAGTGTTAGCAACTACTGTGAATTTCACTACACATCTCGCCAAGACTTAACATTTATACCCTCAACTATTTGAGAGTACTTGTTCTTTCTTACTCAGCATTAGGCCTATGATACTTTGCAAAATTGCAAGACATTCTTAACTCTATTTCAGTGATCTATATCTAGACTGGATTTCTGCCAAAATATCCCGAATACGTAAACTACGTCAGGGTAAGTTCTTACTTGTACGTGTACACTCATCAAGCTTCCAACAGCCGAAGCATATGGAACCATGTTTATTTGATCGATCTCATATCGGTTCCTGGAACACTTAAAGTTCTCAAAACTATTACCCTTGACTGTAGGAGCAGGCGTAGGTTTACTCGCATGCATACTTTATTTCTTTAGAATCTTTTCTAAGTATACCTTTGCGATAGTCCTAATACCCCATTTTCTTCTATCTCGATGAATTTTGATTCCTAGAACCAATGACGCTTCACCAAGATCATTCACATTGAAACTTGAGGACAAAACTTCTTCTCTAGTGACAGATTAACATCACTACTAGTGAGTAGAATGTCATCTATTCACAGGATGTGAAAAATGAATTTTCCATTATTGAACTTCGCATAAACGCTATTGTCCTTCTCATTTTCTTAAAAACCCAAACTTTCTCATTGTTTCATCAACTTCAAATACTATTGTCTAGAGACTTACTTTTAATCCATAAATGGATTTCTACAGGTGGCATCCCATACATTCTTTTTCTTCTACGATAAAACCTTTGGGTTGTGCCATGTTAACGTTTTCATATAAATCCCCGCTGAGGAATGCCGTCTTTACATCCATCAGATATAACTCTAAATCGTAATGTGCCAAAAACACCATTTTGATTCTAAAAAATCCTTGCATGAGTCTAGAGAGTAAACTCTCATCGTAATCTATTCATCCTCTTTGCGTAAAGCCTTTTGCTACAAGTCATGCTTTATATCTTTCTACATTCCCTTTGGAGTCACATTTTGTCTTGTAGACCCATTAACAACCTACTGTTTTGGCTCCATTAGGAAATACTTCTAAGTCCCAAACATCGTTGGTATTCATCGAATTTATTTCAACTTTCATAGCTTCTTGCCATTTAAACGAGTAAATGCTTCTCATGGCTTGTTGAAATGAGGTGGGATCACCCTTCATTTGAATTTCTTTACTAATATAGACTTCATAGTCATCAGAAAACTGGTTTACTAATTCTTTGAGACCTTCTGGGGCCTCAGCTACTGGCACTTTCATATGGGACTATTGTTGCTCTTCATTGCCAAGAGACAATTGATTCTACAGGCTCCTGTATAACAAGATCCTTGTTTACATTATTCATCTTCTTCAAAGAGCTAACAACAGGTGTTGTATTAGTCATACAACATCAACAGGTATTGAGAAACTTATTGCTCCTGAGTCACTAGAGTGGGCACGCAGTCCTTCTTCTCTTCAAGTCTTAGGTCTCTACATACATCTACATACCATGCTCCCCCAGATCTTCTCATCTTTCCTAAAGATAGTGTATCTTTAAATATTTTATTTTGGGTTTAATATGTTAAAACCTCATATGGCGCTTTAAGCACCACCTCAACATCTTTGAGGCTGACTACGCTATCTTCCTATCGGAACTTTAAAAGGTCCAGGAATTTAGCTATTTCTCTGCTTAGGGGTATCATTGTTCTGACCGTTGTACTCCTCCAACGGTTTCATCTTAATTAATCTTTATCTCACTCATAATGAAGAGTATCTTTCTTAATTGATCTTTATCTCACTCTTAATGAAGAGTATTTTTCTTAATTGTTCTTAATATTCTCCCCCTCTAAATATGGCATGAATTTTACTGCCATAATTTCGAGAACTATTCAGAAAACCTGTGAATGAGGAGACACTTATAACTTACTTCATTCACATGATTATGTCATGTAAACAAAGTTATTTCTTAATCCGTTTAGGAGTACACTTTCCTTATTTCACTTCAAGAACTCAATGAGGTCATTCAATAGCAGTACTTTTGCAAGTCACGCTTGCATCTTTTCTTATCCTTTGGTTAGTATTGACCATAACGATGCATTTCTATTGTGCCACGGTTAATACTAGGACAGCATAACAGCTACCCAAACTTCTCTCGCTATGCGGGACACAAAACATGTGAATCATCACAAAACTTCTTCCACCATGCAGGATTGACTAGCATAAGTATTATGCCAAAACTTCTCCCCATGCTGGATACATCTATATGAAAACTTATTCATGACGACTAAAACATTCACTTATACTACATTTTTTAATTAAATCTTTCCGTTGGTTCCAATTTAATTAGAAAATTAGTAAACTAATAAAAAACTGTCATGAACTGGCTTGACTCAAGCCATTTTATTCACATACCCCAGCATTGCAGCCCGTTGGCATGCAGCCGAGTGATCTCGTCGGTTAAAAAATAAAACATACAATATGCTTCTGCATCAATTTTACATCACCGTTGGGCAGAGAATAGAATTAATGCATAAAACTAATAAATTAACTTGAAATCCATATAACTACTCTTCAAAATTAAATTCTCACATTGGTTCGGATTTAATTAGAAGATAATCAACATCATTGCAGCGAAACACGATAATAAAATACATTCTATTAGTTCAGGAGCATTTCTTGGTCTTTATCTACTCTCTGAAAAATTGACCATGTTGGTGTAAAATTTATCAGAGATTTAAACTTCAACCTTAAACTCATTACATTATTGTTATGATCAACGTTGGTCAGAAAATAACAATACCATAATTTAACATGAACAAATCGGACAACTCCTCTAATTTAAATTTTCCCGTTTGTTCCAATTTAATTAGAGGATAAACATAATCATAGTTTACTAAATATAACTACCCTTTGAATTAAATTCTTCCGTTGGTTCGAATTTAATTAGAAAATTATCAACATTAAACTTTGCAGCGGAAACTTAAACATAATTGGTGAATTTTACCCACAGGAAAATTCTCTTTACTAATTTTCTTTGAGCCATTAATCATTTTCCAGAAAATAACAATTTACTAGAAAAAGAAAAAAGAAAAAATGGCTCAATTCATTACTGTTCTTCGGCCCGACAGCAAAACCGGCCCAGCCTGCCTTGCGCGCGTGTGTGGCTCCCTCCCAGGCCGCAACCTGGGCCTGGGCCGAGAAAGCGGCTTGCCCGCTCTCGCCCGCCTAGGCCAGCATCCAGCTTGTCGTCTCTACGCCGTTGATGCAGATCGGACGGCCACATGCGCGTCTCGGCGGATCAAAACCGGCGACGACGATGCTCCCCCGAAACCCTAGCTCACTCTCTTCTCCCTCCCCTTCTATCTCAGCGCAGCCGAGCGGCAGAGCGCAGAGAGCCACCGGAGGAAGACAACGGCGCCGCCTCAGGCCCCTCGCTGGCACGCGCGTTCACACGAGGGTGAGCGAGCCGTCGTCGAGCGGCCTTGTGGTGGTGCCCTGAGCGCGCACGACACGGCGGAACACCGGCGAGCTGACGCAGCTCGGGTGGATCCTGCACGGTGGCGGGGTCTCCTTCCCGCGCGACGGCAATGGCGACGGCGGTGAGAGAACCAGGTAGGTCCCCTTCCGTCTCCATCCTTCTTCTAGGTTAGGGTTAGGGTTAGGGCTCGGGTCAACCCTCTGCCTCTGTTCATCTTCCGCGACTGCTCTTCGCGGGTTAGGGTTAGGGTTTGTGTTCTTCTCAAAACGAGACGCCCTTCTATTGTTCTCCTTCCCCTTCTAGGGTTAGGGTTTGAATCGAACCCTCTACTTCGATCCGAATCGGATCTTTCTCATCTCCTTCTAAACTGCTACTACCCCAGCCAGATCTATGCCTGGAGCCTGACTCCCTGGTGAGTCCCTCTCCCTCTCCGTCCATGTTCTTTAGGGTTAGGGTTTCTGATCTAGAAAACTATTCATCTCCTTTTGATTTTTACTCAATTTCCTTCCCCAATCTGCTAGATCTACACCCTAGAACCTGGTCTCTGGTACCATTGATGGAACTGAAAGCACTTCTAGGCGTAGATCAGTGGGTAGAACTTAGCTTAATGGGAGACTTGGTGATGTACCTCACCATACGCAGCCACGGCCACGGCGCCACTGCGACGTGGCCACTGGAGTCGTAGTAGTAGGGGAAGCAGAGACGTGTCCGTTAGGTCGTCGTAGGTAGCAGCAATGCAGGTGTGGTGCTTGTGGCAGCAGCGAAGGCGATGGCGCTTCCCGTCGCTTATAGCCCCCCTTCTAGATCGGACTAGGGTTAGGACATCACGGTGGGGCTGGCGGCTGCGGTGAATCTCGTGTCTTGTGCCCCAGCCCCCACCGTCCTTTTATGGTGCTGCGCGACGGGGGGCCATCAGCTAGTAGAAAGGCTGAGCGCCCCGATCAGGGAGCGGATCAAGGGCCTAATTGGTTGTTGGGCCAATTGGTGGAGATCAACCTAATAAGGGGATTTCAACATGATATACCGTGCTGAAGATAAAAATAATCAACGAGTAAACATTAGAATGCTTAACAGATTCAAAACAACATTGATAACCTTGAATTGGCGCCCCTAGAGCTCATGGGAAGACGGTTTACATGGTGTATTGATCAAACGTCTCCGACAATGACAAAAATTGACCACTTCCTTGCTTCAGCGGAATGGCTACAAATGTTTCCAAAAACGGATTTGTAAGCTCTAGCTTCACGTGGATGTTACTTTTGATTTCTACCGGGGTTTCCGATTTGAAGCGCATTGGGTCAACACACCATGTAAAGGTTTATGGCAAACAGTGCAAGCTGCATGGGAGCAGCCAGTTGACACCCAAAATGCTTTGCTACGCATGCATGTCAAACTACTAAGAACAGCCCGTGCACTAAAGGTCTGGAGGCGCTCACATTTTGGTGAGTGGAAGGTGCGGTGTGCCATGTTAGATATTATTCTGCTAGAGTTGGAAAAGGCTCAGGAGAGACAGACACTACTACAGAATAGACCTGTTGTCCCGGGCGGTAACAGCCTTTAGTCCCGGTTACCGCGCCGGGACAACGATCCCGGGACTAAAGGTGGAACCTTCAGTCCCGGGTCATCGAGCCGGGATTAAAGAGGGACCTTTAGTCCCGGTTGGTAACACCAACCGGGACTAAAGGCCCTCCAGCCGAGCGAACCTGGCGCACCCTTTAGTCCCGGTTGGGGTTACCAACCGGGACTAATGGTTCACCCTTTAGTCCCGGTTGGTAACCCCAACCGGGACTAAAGGTTCCTTTTCTTTTTCTTTTTTTTTGTTTAATTTGTTTTCAGTTCAGTTACACGTATTTGTTTAATATATAATATGTTTTTATGTACGTATTCTACACTGCTAATATAAATACACGCATGCGTATAATTACATCTAATTCTCATCTTGAGCATTATTATATTCGAATAAAGTATGAAACTATATATATTATAGATATATATATATATATATGTATATATACAACACTTTCATAATCTTGTTCTCGAAAATAACGATATCAATAAACATTTAATTTACATCATTTATTCCTTAAGATCAAAGTAGAACTCGCCGTTGGGATTTAGCACTTTTTCTAGAAGATATCCTGCTATTGACTCTTGAACTGCTTTCAGATGGTCTTTTTGCATGACCCTTCGTTTCAACCATTCAGTCTTGCATTTGAAATAAAAGGAAAAGTATTAATACACATATATGTATATATATTCATTTAAAAATAAATAAAAATTGATATATACGTACTCTGAGGACATCTTCAGGAGTTCTTCTTATGTGCGCAGTGATAAATTCACAAACGTAGTATCCACACAAGTTATTACCTGGTTCCTGCCGCAAACACCATTGTACGAGAAGAAGATTATTCTCATCATCTCACACGTAAATTGAAGTACGATATAGTAATTAAACACGTGGGGAAGTGTATATAGTACAACTTACTGGTATTTCAACTACATTAAGTGGTGCCTTGCAATCCTTGCGATGTTGCCGAATAAACTCTTTCCAAACCCTGTGCGACCAATAATGTACGATCGTTAATAAATTATGGCAAAGTCTATTCAATAATAGTTGTGCGCGAGAGATCGAAATTACCCCTGGATAATGTCTATCATATCTTGGTATAGTGCCCGTTCTTTTCTCAACGAGTCAAAGATTAGTAACCGACTTGAGTTTAACTCAATGACAATGAGTATCCAGTGAAAACTGCATTGGTTTATACACACACGTACATGCATATAAGTTGTATTGATATTACATAAAATGTGTAGACTACATTATTATTAACACTTACTCAAAGTTGTACGGGAAAAGTATTGTTGTCTTGTCGTGCTGCTTCACGAAGAACTTCATGATATTCGTCTGTGCTTCAGATACCCAGTGGTCCTTGACAATAATATCGGTTTTGAATACGATATAAGGATCAATGAAGCCAACACTAGTGTCTTGTATTCTTTGGAGCTCTGACATCTGGAATCTATATATAAATATAAGTTACATGTGAGGATAATTATATACATGTACGGATGCACCAATGACGAGTTCTGAAGAACTGTGTAGTGTGCTTTATTGAAATAATCGTCTTCCATGCCAATATATGTTTTCTTCCCTAAAGTTCCTTTACCACTGAGTCTCCCCTCATGTCGTGATTCAGGAACGCCAATTGGAGCAATGTCAGGAATAAAGTCAACACAGAACTCAATGACCTCTGTTCCATAGCCCTGGGCGATGCTTCCTTCAGGCTTAGAACGGACTTTCACATATTTCTTCAAGACTCCCATAAACCTCTCGAAGGGGAACATGTTATGTAAGAACACAGGTCCAAGAATACTAATCTCCTTCACCAAATGAACTAGGATGTGTGTCATGATATTAAAGAAGGATGGAGGGAACACCAACTCAAAGCTGACAAGACATTGAACCACATCGTTCTGTAGAGTAGCTAGTTCCACTGGATTGATTGCCTTCTGAGAAATTGCATTGAGAAATGCACATAGCTTCATGGTGGCTAGACGTACATGTGGAGGTAGAATTCCTCTTAAAGCAACTGGAAGCAATTGCGTCATAAGCACGTGGCAGTCGTGGGACTTTAAGTTTAGGAATTTTTTATCTGGCACATTTATTATACCCTTTATATTGGAGGAGAATCCCGATGGGACCTTGATGCTGCTTAGACATTCGAACATGCTGTCCCTCTCTTCTTTGCTAAGCGTGTAGCTAGCAGGACTTAAGTAATGACGTCCATCACCTGTCTTCTCTGGATGAAGGTTGTCTCGTTCTTTCATGCACTGCAAGTCCTGGCGTGCTTCAAGTGAATCCTTTGGCTTCCCGTACACACCCATGAATCCTAACAGGTTCACACAAAGATTCTTTGTCAGGTGCATCACGTCGATTGCGTTGCAGACCTCTAGGACTTGCCAATAGGGTAGCTCCCAAAAGATGGACTTCTTCTTCCACATGGGTGCATGTCCATTAGCATCTTTGGGAACAGATTCACTGCCTTGTCCCTTTCCAAATACTACTTTCACATCCTTGACCATTGCGAGTACATCTTCCCCGGTTTGGTTATGAGGCTTCTTCCGGTGGTCTGGCTTACCTTTAAAATGCTTCCCTTTCTTTCTTACTTGGTGGTTCAAAGGAAGGAATCGACGATGGCCAAGGTACACGACCTTTCGACATCTTTTCAAATATATACTGTCAAGGTCATCAAAACAATGTGTGCATGCATTATATCCTTTGTTTGTCTGACCTGAAAGATTACTTAAAGCAGGCCAATCATTGATGGTTACGAACAACATTGCTCGTAGGTCAAAGTGTTCTTGTTTGTACTCATCCCAGACACGTACACCTGGTTTGTTCTATAAAACTAGAAGTTCTTCAACTAATGGCTTCAGATATACATCAATATCGTTGCCAGGTTGCCTCGGACCTTGGATGAGGATCGGCATCATAATGAACTTCCGCTTCATGCATAACCATGGAGGAAGGTTGTAGATACATAGAGTAACTGGCCAAGTGCTATGACTAGTGCTCTGCTGTCCAAAAGGATTCATACCATCTGTACTTAAGGCGAACCTTAAGTTTCTAACCTCATTTGCAAACTCTGAAAATTCTCTATCTATCGCTCTCCACTGGAACCCATCAGCTGGGTGTCTCAGCATATTGTCTACCTTACGGTCTTCTTTATACCACCGCAACAACTTTGCGTGGTCTTTATTTCTGAACAAACGTTTTAAGCGTGGTATTATAGGAGCATACCACATAACCTTGGCAGGGATTTTCTTTCTAGGACGTTGTTCACCCTCGACGTCACCAGGATCATCGCGCCTGATCTTATACCGCGATGCTTTACATACCGGGCATTCATCCAAATTCTCGTATTCATTGCCATGGTAGAGGATACAGTCATTAGGACATGCATGTATCTTCTGGATTTTTAATCCCAAAGGGCAGACAACCTTTTTTGCTTCGTACGTAGTGGTGGGCAATTCATTTGGCTTCGGAAGCATCTTCTTTATGAGGTTTAATAAATTCCCAAATGCCTTATCGGATACACCATTCTTTGCCTTCCACTGTAGCAATTCCAGTGTTGTACCCAGCTTTTTTTGCCCCTCTTCGGCCATCGGGTATAGCAACTTCCTATGATCCTCAAGCATGCGCTCCAATTTAACTTTCTCTTTTTCACTTTCCCATTCTTGTTGTGCATCACGAATGGCATCGCCAAGAGCATCACCGAGATCATCTTCTACCGCTACCTCTTCTTCATCTCCCCCCATTGTAGTATCATCAAAGGCACCATACTGAGCAATAATGTCATCAATGTCTAAATCTTCTCCTTCACCTTCTTCCATCATGACCCCGCTTTCTCCATGCTTAGTCCAACATATATAGTTTGACATGAAACCTGACTTAAGCAAATGTGAATGAAGACTCATTGAGCTTGAATATTCTTTTAAATTCTTACATAGGGCACATGGACAGCATATGAAACCATCCCGCTTATTTGCCTCAGCCACACCTAAGAAATAGTGCAAGCCCTCTATAAAGTCTTGGGAGCGACGATCGGCATTGTACATCCAATGGCGTGACATAATCTGTATTACACGATAAATTATGAAAACCTTGAACATAATTAAGTATTTTATTACACAACATAAATGACACACACACGGTTGATTAATTAACTAAGCCTGGCTACAACGTAAGCAATCCCAACTATCACTAAACAAACTAAAACTACAATGCACTTCAGTAACATAATTATTTTGTGATCGTACGCAACTAAAACAGACAAATCATTCTTCTGTTGAATATCAATAAGCTTCTCCTGCTGGCTCACTGCCTCATCAGCAGCATCCGCTACCTCAAGCGCACCCAAATTCTGCACGTATGTAGCATAATCTTCCTCCCAGTACCAACCATCGCATCCATTGCTCTCCCACTGAAATTAAAGCCAAAAAATATTTAGTCAAAAATATTCAAGAAAAGCAGGTCAATTAGCCATAATTATAAAATGCGTAAGAAACTCACATCGCGATCCGGGCACTTGTAGAAAACACGACCCTTGTTGGGTCCTGTCTCTTGACTCGGTACTCCATCACAATCTTCTGCTTACACTTGCCGCAGATAATGAGAGGGAGTTCTGGCCTCAGTCGTTTCGCAACCGAACGAGAGGCCGAGGATCCAGTAACAGTTGTCATCTACTTTCTATACTTATTTTTGCAAACTAGTGTAAATTTCATATTTTCAAATATCCATCAAATTATAGCTTAAAAACATGTTTCAATAAATAACCATCCGTACTAGTTGACCTTGCTTACGTGATCATCTCGACGAGCATTTCTCCACCGGACGGCACCGTACTTGGCCAAGGAAGAGCTCTGATTCTACGAGAAAGGGAACACGGTCTTCCACGACCGTTGCCGCTCTCCCTCGTAGAATCAAAGCTCCTCCTTGACGTCCGTTACCGCTCGGCAGAGAACATGCTCGCCGATATGAACACGGTCCGCAAGTTTAACTAGTACGGATTTTCTACAATTTTCTAACAATTTTCTAAGTTTTTCATTTCATGGAAAAATTAATTCTAAGATCACGTAAGCCACCGGGGACGAGAATGGCGCGTGCTCCAGCGAGGACGAGCGAGGCGTGATTTTGATGAACTAATTTAACTTTTGTTTATCCAAACATATATGCAAATCATCATGTGATTTTGAGCTAAAAATGACATATAAAATCATAATAAAGTCCAACATATAAAGTTACACATGCATCTACATCGCAAAATGAGATAAGCTACTGATAAAACATAAGAGGATTAAGTTTGTTACCTCCAAAATCGAAGAGCAACACCAATGGAGGGGGAGAGTGCAAGAACAACAGCAAGCTGAAGAACAGAGGCAGTGAGTTTGAATAATGGAATGGCTCGGGCTCGGGGAGGAAGAATTGAGCAGAATTATAGGCCGGGATAATTAGTCCCGGTTAGGGGTCCAAACCGGGACTAAATATTAATCTTTATTCCCGGGGCATAACCCAAACCGGGACTAAAAGCTTTAGTCCCGGCTGGTATTACCAACCGGGACTAAAGGTAAACCTTTAGTCCCGGTTGGTAATACCAGCCGGGACTAAAGATCCCTGCCCCGCGGACGACCGTTGGGCAGGGACCTTTAGTCCCGGTTGGTATTACCAACCGGGACTAAAGGGTCCTTTAGTCCCGGGGGCAAAAAATGCCGAGGCTAATGCTAAATTGGAACATCGTTCTAAAGTCTGTTCTCTAGTAGTGAGAACCTAACTGAAGATGAGTTGGAGTTCAAAAGGTATCTAAAAGCCAAATCGATAGGGATGGCAGTGATTCAAAGAGCAAAGGCAAGACAGCATTCTCGTCTCACTTGGATCCGGAAGGGAGACACTAATACACGGTTCTTTCAACTCTACGCAAACGCCCGGCGAAGGAAGACATATATTGGAGCACTCCACTCTAACGACGAAATAGCGAGCTCTCAACAGGATAAGACCAAGGTGGCGGTCCAATTCTTCTCTGAGGCTGTTGGGACTGCGTTCACGAGAACGGGTTCTATCAACTGGGAGGCATTGGGGTATACCCCGCATAATCTACAAGACCTGGATGCACCGTTCACTGAACAGGAACTGCTTCAGATAATCAAAGAGTTGCCATCTGAAAAGGCTCCCGGGCCTGATGGATTTATTGGCATCTTCTATAAGAAATGTTGGCCGATAATAAAACATGATCTCCATGAAGCGATTCTCGGTTTCTACAATCATCGAACCTCAAAACTGAAATTGTTCAATGAAGCGAACATTGTGCTTATTCCGAAGAAAGAGGATGCCAGAAACATAACGGACTATAGGCCGATTAGTCTGATCAACAGCCTGGTCAAAATCATAACAAAAATCCTTGCAACAAGGCTAGCTCCACATATGAATGACCTTGTATCCCAAGCACAAAATGCTTTCATCAAGCGAAGGTGTATCCATGATAACTTCTTGTATGTCCAAAGGGTGATCCAGCTCCTATACATAGGAAAAAGCAGCCAACGCTTTTCATTAAGCTTGACATTTCTAAGGCCTTTGATTCTATTGGATGGCAATATCTTCTGGAGGTTCTTGCGGCGCTGGATTTCAGTAACAAATGGCGCAACTGGATTGCAGCGATCCTGGCATCCTCCTCTTCCAAGATCCTAATAAATGGTAGGCCAAGCCGGAGCATGAAACACGCACGGGGACTGAGACAAGGAGACCCATTGTCCCCTCTATTATTCATCATTGCGATAGACCCCCTGCAAAGAATCATCGAGTAGGCTGCACGGCAAGGAATTCTACAGCCAGTTCTTCCGTCCTTGGCGAAGCTGCGTTGCTCGCTGTACGCAGACGCCGCCACCCTTTTCGCAAATCCCTCTCCAGCAGAATTAAATAGCCTGCAAGCAATCCTCACATTCTTTGGTGACTGCTCTGGCCTCAGAGTTAACATGGCCAAAACAGAGATTTTCCCAACTCGGCTTCAGCCAGATATGGTGCAGTCCATCATTCAAAATTTTCCCGGGAAGATTTCCTGCTTCCGTGGAAAATACCTCGGCCTTCCGCTGCATACTCGAAAGCTTCGAAAGATTGAGGTGCAACCTTTAATTGATAAGATTGGAAGTAGGTTGCCGAGCTGGAAAGGGAAGTTTCTATTTTCATCTGGTCGAGAAACTTTAGTTAAAACAGTCCTATTTTCCTTACCAATATATCAACTCACGGTTTTCCAAGCGCAGAAATGGCTAATCAAGAGAATTGATAGGATTCGTCGTAGCTTCCTTTGGAGAGGGGAGACGTCGGAGAATGTAAGTGGAGGCCACTCGTTGATCAACTGGCCCACTACTTGTCGCCCAAATTAAAGGATAAGGGGGGACTAGGAATCCTGGACCTAGAGAGATTTACCAGGGCCATTCGATTGAGATGGCTATGGTTTCAGTGGAAGCAAAAAGGAAGGGCGTGGAACAAGCTGGACATCCCCTGCGATAAAACTGATCGTGAGCTTTTCAATGCATCGACAGTGGTCACCATTGGCAATGGCCGACAGCCCTGTTTTGGTCATCAACGTGGATCAATGGCAGCTCTGGGAAAAAGATCACGGTACATCAGGCTTTGACAGACGCGAAGTGGATAGACCATATATATCCGCCGGTATCTCAGGAAGAGGTGAAGGAATTTGTGTCGCTATGGGAGGCCACCCATAATATATCGCTGGATGATACAGCTGAAGACGACATTACATGGCGATGGACAGCAGATGAAGAGTATAGCACTCAAAGTGCCTACCAGATCCAATTTAGTGGAACTTTCAGTAAGATACGAATAACGCCTATTTGCCGTTTCTTCGCTTGGACACTAATGCACAACAAGATCCTTACAGCCAATAATCTAATCAAGCATGGATGGGCAAATGATCCCGACTGCAGGTTATGTGGAAACTATCCGGAAACTCCATCGCATCTTTGCAAAGATTGCCCGTTTGCCCAACAGACATGGGACTATATCAGGCAATGGTTCGGACTTGCAGCGCTGATCTCGGTAAATTCCTCATGGTCCATGCAGACGTACTGGTGGAAATGCAGGAGAAAGTTTGAGAAGAGTCAGAGAAGAAGAGTGGATGGCATCCTAATCTATTTTTAGTGGAATCTTTGGAAGGAAAGGAATAGAAGAACTTTCCAACATAAAAGCCTAACTCCAAGACAGGTTGCCAGTTTATGCAAGGATGAAATTGACCAATATAACATGGCCATGGTGCCGAGACCGGTATCAGAGGAGTCATAGTGGGGCTTCCTGTGTTTCTTACAGTTTTCTGTGCTTAGTGTTCTTAGTGTTCAGTTCAGTTGTTTTTGTTTTTTCCTTCGCGGTGCACGCCCCGGTTTGTTTCCGCTAGTTTCCTTTCCCTGATTGCAGTGGTATAGATGTTCATGTAGCTGTTTTTTCGGGGCATGTCAGTCGTTTTTGTAATTATTCTCGCTTCTTTTCTTTTCATCGTCTAATAAAAACTACGGTAAAGCTTTTGCCGTCCTTTCTAAAAAAAACATCAGCTTGCTGGCTAGGCTCTGTTGGCTCAGCTTTGCTAGCAGAAGTAGAGGCAATACGTGACGGATACCAGTATGTACCAGAGAGCATATTATAGTGGAGATAGATGCCCACGAGCTGGTTTCGCTATGGCAAGCCAAAGCAAGCAACGTTCAGAAGCTACAACTATCCTGGACGACATTGAGGAGATAGCGGCCTTCACATCCTTCAGAGAAATACATATACAGAGATCGTCGAATTTCGCGGCGCATCTTTGCGCCCAGCATGCCTCGGCTACGTTAGAGAGTTGTCTTTGGCTTACTCCCCCTAGCTTCTTGCAGAGATGTTTATAGTGTGATTGGAATGAATCTATTTGAGTAATGAAGCTTTTGTTCAAAAAAAAAAGTAGACAACAGAAAACCAAGCAATGCCTAAACTAATAGTATGCACACGTAGCTTGCAAGCACGATGCATGTATCTATGCAAATCTTCACTCCTGCATGGCTGGCTAGCGGTCCAAACACCACGGCATGTACTCACTAACTGGCAGCTGACCGGCTCCCTCCACACTGTCGATCCGAGCTCCTTGCCATGCTGCATGACTGGATAACTAACATGGACTAGACCAACTAGAATACTGGATGTTACACCGATGCACGTGAAAAACAAAACTACCAATGCCGCTAATGCAAGAAAAACAAGATTAATCTAACAGACGAATTGAATCCATTATGCTGTGCAAAATTGAGATGGTGGGATGTTTTCGGTAATTCCAAATTTCTCACTAATCTTGCAAGTATTTTGCAATGGACTACATTCTTGCAATGACACAAGCAGAGAAGCATTTTATCCATTCGAAGGCCGATTCGATGAGTGCTTGGAAGGCGTTGATCAAGATCAAAGCGAGGACAGTCCATAATAGTGCTAAAAGCTTCCCTTTGTACATTTGTAAAAAAAATGATTTATTCAGTATGAAATAAAGAACTTTTGAGGGAGGCAGGTACGTGTGTCATCATCTACACATCTTTATTTATACAAATACACATATTACACATGTATGATGATGTAACAAAAGGGCCACCATAATGTCTAACAGAGTTTTTTTTTTGGTCACTTCACTCTTGAAAGTGTCATATGTATAAATCACCTATATTTGCATGATTATTCTCCCATTGTAACGCTAACGCTAGGGAATTCAGTTATTTACCATACGGTAACATCCACACTGTATCATTATTTGTTAACATGGAATAGTTGGGCAACTTGATGCTAATAATGCTCAAGACATATATTACCCATGACAAACAAGTTGTTCGGCTGATGATTTTTACGGCTAATAAGTCGGCTGATGTTGTTTTGTTGTGAGAGAAAAATATTGTACCATAGCTAATAAGCCAGACCGATAAGTCATGGATAATATGTTTTGGCTCCTACTTTCTTTTTCGGTTTCTGCTTCGTCCACGTTGCGGCCGATTTGTTTCATCCGGCCCAGCCGGCCAGCCAGATGGGACGGCGGCCACTTTTCATACCGATGAAGAGGCAGAGGATGGCAGTCTCCCTGCCCCTGTCTGGCACTTCTGTTCGTCCCAGTGCAAGGGGGAAAAACAAGACAACACGTCATCAGGACATAATAACATAACAACGCTGTACAGCGCAAACTAGTGGAACAAATCTATGTGGTGTATGCACAGGTGTCGGTGAAGCATTTCTCTTTGCTGATTTTAGCAATGCATATGCATGAACCGGAGACTCTGATCGAGCAGGTCATCATCACGCGGAAGCAAACGCCAACACTAGGCATGTAAAGTTCAAAAGTTGATACAGTACAACATAGACAACAAAGTTGACCTTAATAAGTGATAAGGCATGAACATAGCCTGACCAAGCTTTGATATAGATACTGTCTAGTCCTACCGTGGGTCCTGATTGTCGATGTATTTCCTGTCGGTTTCGCAACCAGTTTCTGTCGGTTTTAGCACAAAGCAGACAGGAAATATGTCGACCGTCAGGGATATTTTTGTTTGTGTGTGGCACGAACCAGCAAGCATGCGACGGCCGGCCTCGCGCGCGTTTTTGAAGTTCCAGTAATCTCCCTCGTTCCCTTTTATAGGCCAGGCTATAGCTGCTGGCGGCAAAGGAAGTCGCCATGAAGTTACAGCCGCCGCCGCCGCCACCACCGCAACGCGACGAATCTTTGAGATTTCCCCACAAGCACACGAAATGAGGAAAGTTCCTGGAAGTTGCCTATTTCGTTGTCCGATGTAGCATTGCAGTAACTAGGGCCTCGTTTAGTTGCCCTGAATCAGCGCCGCCAAAGTACTGTAGATTCCTGTAGTGTACTGTAGTGTTTTGTTTGTATTTGGTAGTAATTATCCAATCGTTGATTAATTAGGCTCAAAACGTTCGTCTCGTAAAGTACAACCAAACTATGTAATTAGTTTTTTATTTCGTCAATATTTAGTACTCTATGCATGTACCGCAAGTTTGATGTGACGGAGAATCTTCTTTTTGCATAGTGCCAAAGTTTGTATTTTGGGGTGAACTAAACATGGCCTAGCCACGAAACTCCGTTTGCGTGTTACCAAATGAGACCCTAGATACGCGCTTGCCGTCCATTATTCCATCGTTGAGACAGCGACATTGCGACCTTCAATGGATTGATTCACTACGCAAGATTTGGACATCACTGTCGGCCTCATCACTGCCGGATTTGTGAGAACCGGCAGTGATGTACCTTCACTGCCGGTTATGAGCTTGAAAATGAGAAAATAATTGGGGCTGGGCTAAAACCGACAGTGAAGCACCACATCACTGCCGGTTTGTGGCTTGAACCGGCAGTGTTTTGGCGGCCACTTATCACTGCCGGTTCAAGCCACAAACCGACAGTGATTTGACTCTATCACTGTCAGTTCTAGCCAAGAACCGACGGTGATAAGCCTACAGCACAAAAAGACTGCAACCGTCCTCTTCTTTCTCCTCTCTTCCATCCCGAGAACAGAGGCGCGCGTTTGGGCCCTTTCCTCCATTGTTGCGGCTGCTCTTCACCATGAAGCTAGCGCTTGGATTTTGAAGAATAGCTTGATCTTTTTGCTTTAAGGTTAGTAACAAACATCCACTCCTTTGATTTTATTGCTTAATTAGCTTTATTTTGATGGCTACATTGCTTGATTCTCATTCTAGTTCTTTCTCCATTTTAGAGAGCACTTTTCCAATTGGACATTTGTGCAAGGCACAAATTGTGGTGAATCTATCATCCAAACGGTTGGTGTCTATGAACACATTTAAATTCCTAGCTAATTATTCCATGGTGGTCAGGATCATCATTGTTAGTATGTGATGCTATAATTAGTTCTTAAAAGTAGAGTAGAATAGTTGTTCTTCAATATTGTGCAATAATTGTTTTTACTACGATTTTCAATTTACAGGGCCGGAGCTACCAATTTCAATTTTCCAATAATTAGTGTACAATAATGTTTTCCAAAAATGGTACTTTTGAGCTACAATTGTTGTTCATGAAGCTCGATTTCTTATTAATTCTTTGTAATTACTATCTCAGTATTTTTTGTGCAGAGATGGATCGAGAGTGGATGCATTTATCCCGAACGGACAAGCGGTACATGCATGGCGTCAGCCAGTTTATCACCGATGCCAAAGCTAATGCTGGGAATGGGAACCATGTCTTCTGCCCATGCAAAGATTACAAGAATCAAATGAACTTTCATCAAATTGAGTCTATACGATCGCACTTGATTACTGGGGGTTCATGCCAAACTATACGATATGTACTATGCATGGCGAGGTTGGTGTGAATGTTATGCAGGAAAACGATGATGACGTGGACATGCCTGACGTAGCCATTCACGATGGTGACGAGGAACCCAGTGTCAACACGGAACCTATGGCCACAGTTAATAATGTGTTTAGGAACACGCTGGCTGACGACACCGAGGATAACGATGGCATTTCTCAGCTGCTACGTAATGTAGAGACCGGATGTCTTAGTGAAAGACAGCTGAGAAAGCTAGAGAAAATGAGACAAGATGGCAAAACACCATTGTATAGGGATTGTCCAATGAGCAAACTAAAAACCGACATCATGTTGTTAGAGTTCAAATCGATAAACGGATTGAGTGATAAAGGCTTCGATCTGTTGTTAGGTATAATAAGGAAAATGCTCCTAGAAAAAAAATGAGTTGCTAGAAAAAAAATGAGTTGCTAGAAAATACTCTATCCACCGCACTGCTCCTCGTCTGCTGCCACGGTTCAGTCTAAATAATCAAACGCTCTTGATTTTCTTCGTCCACGTACACTGATCTATGATTGACTTGGCCCGCCCACGAAATATAGGCTGATGAGTGTTGTTGGATCCATGAGACTGGACACCTGACTGCAGATTAGGGGCGGTATGCACATGGTGGATACAGTATCCATCCTTTTTTTCCCTCTGGTTGGGTCCCTGGCTCCCCGCGCTCCAGCCGTCTAGTGTTTGACGTCGAAGATCACAATTCACAAATCACATGGTGAGGAGGCGCTGCGAGAAACTTATGTATAGTGTTTTGGTTTTAGGGATAGTTTGACACAGAATAGGATGGTTCTATTTTTTCATGGTGTTTAGTAAAAAGACAAAGGCATGGAATCACCTTACTCCATCCTTCTGAAAGAGGCAGATGAGCTCATCCTCGGGTCACACCATGCGTTTCTCGTCTCCTCTCACCCTTGCGTGGCTGGGCACGGTTTGAGCGGACGGGTTGATTAAGGACTCCATTAGTGTATAGGGAGAAGCAAGTGTGCATCCACCTTTCTCATTGGGCTTGTTTGTGCCAAGTGAGAGGTTTGCTTGTTATTCTTGGTGATCGGCATCACCTAGACGGTTCGGTGGCAATTGGGAGCTTGGTAATCTCTCGATGGTGCCTGTAAGAGGTCCAACTCATGGTGTAAACGGTTTGTGGGTGATCACCGTGCCGGACTGGCGAAAAATCAACTCGCAGAGAGCACTTGGTCCTTGCATAGATCAAGAGGTAGTGATACTCTTGTGCATATGCTCCAACGAGGACTAGAGCAGAGTGTTGACTCTCTGATATCATAGAAAAACATCGTCATGTTCTTTTTCCCTGTTTACAGTATGCATTTACATTTGTGCAATTACTTTGATGTCTTTACATTCTTAGAATTGTCATACTAGTGTAGGATTGGAATTAGATTGCAAAACTTTGTGCGTAGACTAAAAAACACAATCTAGGCACAATGGATGAAATGAGCTAAGTAATAGGTTTTATTTTCGCCTTGTGCATCTTGATCCTTTCAAAATGTACTCAAACTTGATATCTTAGATCCAATCGATCTGCACTGACTCAAGTGCAAAGGTAAGAGTTTTCCATTTCCACTCGTCCACCTTTCAGTTTGACTAAATCCATGTGGATTTAGGCTAGTCGTCCAATAAGAACAAGGGAACTCACGTCCTCGGTTGATTCATGCATTAAGATTGAAATCCTAGAATTAAGACTGAGTTTGAAGGAACACGAGTATACACACAACTATAATAATCTTTTGCATTGGTACATATTTGCTCTTATGTTTGAGCGAGGAGACAAGGACACGAGTTATATATGTTGGACGATGGGAGTATATATATTGTCTTAATAATAATGATATATGTTTCTTTTGGACTCGAGGGACGCACGAAAGTGTGACACACGACCACAAGTGACCCATGAACATGAAATAAAATACATGTGTTTTAGGGAAGTATATCACTCTTTTTCACTATAACAGAAGAATGCATAGAAGCCTCCTCCAATAGGGGAGAAGGCCATGAACCAAACTACCACGACCACTAGGGTGGGCATGACGGCTGCAACCTTAGTCGTAAATAGTAGGGTAAGCGCTGTCGTGAGCACCTAGATAACTACTTTGAGACGGTCCCTTGTTAACGAGCCGGGCTCGGCGCTCTCGTACCATCTAAGACTGAAGAAGAGTAGGAGCAAGTCCAGGTAGGAGAAGACGACGAACGCAAGACCGGTAGATGGCCATTCCAGAGTTGAATGTGAGGAATAAACATTTGAAAAAAAAAAACAAAAGAACACTTACCTCTAGGCTAGAGAACTGAAAACGAACGCAACGCTAGCAGCCCAGCTTTGCCAAGAGGGCCTTTGCAGCTTTGTTGCTTTTCTCCAGGGTCCAAGGCCATGCTCCCAGAGTCACACGGATGGGAGATCCAGGACCCCAGGTCCTGTCGTGGTGACACCTTGGCAAGTCCTGACAACTAACGCGGTGACGCCTTGGCTTCTAGGATCCAACGCACCATCTGCCCTCATCCATTCATCTACCGTAAGTTTGGAGCTAGGGAGCTCGGTTGTTGCCTGCTAGCTGCATGTGCATGGCTAACAAGCAAAGGCGACTGTCTGAGACACCAAGACGTAATTCAGTTTTTTGCCCTTTTCTCTTCTTTTTCATGTAGAAAAATCTTGTCTACTTTCATTGCTAACAACATTGAGTCATCCCTACGTTGCAAGTTTTACCACTGCTACTGAATTACTATTACCAAATTATGTTCTAAATTTAACTATTATTATCGAATTACGTTGTCAATTTTACTACCGTTACCAAATTGCTAAATGATTTGCCGAATTATATAGATTTTTTTTTGGACGGCATACCCCGAGGTAAAATCCTAGATTCGCCACTAGCACCAGGAGGACCCAAATCGCCATCAGCAGCAGGTTGCCCCAAATGCATTTGTTGTGGTCGCAGCAAGGACCTCGTCCCAGGATCAGCGGCCTCGTTGTCCTGCTGAGCTTGGTGATTGTCCATCGACCACCACGTCGTACTGATAACCACTCCAAGCACACCACTAGAGAGTGGTACGGTGTTTTCTTGATGTCAAAAAATCATCAGGAAAAAAGCCTCGGAAACCGTCACGAGTTATGTTCATGATGGCTTGGTGATAGGAACCACTCTCAAGGAAGATCTGACTTTCCCTGCACTGACGATTAGCTGATAGGAAGCAATTCTTGACAGTGCTTCAGTTTGAGCATTCAGCCGTGGGTCCTGATGGTCGACGTATTTCCTGTCGGGTGCTCCATGGATCTCGCGCGGTGTGGGGGAGAGGGCCGCCGGATCTGCGGGCGTTGGGGGCTCCCAGTGGGGGAGGACGCCGGGGTGACGAAGGATATCGGGGTAGGGGAGAAGCGGCACCAGGGTAGGGGAAGGAGCTGACAGGGTGGGTGAGGGCGCCGCCGCCAACCAGGGAGGTAGTCATGGCAACGCGTCGGGATAGGGGAGGGCGCGCACCGAGGTGGGTGAGGGCGCCACTGCCCATGGAGGGAGCAGGCAGCGCACGCGATGGAAGGGGCGAGAGGCGAGCGATCCAGCAGATGAGTGGAGGATAAGCGGAGTGGAGGATTTTTTTTAATAGCAAGCGAATGAGTAGAGGAGCTGCGTCCAACGGATTGACTAACCCCCGGTGTCTGATAAGTAGCATTACCGCAAAAGGTACGCATGTGCCTCCCATCATGGATCTTCCCCGGCCGTGCGACAAATTAAAAAGAGAATTCCTTATTTGACACCAGACAAATGACCCGTTCCTTTCTTGGCTCTCAAAAAATTTCCGTTCCCTATTTGACACCGAGTTCAACTTTCATTCCTTATACGACACTCCATTGGATTTTCCATCCGTGAACCGTTAACTGCCATGTGAAAAGACGATTTTGCCCCTATGGGCCCCACCGCCCTTCTCCCTCCTCTCCTCCCATTCTCCCTCCTGTCCGCGCCCGTATAAGCAGCACGCCCCCTCCTTCCTCTTCCTCCCTCTCTCTCCTCTTCCTCTAGATCTAGCGGCGCAGACCGCCGCCCTGCGGCGCAGCCGGACCCCGCCGGTGCCGGCAACCGCGGGCCCACGACCGCTATCCCGCCTCCCCTCCCGCCGCCGTGCGCATCTCTCTCTCTCTCTCTCTCTCTCTCTCTCTCTCTCCTCCCTCCCGACGTGGCCACCCACGCGGGAGGCGCACCGGCACAGGCATGGCCCCTCTCGGGCGGCGCACCAGCGCCGCAAGGGAAGCCATTGACGTGGCCGGCCTTCGGAGCGGCAACCCTAGCATGGACCACCCGAGCGCGTTGGGCCCCTGCGCATGCGGCGCACTGCCGTGGGCGGCCCCCTAGAGTGGCAGCCCCCAGCACGGTCGCCTACGCCGCCGCAGGTATGGTCACCGGGAGGAGCTAGTACCCGGCTCGCTACGCCTCCGCTGCTGGGCCCCTGCTCCTCTCTCACTGCGCTGTGTGCGCTGCTCGCTGCCTTAGCCCCTTTGCCATGCGTGGTCGCCTCTTCCTCTTCCCCACCTGCGGCTCCGGTCCATGGCTGGCCCTGTCTGCGCCGCTTGATCTGGAGGAAGAGGAGAGAGAGAGGGAGGAAGAGGAAGGAAGGGGCGTGCTGCTTATACGGGCGCGGATAGGAGGGAGAAGGGGAGGAGACGAGGGAGAAGGGCGGTGGGGCCCACAAGGGCAAAATCGTCTTTTCACATGGCAGTTAATGGTTCACGGATGGAAAATCCAATGGAGTGTCGTATAAGGAACGAAAGTTGAACTCGGTGTCAAATAGGGAACGAAATTTTTTTAAGGACCAAGAAAGGAATGGGTCATTTGTCTAGTGTCAAATAAGAAATTCTCTCCAAATTAAACTTATTCTCTGGTGTCTGGTCCAACGCTGCTTGAGTTTGTGAATTGCATCTTCCATGCGTGGTTAGTGTTTTTTTTTTGGCACGAGGTTGTAGGCTTGTAGTTGTAGCTACCAAAAAAAATGGTTATGCCATCATGACCCAAAATCTACTGTTCATTTTTTTATCAATGTCAATCGTATTGCTTTTTTCTTTCCAGTCAATCATAGTGGCAAATTACCTGGCATCGTGCCGCCGCACGGCACAGGAGGCGTGGCAGATCGAGCTTGCCACCACCGTCGGGTGAGCAGAAGCCTATCATCGTGCTTCCGGCATGGATGACGAAGAGCATGGCCTCACGGTGGGTCGGTGGCTGGCATGAAGGTCCAGCCGTTGATGCGTGGGAGGATGTGCGACAGTGGAGAGAGCACGGCTGACGCAATGGAGTGTGGTGCCACGGCCGATGGAGCAAAGCGCAAGTCACAGACTTTGGTCGAGCCTGTTCGCTTATGTTGAAATTTGGCTTATGCTGAAATATTGTGAAAGAAAAATAATATTTTATAACTGAAAAGTAGTGCTAAATAAGCTCGAGCGAACAGACGAAGACGAGAAAGGTAAATAATATTACTTATAATGTACACCGTTCATTATTTACTATTGCGGCTGCCGGTCCCGCTCAGGTCGCCGCTTTCTTTAGCTGTGGTAGCAGGAAAACGTTGCAGTCAGTACTACTACTATATTGTACTTATCTTTCTCCCTTTTTCTACTGAAATTTGTATTCAAAGCTTACTTACACATTATACATACGCCCATTACGAATGAATTTACTCACCTGCCATGCACAAATTAAATTGTTAACTTCATATATCATTCACATCTTTTCTCCATGCAACTCTAAATAGCCCGTCTAAATTATAACATGAAATAGCCACCTAAATTATAAACTCAAATTCCCGCAGCAATGTGCGGGGAATTCAATTAGTTTTCTAGATAACTGTGTACCCGTCGCAACGCATAGGCCACTAGCTAGTGTAGAATTACGTCCTAAACCCGCCAAATTATGGGTCTCTACTCTCTAGCCCATGCGGTGTACATGGAGGATAAATCAGGCCATGCTAATTCTGCCCATTCCAAAGTCCACTTGGCCCGTGAAGAACTAAGCTGTATCCTTTAATTTGAAGGTTTGGGCCCAAATCAAATTCGAATTAATGAGAAAATCTTAATTGGAGAATATTTTTCTCAAAAGGATGATAAAAACATTATTGAATAAAAAAGAAAAGGACAAGAACCAGTCCTATTTTTTAAAAGTAGAAACAGAGTCAAAAACAACATAAGTAGGAGAAATGTGTCACCCATCACACGTAGGTTCGGTACAACGACCGAACAACTAATGCCACTCTACATCACTACTAGTTCGATGCTAAACCAACTTTTCCCTATTGCAAGGATTTTCTCGTTGGAACCTTTAGTTGGAGTGGTTGAGACGTGCAAGGATTTTCCCCATTACAATCTACAGTTTTATTTCCTAGTTTAATCTAATTAAAAAGAGTGCTGGCTAGGTTTGACCTGCTCAACACTGTATATTATCTCCTACAACTAAAAAGAATAAAGTGTGGACATTTTTTTTTGTGCGACATTTGTTTTGTTTCGTCCGTCTGCCCACGCCTACGATTCCACGACATCTTAATTACTGATTGATCGTGCCATTCTCCTTGATTGAATATTGCCTGTCATGTGATAGAGGAATCACAACAAAATAGGAAGTAAAAAATTATTGTGCTATCCATATACACATTGCATGTTTGCATGCACCAGCATACATGGCAATGAGCAAAAGGAAAGAGAATTAACACAGAAGGAAAGAGAATTAAGACAAAAGGAACCTCTTTGCATTTCTGAAAATCTTGCCAAATCTGCCTACATTTAATTACTTTCCCTCTTTGCATTTGCAAAAGGGATAACTTTTTCCTCATTTCATTTGGTTTCACGCTCACGTGTTCCATCGCCCTCGCTTGCTGTTTCTTGCGTGAACTATAGTTGATGTCATCTGTCTTCCATGGCTTAGCCTCCTAATCCCAAGAGAAGGTCCATACCTCTCCCTGACTGAAGATCCGGCCTGCCAGAGGATTTTCTCGAGTCCATCGGGCAGCGTCTCGCGTTAGGCCACGATGCGGCGTCCTTCCGATCCGCTTGCTCCCCGCCGCTGTCCCGTTCGCGACCTTCGGGCCGTTCCTGCTTCTCCTGTTCGACCTCGACTCGGACCGCGTCGGCTTCTACTGTGTCCTGGAGAAGAAGGTCTTGTCCAAGACGCTGCCCGACGTGCGCGGCAAGGTGGCATGCGGCTCCTCGTGTGGGTGGCTGGTGCTTATGGACGAGACGGCGTCCGTGACGTTGCTGAATTCATTCGCCGATGCCCGTGCCCCCCGCGTTGAGCTCCCGCCAGCAGGCGAATACGTCGCGACGGCGTCCTCATCGGAACGCGTGTTTAGGGTCCACGGCCGGTGGGTCCTCCATCCCACCAATGGCTACGAGGACGCGGAAGCCGTAGGCAGAGCCATCAAGCTAGAAGACATGAGGGACGTGTTCTTCCGTGAGATCGTGCTCTCGGCGCCGCCTGCCGCCGCCGGCTACGAGTGCAAGGCCATGGCCATGCTTGGGTGCTCCACGGAGGTAGCGTTCTGTCGGGTTGGAGTCGACGGCGCATGGACGCTGCTCGACACCAAACTGGAGTTCTCCGTGGGGTCCATCGTCCACTGCCAAGACAAGTTCTTGGCGATCGACTGCACTGGAGAAATCTCCGTCTGCAGCAGCAACGCCACCGGCGCTACTCCAACCGCGACGCTGCTGCCATCGCTGTCGCCACCTGCGGGGCTCTACCACCGCAACTACCTAGAATCAAACGGTGAGCTGCACATTGTGGGTGCCATGGTGAGCACGTTCCACGAGACATAGAGCTTCACCTACAGCAGCGCGATCTACATGTGCAACATCCACGACCGTACGCCCGAGTGATACAGGGTGAGGGACATCGATGATCAGACACTGTTCGTATCTAAATATTTCAATAAAAGCTTCAGTGGAACAAGTGTATCAAGTACAAGGAAAACAAAATCTACGTATCTAAGCCATTGTATGGGGATCCATACGACTTGGTCCATCGACTGGAGATCGTTGATATTGCTACTGGTGTTTCCGAAGTGAAGCCCGTCCTAAAAAAGATGCAGGGTTCCGAGGCTCTAGGTTGGATTCGACCCAATCTCTGAAAGCTCTAGAGTTTGTGAGCCTGCGACGCCGCGCACTCCGTGACTATGTTAAATTCATAAACTTTGCTTTTTGGATTAAATGTCACTTTAACGTTGGTATTTAATTTAACAGTATTGTTATCTTATCGTCTGATCCCTATGTTTTTAGTATAAATTATAAAAAAAATAACGGGACTCATGGGGTCGTGGCGCGCGCGTCACCGGCGTTGCTTCCGGCAAAAGCCTAGAACGTAATGCAGCCTATTCGTTTGGCTATGGCTTGTCGTAAACGATCGTAAATTTTCAGCCGAAACAGTATTTTTCTCTCACACAAACCAGCCAGCAGTACTTTTTCATGAACCAGCAACGATGCGAACCAGCCAACCGAACAGGCTGATGACAATTGAGTGATTGACAACATGACGAGATGGGCTAGCGCAGTTGAGGACCTGCAGCTAGGGATGAAAACGGATCGGATACGGACGGATATCACCGATATTACATTTGTTTTTATATTTCTGTCCGGATTCGGATTCGAATACGGATAGTGTCAACTATGTCGGATAGGATACGATTGGATATTGACATCATAAATATGCGATTTGAGTATTCGGATACGGATACGGTATCGGATGTTGGATATCCAGACTCGGATACGGACAGATCTCAACCCCTCTAAACGAATTCGGTTTCGAATACGGTCGGAAAATATCCGTACCGTTTTCATCCCTACCTGCAGCGCAGGCACCTTCGGAGAAGTTGCCCCTGTCCCTGTCGGGAGCGGAACGCAGGCACGCAACCTCGCAACTCGCATCCATGGGCTTTGATTGGTTCGCCTTGGGTGCACCGAGGCCTATAAAACCCGAGGGGCACCCCTCTCCCGGAATCTGCAAAACGCGGGAGCATTCAGAGCAATGCGTAGTTAGCTAGTCTGATTACACTAGCTATTTATTTGCTGCTCATCCATCAGTTGTGGGCTTTTGTGGCTCATGACTAGGGGTGAAAATGGTATGGATATTTTCCGACCGTATTCGAAACCGAATCCGTTTAGAGGGGTTCAGATCTGTCCATATCCGAGTCCGGGTATTCAACATCCGACATCGTATCCGTATCCGAATACTCAAATCGCATATTTATGATGTCGATATTAAATCATATCCTATCCGACATGGTTGACACTATCCGTATTCGAATCCGAATCCGGACAGAAATATAAAAACAAATGTAATATCAGTGATATCCGTCTGTATCCGATCCTTTTTCATCCCTACTCATGACTTCCCTGCTGATAAACTTTAGGTCGAGGCTAGTATATATGACATCTCTGACAAAACATGTAAACAGGAGAAACGCAATTTAGGGCACGCGCGTCTGAAGCCAAATTAACCTATTGCTAATACCGCACCGCTGGCCAAGTGCATGAATGGTAAACGGTGCGTGGGTTTGGACCTGTTCCTGTGGGACGCGTACTATGTTTACATAGCCCATTTACATCATGTTCGCTTGAACTTAGCCCGGTTTATCAGTCATAGTATAATGTTTTTCTCTCATAACAAAACAGCATCAACCGGTTTATCAGCCTAAAAAAACCATCAGCCGAACAGCTTGTTAATCTACTGAAGAACAGCGTCGTTTCCGGTCCTCCCAGATGTCCCACCGCCGCGGAAGGGCGGAAGGGCGGGCGCCGCTGCTCGGCGCGCCGGCAGGCTCCCCCGTCTCGGCCTGGCAAACAAAACCACAAAACGACGCTCACAGGAGTACAGGACCACCCGCACCCGGCACCCGCATCGCGCGGCTCGGCCATACTCCATGCAGGTATGCTGCCGTGGCCGCCCTGCCAGCCGAGGTGGGGCGTCCGCCCTGGCCTCGTCCCGCCCCTGCGGACCTGCACGAGGCGCGCAACGCGAGTTGCTCGCCCTGCGCTCGGGGCAGGCGAGAAACCCATCCCTCGCACGCCGCACGACGTTCAGGCACGTCGGTATCTGGGTCTGCGGCCCAGAGTGCCGAAGGCGCCTAGCTCGCCGCCTGGTCCTCGAGACCGTCCGAGCTAGGCGGCGTCGGCGCAGGACGGCTTGGACGGCCCCCCGCTCGCGGCAGTCTGACGGTCCGGCCGCCAGCACCGTAGTACGCTGCGTAGTAGTAGTACGCGCGGTCCCGCGAGACGTGCGCCCGTCCGTCCGTAGGCTGCACCTGCGCGTGCGACGGCTCCCGGTTAGTGCGGAAGGCAGCAGCGCGCACGCGGTGTGCAGGTTCCGGCCGGGCAGAGCATCCGCGCACCACGACCTTCTCCTCCCCGGACAACCTTGTCCTCCGCAATCGCACAACGCCACAGCATGACTTGCACAGGCCACACCACTGATGTCGCCTCGCCGGGCGCCGGCCACGGTGGTGTGCAGTCCGCCCGTGCGGCACCGGCACCGGTGAACCACGGAGGCACGGACTCAGCGCACGAGCACGCTGGCAGGTCCACCTCGTCCAGCTAGGCTCGTCCTAGGCGGCCGCGCAACATGAATTGCGCTCGCGGCACGGCAGACGGCAGGACACACGCTGCAGGACGTGAGGTGCAGTTACGGCGGCCGGGCGGGCCGCACGCTGGCACATGGCATGCCCGCTTGGTGTCTCGGAAGAGCAAAGTGGGCGTGCGAGTGGCGGTGCGTACTGCGTAGCCACCTCCCACCGGTCAGCCGTGCCTCCTGGCCCTCGAGACCGTCGGAAGCCTCGGCGGCACGGAGCAGCCCGACTTGAACGGCCTTCGGCTGCGGCACTTGACACACCCGTCGACAGTGCTGTGCCACGGTGCCACCGTCCGAAGGGGCGAAACGCCCGCAGGCGTGCGCCCGTCGGTGGACAGCAGCGTGCGACGCGAGATGCGCGGCGCGGAGCCGCCGGTCAGTGCGGAAGGCGGGTGCTGCTCCAGCGGTCCGGCCCGGGGGGGCTCGGCGCAAAGCAGAGGGGCCAAGCGGCTTTCTGTGCGCCGCCGCGGCGCGTGCGGAAAGGTGTCGCCGCCTGGCCCGCGCGCGCTGGCACAGGGGCTTCTCTGCCCCCCTGGCCCGCTCTGCCTGGCCGAGCGCCTGATCAGATGTCGCGGCGGCGGCACGGGGTGAAGACGGCGAGGGAGCTGGCGACGAGCCATAGGACGAACGCCAGGAGCGCGACCGGCCACGAGAGCCCCGGCGCCGTTGGTGCAGGCCACGGCGGCGATGAGCAGGAGCGCGAACCGTTCTCCTGCGTCCATGGCTTATGGTGGCTAATGATTTTGCTCGTGTCTGAATTGGACGAGTACTACTGCTCCATGTCCATGCCCACCATGGGGAAAATTTCAGACGCACGCACAAAAGCGGTTTTCAGCTAGGGCGAGGCGCCGAGCCATGGGGATTTGTTGAGCCGAGCGGGGTATAAATAGGCAGGGGTCGGCCCGGGGTGGTGAGCACTGAGGAGGACATGGTTTTGGATCGGAAGCTGCCGGGAAGGTTCCTTTCCTTGCCGTTAGCCTTGCAGGCGGGCTCCTTCGCGGTCGGCCGCTAACCCGCATCGTTTGCCGCAAAGTCTATTAGCGGGTTTGCGGCCAGCCACTATGCTATAAAGTTCGCGGACTAAGTTTTCCACGGACACAACGCACTTGGCTGCAAAACCTGCGAGACCCGCTACACGCACAGTGTATCTACACGGACACAATAGCATGAACCCGTTCGCGTGCCCTTAAACCCGACTTGATCCGCTTCTTTTTTTCATCCGGAACAGTGTTTTCCTCTCATAAATTCCTCCAAACCATCCAAATTCCTCCACAACCATACCAACCAAACACCCCCATCATGACAAAAACAAGAGCCGGAATGGGAGCCACGCCTGAGACTGAACATGGCCATTCCGAGCCCCGCGTCCGACGGGATGGAGATGGATTGCAGGATGATGGCCAGCATCTGGAAGTTCTACCTGCAGGACATCAACAGATCCAACAGCGAAGCTATCAACCGGCTGCCTCGCCGGATCACCGGCTACTCTACTCCGCCGACCGATGCTGCATGCCGTATCGGTTGGTAGTTGCTAGTACGGACCTGAAGCAGACGAACGACCAGATGACACCTATGAGGCTGGAGTAGGTGTTTGGGTTGCGGATGGGCTTGCGCCACACCATGATCAGGATGAGACGGAACATCACGCTCATCGACGACATCGCCATCGGTGCGGCCACCGCGTTGGCGTCCCCGCCCACCACCGCCGCGGCCTTCTCATCCCCTTCCTCCGCGTCCCAGTCCATCACGCCCCCTGTTCCCGAAGCTGAACTCGTCGCGCTCCACGCAGTCGTCCCTGCCATGGCCACAATCGGCGTTCCCATCTGTGTCGAGGGCCAAGGCGAGAGTTGTAGGACGGGCAGATGGCGAGCGGAGGAGGACGATGCCCGACGCCACGCTACCGTGACGGCGACTGCGATAGGGATCGGGAGATGCAATTGTCACGGGTTCATGCGACCTCTGTTTCTTGCCCAACGGGCTTCGCGGGTTAAATGATACTGGGCCACAAAGAAATTGCAGCTGAGCCACAATAGCCACGAAGAGAATTTTTGCGGGGCGAGCGTGTGGGTTACATTAAGAGCCCGCCCTACCTGCAATCTTACTTGCAGTGCAACGACGCCAGTAGCCGGGCGGTCGGGTGGGCTGCCTCTCCATCGTCCGTCGCCCCGTCTGAATAGGAAATAAACGCGTGAGATTGTTCTTACCTGGACTTCATTCTAAATAAACTAGTACTAGCAAGAAAGTACTGTACTCCGTAGTCTGCTAGGTTTGTGAACCAAGCACCTGTTAGCAGGTACTCGTCTGTCCACAAAAGAACCAAATTCTTATTTTTTAAAAAGTCAAACCATTTGAAATCTGACTAAAATTATATAAACAAAGTAAAATTATTAATGACATAAAATAAGTACTACTAAATCCGTTTTAAATTATAGTTCATTTGACTTTTTTTTATTCAAAGTTTGACCACTCGTCTTATTAAAAAATTTGTGCTAAATATCACTTTTTTTTGTTGTGGCTTGCTTTATTAACAAAAGTTCTTCAAGAATGACTTAAATTTGACTATGTTTGCGCAAATTTTTTAAATAAGACGAGCGGTCGAACTTGGTGTCAAAAAAAGTCAAACGAATTATAATTTAGAACGGATGGAGTATTAGATTAGTTATAGAATATAATTTTATAATAAATTTATTTAGAGACATAGATGTTAATGATATTTATTACTCCCTCCATCCCAAATTGTAAGTCATTCCAAGAATCTTGGAGAGTCAAAGCATCTCAAGTTTGACCAAATTTATATAATAAGATAATAACATTTATGATACCAACTAAGTACCAATAGATTCTTTGTTAATTATATTTTTATAGTATACCTATTTAATGTCATAAATCTTTATAATTTTTTTTATAATTTTGGTCAAACTTGAGAAGCTTTTACTCTCCAAGATTCTTGAAATGACTTACAATTTGGGACGAAGGAAGTATAAACTTAATCAAACACTGAGCTTCATTGACCGACAAAAGCACCATGACGTTAGGCCAGCAGTCAGCTCGATTGTGACCGAAGCAGATTAATCAAATGGAAATACTAAAAAGAAAACAAAATGTAAACTTTGATTGCATTGCATGCCTGACGAAATTCCAGGTGGTTAGTATGAATATCCCTCTTGCAATATTTTTCTCTCGCGTGCATTTCCTGTCTTTTTTTCCCCATTCGTCCTTCTCCCTGCGTGCTCTGCGTTGCATGTGCCCGAATTTTTTACTATTTAGCTATTTTTTTATAGTTTTTTTTACAAATAGACCTTTGGAGAAAATATTTCAGAATCTGGACTCTTAGCTCGGCGCCATCGATGTTGGCGCCGAGCTAACACGGCTCGGCGCCAGCCCTCCTAGGCTCGAAGCGGATGTGGAAGGTGACATGGCAGGAAGCTCGGTGCCAGTCACCCTGGCGCCGAGCTCGGCGCCGTAGATCTTGGCGCCGAGCTCGGTGTCAGGGTGACTGGCGCCGAGCTTGTGTTTTAACCCCTCCCCAACCTTCCTGCCCAAGCGTTCTTCCTCTTCTTTCTCCTCCATCTCGGGTTTTTTCTCTCCCCACTTCATCATACCTCACGAATCGGCATATTGGACCTTGAAAACTTTAATTTAATCCGTAGATCTTCGAGAGCAAGGTATCCTCGCTCCCCTCCTAGTTTTTTTTTGCATCGATTCGGTATATATTAGTCGGATTTTTGAACCTAAGAATCGTCATTACTTAGGGTTTCATTCTATCCCTCAATATATGTATTATACAACCGTAGGATGATGCCAAGACATGGAAAAGCTAGCAAACCTAGGCGCATGTAGTTATGTCATGGATTCATTGTTGTGTATCAAATGGGAAACCCTAGGTTTAGGGTTTAATGTTAATTGCTTTCGGTTCTTAGAACAAAATTGGTTGTATTGTAGTTATGGTTCTCATTGACATTTATTTATGATGTTTTGATTTATGTTTGTTAAATTACATCCGTTTTGTTAGATGCAAGAAATGTTTTGGGAGGAGTTTTGGTGAAAACGGGGTCGCCCTCGAGAATTATACCCCGACGCGTCTAACAAAGATGCCTCCGTCCCTCCTGACCTCCCTGTCCCTAACTGTGATTGTGGTTTCCCGGCCCATGTTTTTCAATCGAAACATCCGAACACAGCGGCGTGGTGCTTCTACACATGCAGTCGTTTTAATGTAAGAAATTATTTTCACTATCCTTTTTCTTTATTTGTGTAAGTATGCTACTAATATTTTGTTGGAATATCGTTGTGTAGAACCATGAGAGGTGCTTTTTCTTTCAGTGGATCGATGGTGCAGACAAGTTTGATCCTAGGTACCTCCTTTTCGATGATTGGTTTAGAGGGAGACATCCACGTGAGCGCTTCAAGCGGTAGGTTCCACCCCCCTAACCCTCCACCAATAACGGCTAAGGAGAAGCACCTAGCCGTAGTTAGACGACTCGAGGAACCTTCTCTGTGCGATTGTGGAGATCGAGCTATGATAAACCCTGAGAATACGTTGGAGTTTGTGTGTTCAAACAAGCATGAAGTAAGTGCAAAGTGTATGTGTTGAAATCTTGAGCTATATGCCGAGTACACCAACGATGGTGTAAATGTGCATATCTCTCTATCTGCTCTCGCACGACATTAAGTATGCCCTAGTGCCTATCAGATATGACGTTAGCCTCCCTACCAGGCCCAACCACGTGTATCCAGACTAGCCTCAAGAACCATCCCCAACTGTTATTGTTCTCCTTCTCAACCAAAGCAAATGCCAAAGGAACCAACTTGTTGTTCGCGTCACAGGATATGGCTATAAGAAGTGTGCCCTGGTATTTGCCAATCAAGAACATACCATCAATGGAGAAGACGGGACGACAGTGCCTAAAGACCTCGACACACTGAGGGAAGCACCAGAAAGCACAGAAGAATATCTGCCTCCCATCCTTCCATGCATTTGGTTTTGGGATGTACTTATAATGCATGCTTGGATTCACCACTTTGATTGCATTGAAAAGAATTGGCATCTGCTCATACCCATCCTCCTAGTCCCCATATATCATCTTCCACACTCGCTGTTTAGCCCTCCATGCTTTACCATAAGTTATCACATAACCTCCATACAACACCTCAACGGTCCTGATAATTGTCCTCACCTTCATGTTGGGTTCTCCCTGCAAAATTCCCATCAACCACTTGGTAATGAGGGTAGATGTCAACTGCCGATACCTCAGTGTCAGCTCATGGTCAGCACAATTGTGTGGCTCGACAACTTTTGTGATCTTCTATTTTTCGGTGACCTGTTGCTTCCTTGCACAAACCCTCCATGGACAGCGTTCCTTGTCATACACAACTGTGTAACGGCGTTCCGCATATGAATGCAATACCTTGTAAGGTCTCTTTCGTATCACTGTAAAAGCCTGCAA
The DNA here is from genome assembly GCF_019320115.1 of Miscanthus floridulus. NCBI lineage: Eukaryota > Viridiplantae > Streptophyta > Magnoliopsida > Poales > Poaceae > Miscanthus > Miscanthus floridulus. Next base: position 35,569,404 of record NC_089586.1, on the reverse strand, counting down.
CCACCTCTTCAATGCAAGGAGGTCATTGAACACCCTCCCATTCTCAATTACCATGTTTGGACCGGCCTCAGGAGCTTCTAGGAGCTCATCATCATGTCCTTCTACACACACCTGATCGGAATGAGCAAGATTGCTGAACTCGTGAACTCTTGGATCACGGCGGCCGAGAAAGATACGCCTCAGCATCTCAACATCACTCTCTGTCAGCTCTCCAATAGGGCAATCATCATCAGAATCAAGAGCCCTAGCCATCTCATATGGCTCTGAATCATGCATAATTTCAACACTATTGGAGCCACGGAATCCATCTCCAAAGTGCACTTGTGCAGCAATAGGGGCACATCCACATTTTCAGGAATGTCTCCTGCAACATAAGTAGAGAAATGAGGAAAGAATGAAAGAAATAGATGTAAGGAAGGGGGTAAGCTCCCAAAAACCATACGGTTAAGACACTTACTCGGATGATTCTGTGTCAAAGAGATCTCATGAGGAGGGTCTACCACAAAAACATGAGTCTAATAAGCATCTCCAACTACCGCATTGGGGGCAGATTGAGCATTGGGAACCGTAGGTGCAATCTCCACATCCATATAAGGTTCCAGAATGGGAGGGTCTATGTGTGCCTGCTGATCCATTGGTGGGGAAAACCCATGAGGGATGGGATCAACTAACACCCGACACACAACCACGTCCAAACATTGCAGCTGGCTCTTCATAGCTGATCTCACATAGTTCTCCACTGATATGCACAACCAATTGAGATCATTCGCCTGAGAATGTTGGGAGGAGAACCTAGGTGCAGTACATCATCAACTGTGTGGGGGTATTAACCCCTATACTCTTACGGCTAAGCTTGGGCCGGCCCGGATCGATAGGTCCGGTCCACCCGAAAGACGACGTGCGGCCCAGCCAACCTGATCGAAGTCCCGCACAAGGAGTCAAGGCAGATTTGGCGATCAAGCAGGATCCTGGTCGGTTAGAATAGGAATCCTTATCCGGCCACATATGGCAATTGTAACTGACTAGGATTGGTTTCCAGATCTGTAACCCTGCCCCCCGGACTATATAAGGCGGGCAGGGGATCCCTCTAAAAAACATCTCTCATTGACATGCAGCAATACAAATCAGACGCAGGACGTAGGTATTACGCCTTCTTGGTGGCCGAACCTGGATAAAACCTTGTGTCTGTCTTGCGTCACCGTCTTGTTTGTGGCTTGCGCATCTGTCTACCGACAATCTACTACCTTAGGCATACCCCTAGGTAGACTACCGACTATATTTCGTCGACAATGGCGCGCCAGGTAGGGGGTGTGCGTACTGCTCTCCAAGCAAACAAGATGGTCATCATCTCCGCCTCCATGGCTACACCGAATGGCCTCAAGTTCACCTGGACCACAGAGGAGGCGTGGATTCAGTCTGCGCCGACCACTGCTTCACCTACATCGGCTACGGCTCCGACCACGATGGGTACGGCTCCGACCACGATGGATCTGGCTCCGACCACAGTGCATCTAGCTCCGACCATGCCTGCATCATCTTCAGCCACGCCGATAACTCGTCGTTCGCTTCCCCGCTATAAAGGGAAGCAGATCGACAACACCGACCTGCTCAACTCTATCGATCGGGTCGGCACCAAACTCGCTGAAACCCTAGCTCTGGTAAGTATGATTCAAAGTCAACCTAACGAGCAGGTAACCGCTCCCCACAATAGATCTACCCGACCAGCTCGGACCAGTCGTCCTGCACGACTTGGTACAGATCTCGTGGTCATATCTACTCCTGAAGGGCGCTCTGCTCGTCGCCGGCCAGCCTCCGCGACGGGTTTCCGGCTCTCCGAGTATGAAGCCTCGACGGAGAACCACCAGGTCCAGCCCTACGGCCTGCGAAACACTGCCTCCAGCTACGCGTATAACCTACAATGCCACATGGATCTGTGTTTTATGCACCGACCTCGGCCGAAGCCGCGCGACTTCATCAACATGATCCGGACTGAAGATTATCAAGAAGGATCCATCCACACAGTCCAAGAGGGCGACTCCAGCTCCTCGTCTGGCATCGCATCCAAAGCATCTGTACACACCGAGCTTCAGCATCACGAAGACGACGGCACCAAGTACGATCTGGATCTACCAGACCACTGAAGGGTCGAGATGGCGGACTAGAGGGGGGGGGTGAATAGTCTTTTCTAAAATTAATCGCGTCGGCTAACCGATACAAATGCGGAATTAAAACTATCGGTCTAGCCAAGACTATACCCCACTATATATGTTCACTAGCACCTTGCAAAGATACCAATTATGCAACAAAGGTGCTGGGCTAGTTAGAGCTCACCTAACCAATGCTAGGAGCTAGGTCACACAAACCTATGCCTCTAGTATTTTAAGCAACAAGGGAGCTCCTACACATGCTAGTAAGCAAAAGCACAAAGCTAACTAAGCTCACTAGTAATGCTCAATAACAAGGCAACCAATGCCTAATTAGAGAGCACAAAGACTTAGCTACACAAACTAAGCAATATGACTAACAAGGTTACTAAAATCAAATTAGCCACGCAAGGGAGCTACTTCTATGCTACACAAGCAAGAAGGTAATTAGCAAGCTACACAAGCTATTTAATTACAAGAGCAACTACACAAGCTTAATATGTATAAAAGTAATGGCAAGCTTGTGTAATGGGGATGCAAACCAACGGGAAGAACAAGGTTGACACGATGATTTTTCTCCCGAGGTTCACGTGTTTGCCAACACGCTAGTCCCCGTTGTGTCGACCGCTCACTTGGTGGTTCGATGGCTAATTAGCATCACCCGCTAAGCCCGCACGTCGGGCGCCGCAAGAACCTACCCCGGAAGTGAGGGTAGCTCAATGACACACTTTACTAGAGTTGCTCTTCGCGGCTCCCACGGGGCGAGCACAATGCCCCTCACAAGCACTTCTCTAGAGCGCCGCACAAGCTTCTTGCGCGCTTTGACGGAGACCACCACCAAGCCATCTAGGAGGTGGCAACCTCCAAGAGTAACAAGCACCACCGGCTTGCAACTCGATCACCTAGTGCCACTCGATGCAACCTCATGATGCAATCGCACTAGAATCGCTCACTCACATAATCGGATGATCGCTATCAAGTATGTGTGAGATGGAGGGCTCCTAAGCACTCTCAAGCATGGACACAAAGTCCCCCAAGGTGCTCCACACTAGCCATGGCCGAAGGCCACTTCTATTTATAGCCCCAAGAGCTAAACTAGCTGTTACCCCTTCACTGGGCAACGGTCGGGCTGACCGGACGCTCCGGTCGTGTTGACCGGATGCTGGACCTCAGCGTCCGGTCGCCCGCAGACGGCCACGTGTCCCGGTTCCAACGGTCACTTGACTTGACCAGACGCAGCAGCTTTCAGCTGACCGGACGCTGAACCCCCAGCGTCCAGTCGTTTCTAGTAAGGTACCGACCTCGACCGGACGCGTCCGGTCACACTTGATCGGACGCAGCCAGCGTCCGGTCACACTCCAACTTCTGCGTCATCGTACGTTAGCCTGACCAGACGCAGCCTGCCAGCGTCTGGTGCATTCAGATCTAGTGTCCGATCAGTTGACCGACGCCAGCATCTTCGCGATCAACTCGTTTTCACTTCTAACTTCTTCACCCATGCTCCAATGAGCTAACCACCAAGAATTTGCATCCGGCGCAATAGAAAATAGGCCTTCCATTTTCCCGAAAGCGCCGAATCCCGCCAAGCTTGCTCGGCGGGAGGGAGAGAGGGACCCAAACCATCTCAACCCTACAAACACCACATCCTTTGTAAATGTGCCAACACCACCAAGTGTACACCACCATGTGTATGTGTGTTAGCATTTTCACAATCATTTCCCAAAGGATGTTAGCCACTCAACTTGCCACGCCACTCGATCCTAGCGACAATGCAAAGTTAGATCACTCGAGTGGCACTAGATGACCGATATGCAAACAAGTTTGCCCCTCTTGATAGTACGGCCATCTATCCTAAACCCGGTCATAAACTTCTCTACACACCTATGACCGGTGAAATGAAATGCCCTAGGTTATACCTTTGCCTTGTGCATTCCATTCCATCTCCAATGTCGATGCAACACATGCACCAACACGATCAACAACGATATGATCCACTTCATATCATCACATGATCATATTGGTTCATCGATCTTGACTCTACTTGCTCTTCACCGTTGCCATCGTCCATCGGCGCCAAGTCTTGCTCAAGCTTCACCGCCACGCGGTCCATCACTCCAAAGCCTTCGACTTGCCCTTCACGCTTGCAACCGGTCCATCAAGCCAAGTCTTGTCTTGATCTTCTCCACCTTGATCACATGACTCAATGTCATGTCTCATGTGCATTTAAGCTCCTTCATCATCACATGTGTGAGCTTTGCAACATCTCAAAGCCATTTTCACCTTCATGGCATATGTTGCTCACACACATGTACCTGTGGACTAATCACCTATGTATCTCACATAAATGCAATTAGTCCACCTAAGTTGTCACTCAATTACCAAAACCAAACAAGGACCTTTCAACCACGCCCCGGGGTTTTCACAATTCCCGTCTTTCCCGCCAAGACAAGGGGATTTGATCCATGTTGTCAGCAATGACGAACCGCCGGCGGTTGGCGAAACAGAACAAGAAAGGACCGCGCGTGAAGCACGCAATATTGACCAGTTCAATCGCCGACAAATCGAAGCCGAAGCAGACTAGGAGGCACGACGCATAAGGGTCCAGCCACGTGACCTCAATGATGCTTTCGACAGGGTGGGGGACAAACAGGTCTTCAGGACTCCAAGTGCCAACGTAGCCGTTGCCATGGCAATAATGCAACGGCTACCCAACACCTCGGAAACCCAAGCGGTTCGCGATGAAATACAAGCCTATCTGACGGCTGCCATGGCCCAGACCATAGAGATTGTAAATCAAGTCCAGGCTCCATCCGTCTCAGTCGAGTCAAGCCACAGCCGCTAGCTCCCAAGTCGCTCACAGCCACTCAACCCACGTGGCTCACGCAACAACGACCCATCAGACAACCGTCAAGGCGGAAACGGTGGCCATGACGGTGGTCAGGATGACAACCACCGTCGGGAGGACAACCATCGCGATGTCTGGGACGATAATCACCGAGACAACCGCGACAATCGCCGTGATAACCGCAGTCGCAGGGCTAATCCAGATGGCAATTGAGATCGCCGCGATGGCAATAATGACCTCCGCCATTACCTCGGTGGACGCGATCTGCGCGCTCGCATCAACCAGAGAGCCGACGATCGAGCATCCCACGAAAGCTATCGCCGTATGGGGTATGACACGGCCCACGGTCCACCGGGTTTGAAGCAGTTTACTCCACACCTTCGCCAAGTCATATGGCCCAAGAATTTCAAGCTCGAGAAACTTCAGAAGTACGACGGCAAAGAAAACCCCGAATTATGGGTCATGCTCTATGAAACCGTGTGCAGATCAGCCATGGCTGACGAGCACGTCATGTCTAACTACTTCTCAGTCGCTGTTGGCCATGCAGGTCACCAATGGCTAGTCAGCTTGCCGGCAAACTACTTTGATTCTTGGCAGGAGCTTAAGCAAGCCTTCATCGACAATTTCATCGCTACTTGTGAACAACAGAGCAACAAGTACGATCTGCAACGGATCCGAGATCGGAAAGATGAGCCACTGCGCGAGTACGTCCAGCGTTTCTCAGAGATGCGCATCAAGGTCCCATCAATCTCCGACAATGAGGCAATCGAGGCTTTCATCACTGGCCTCCGCTTCCACGACGCCCTAAGAGACAAGCTCCTTCGGAAGAGACCTGAATCGGTCACAGCGCTCCTATCCACCGCTAAGAAATATGCGGACACCGACGACGCCAAGAAGATAATTATTGAAGAAGCAGCAAGGGTTCCATGCTCCGACCACCCCTCACACCACGACGACTACCGTGGCAACCGTGGTCAGAACGACAGTTTTGACCGCCGCAACCAGCGCAACGACTCCCGCGACCACCGTGACCAATGTAATCAGCGGCGTAACCGCCGTGATGATTACAGGAGCAAGCGTGCTCGGGAAGACGACAGCGAGGTCAATACCGTTAAAAAGGGTGGCGGACGTCGTAATTACGAAGACGACTACGCCAAAGCATTGAAGAGGCCCTGCCAGCTCAATCCTAAGTCAAACCATACCATGGAGAATTGCCGCATTCTCAAGTCTATCTATACGCGTCAACAGGCTCCGGATACATCCGACAAGCCTAACGATGCAGCGGAACAGCGCAACGAGGATAACGACGATGACGATGCAGACCCTCGTCACAAGTATGTCAAGCCAACCGATCACGTGCACACCATCATCGGAGGCAAAGTGTCCATCGAGACCAAGCGGGAACGCAAGCTGCTCGCCCATGCTTGCTTGAACGTGGCCAACGCCGATAACCTCCTCGCCGATCCCCGGCTCCCTCCGTGGTCTCACCACGAAATCTCTTTCAACAGGAAGGACCAATGGGCCGCAATACCAGAGCCAGGATGTTTTCCCCTGGTCCTCGATCCTTGTATCAACAAGGTCCAGTTCGACAGAGTACTGATCGACGATGGTAGCTCCATCGATATACTGTTCAAGAATAGTCTACCCGCCCTGAAGGTAGCTCAGGCGGATCTTAAGCCATACGAGGCACAGTTCTAGGGTGTTCTCCCCGGACAGAGCTCGACACCTCTCGGGTAGATCACGCTACCTGTGCAGTTTGGGACCCCGGACCACTTCCGCACCAACTACGTCAACTTTGTGGTCGCTGACTTCGACGGCACCTACCATGCTATTCTTGGTCGACCGTCGCTCACCAAGTTCATGGCCATACCTCATTATAGGTATCTAGTGCTCAAGATGCCTACCGAGAAAGGAGTCCTAACCCTCCGAGGTAACGTGTACGCCGCTTACACCTACGAAGACGACAGTTTCAAAATAGCAGAGGCCCACGACCTCTCTATTCGCATGGCCGAGACCATAATCGACGCTAAGAAGACCTCAGCCGACCACCTGGAGATCCCAGAGCTTGAGGCTCCACGCAAGAACATCAAGTCAAAGGAGCACAAGGTGATCCAGCTGGTCGATGGCGACCCCAGCAAAACGGCCCTTATCAGGGCCAACCTGGATCCCAAATAGGAAGACATGCTCGTCGGGTTCTTGAGGAGCAACGTGGGTGTATTCGCATGGAAACCTGCCGACATGCCCGGTGTACCTCGGAACTTGATCGAGCACTCCTTGAATGTCAACAGCAAGGCCAAACCTGTCAAGCAGAAGCTACGACGGTTCACTCGCGACAAAAAGGAGGCGATTAGGGTAGAAGTTACACGGCTTTTGGCAGCCAGATTTATCAAAGTGTATCATCCAGAGTGGTTAGCCAACCCGGTTCTTGTACGCAAAAAGAATAACGAATGGAGAATGTGCGTTGATTACACTGATCTCAACAAACACTGCCCTTAGGACCCCTTCGGCTTACCTCGCATAGACGAGGTCGTAGATTCAACCTTCGGTTGCGAGCTCCTTTCCTTTCTCGATTGCTACTCTGGTTATCACCAGATCGCTCTCAAAAAGGACGACCAGATCAAGACGTCTTTCATCACACCTTTCGGCGCCTACTGCTACACGACTATGTCGTTCGGGCTCAAGAACGCCGGGGCTACATACCAATGCGCCATTCAGGCCTGCCTCGCAGACGAGATAAAAGACGACCTTGTAGAGGCCTATGTGGATGATGTAGTTGTCAAAACCAAGGAAGCACATACCCTTGTTGACAACCTAAAACGCACCTTCGCAGCCCTCAATACATTCCAATGGAAGCTAAACCCAAAGAAGTGCATCTTTGGTGTTCCTTCTGGTATATTGCTAGGCAACGTCGTCAGTTATGACGGCATACACCCTAATCCGGAGAAAGTCAAAGCTGTCTTAGACATGAAGCCCCCCAAAAAGGTGAAGGATGTCCAGAAGCTTACCAGATGCATGGCTGCTCTTAGCGTTTCATATCAAGATTAGGGGAAAAAGGGCTACCATTTTTCAAACTGCTCAAAGCATTCGAGAAGTTTGAGTGGTCGGACGAAGCAGACGCTGCCTTCACGCAGCTAAAACAATACCTTACATCACCTCCGGTCCTCACTGCTCCCAGAGAAGACAAAACTCTCCTACTTCACATTGCGGCAACCAATCGGGTGGTCTCTGTAACACCTCGAGTGTTAGCCTTGCATAACTTGACTTGCATAACATGAGCATGATCATCACGCATTCATAAACAAGCATTTACAATTGAAACATTGAATTGAAACATCTGCAACATTTGCTTGTTATTGCATGTTTCATTATTATATGCAATCTTTCTCATTATTTCATGTCTCCATGAGTATATGCAAATGATCATGAATGAAAACATGTACTTGGTAGAAGTGAATCACAAAAATATGTAACCACAATTGGGTTAGCAATTAGAGCACTGTTCATGAAAATCACTTTTCATAATCGAGCCTTTAAGTCATGTTTCATGTGATTGCCCTAACTAGCTCTATGAGTGACTACTACGTGAAATGATTAAATGACCTTGCAAATTTCTTAAACATGTTTAGAGTATCATTATAAACAACTTTGATATTCATGGTTAAGGGTAAATAGGTCATTAAGCCATGCTTTGATGTGTTTCATCTTTTAAATGTGACATGTTTGACTAAAGTTGAACTAGGTGTTAGAGACCTTGCATGGAGGAGTTCACTAAAGTAAAGTTGTAGTGTTTGACATAAGGAACAACTTTGATTTTTGGGTCTTTGACTGATTTAGCTCCTAACATGTTTGAAATTGGATCACAAGAATCATCAAAATCTTGATTTCAACACTTAAGAAATTTTTCTAAGTCAAGTTCATTGAACAGCCTGACAAGCTGACCTTCATGACAATATAACTTGAATTCGGTTGAGAATTGAGACACGATCATTGAACAACATTTGTAACTGGTACTTAGGTCTACAAAGTTGGTTTAGTAACCTAGCGCTAATTCGTCACGGTTTGGACGTTAATTCATCACCAAAACTCGTCGTCAGAATCGGTACCGAGGTTAACTGACGAACTGAATCGCGGCGTCATGGCCGACCGGCTTCAGGCTTCGCACGCCGCGTGGCGCGGGAAACGGCCGCGCGTCGCCGCCGTTCTGTCCGCGTAGGCCACGACGCGCCCGAGCGCGCCTTCATCACGCCAGCGCCCGCCCGCACTCAGCCGCGCTCCCATTTCGCTTCTGGCTTCCTTTCTTCCTCGCTGCAGCAGCCGCCGAGCGCCCGCAGCTCCGCCGTCGCCATAGCCGCGCACAGCTCGCGCCTAGCCATCCATTCTTCACCGTAGCAGCACAACTAGCTCCCCAGTGACCCACTGCTTCTTCCTGTGACCGCTGTTCTAGCTTGGTAAGCCATCACAGCACACACGCTCTCGCCGAAGCTTCACCGCCGTGTCCGTCTTCGTGGCCACGTCGCCACCGTCCATCCCAGGCCGCGTTAGGGCACTAGATAGCTCCGCCGCAGCTCGGTGATGCTCGGCGCAACGTCCGTTCGAGCCACCGTAGCCCACACCGGCGTACCGCCGTGGTCCAGCTCCGCCGTTCCGCCATGGTCGCCGCCGTCAGCTCTAGGGTCGGCAATAGGACCGGCCAAGTGGCTCGATCGCTTCGCTAGGTCACGTAGGTCGTGTAGTGAAGATGTTACCGCCGGCGAAGCTCGCCGTCGACGAGCCGCAGCCGCGCAGTGCCCAGCAGCGCCGCTGCTCTGTTCCATGTCACTGACGCGTGGGGTCCCCTGACCAGCGGGTCCCACCGGTCAGCGACAGCAGTATTGAAGGCTAACTCATTTGATTCCAGTTTTTTATTTGTTTTGTGAATTTTGTATATTCAGTTTGGTAGCTCCTAAAATTGTGAAATAAATATGGTTGTGTTGCTTAGGAAGTGTAGTATTTAATAAAAATATGTTCTTGGTTTCAACAGTAGAAATTTCTGGAGATTTAAATCAGGATTTGAAATGTGCTTTTGAATGCATTTAAATTTGTTTATTTTATATCTAGAGTTCCTGTGCTCCAAAAATTATGAAATTTTTGTGGTAAGCTAGTCTTAGCATATATGAGCTTGGGTAAAAATTTGAGGACCAGTGCATGTGTAGATCTATAGTTATAGATTTTTCTTTTATGGCTAGTCAATCCTTGCATGAATTTGTATAAATTATTTATGAGTCCAAAATTCATGAAATTTGTTGGAGGTAATCCTAGTACCATATGGATGTTAAGAAAAATAGGAAATCTGTTGCTTGACACTTTTCAATAGGATTTTCCATTTATGCTATTTCAAGCCTTGCTTCCTTATCATTTTTGTATAGAATGTTATACTTAGTAAAATGACATGAAATTTAGTCCTTTGATAGCATTAGTAAGGCTCTGTAAATTTTGGAGAATTTATTAAGCACATCTGATATATATTTATTATTTAACCTAGATATCTAAATAAAATAATAAAGGCAATTTAATAAATAGTTTGGGCTTCACCATTATATTATCTAAAATGTATTTGGTATGCCTACACTGTTGGTAGATTTTAAGTTGTCAAATTTGGAATGATTACATGAAGTAGAGGTGTTATTACTTTATATTGCATGTTAAATAGTTTCCGGACTAATTCTAGAGTGTGATGAGTTGCATGTTGAAACTGATGTGTACTGTAAAAATGGTTAATAACAAAGTTGTAGAGAATTTGATAAGCTTTCCAGAAAGTCCAGGATCACTGTTTTTGGATTTGTAGAACTCCAGTTATGAGTGAAACAAGTAGCTACTGTTGTGGCATAGTCGATGCATTGTAGAAGTAGTTAAGTAGTAATCGAGAAGAGATATGCACCTACTCAAACAACGTGATGCACTTGTTAACATATATGCATTCGTAATACTTATACCATACTCATGCATCTAGGATCGGAGGAAGAAATCACGTTGCTGGAATTCGAAGAAGCAGAGGAAGGGAACCCGCAGGAGGATCCGCAAGCCGCAGCTCCCGAAGGCATGGAGCAGAACCCTGAAGAGCTCCCGGAGTGTCCTGACCATCGCCCTACTTCCTTTCTGCGAGGCAAGCCCCGGAGCATTATAAGTCTCCCAGTAATTTACAAATGTTTACTTACGTATTTATGATTGATGCATTAGGTTATAAGAGTTGAATGAAACCACTTGATGCATGTACATTCCTTGTCTAGATATTACACCTTTAACCGTTATAGGTCCAGGATCGAATATTTATGCTTAGCCATGCTTAGACCGGTAGAAGTCGGGTGATGTCCTGTCACCTGCGAGATATAGGTGGATACCGGAGCATGGTTGGCTATATCTGCTATCGTGGAATAGAACCGTGAGGTAAAAGTAAATTGAGACTGGACGGGATGTCGATGGAAAAGCAACAAGACATGGAGGTCTTGGGTGTGGATCTATCCCCATCTGTGTCGGTCAAGGACCGTACCGTTGTTGGAACTTCTGACAAGATTGAACGCATGCCTCTCACTTAGCTGGCCGGATAACTCGTTCCGACCGCGAAGCCGAGTAATTCAACTCAGGCCGGGAACCGTTCTGTTGTGCGCTCCTTCCGGGGAACGATCAGACTGAGCCCAAGGGCAGGCTTGGCCTGAGCATCCTGGCATCTGGTGTTCCAGATTGTGCGGCGTAGTACGGACCCGTGAAATGTGTACCGGAGTTGTACCAAAGGTGACCTAAGACTATCATGGCTGGTAGATCTGGGTTTGTATTAGGAATAAATTCCCAGCTGGTTGAAATCGATTCGAATCGCCGTCTCTCCCGAATAGTGAGAAACTTGGCTAGCTCCAACATCGTAGTAACTGTGTTATGAAACATGATGGTTCGGATGAAATTGGAATTTCAATACCTGCTATGGTTACTATTGTATGCTTCTAAATGATATACCACATGTTTGGCACAGGATAGTTGCTAATCTAGAAATGGATAGTTATAATTAACTTGATGAAGGAATCATAATTGTACAACGGGGAAGTTGCCTTTTTCGCAAAATGTTGCCAAGTTACGTCCACTTATACAGCCTTGCATAATCCTTGGAGTCATTTTATTTCTGGTTCATGACGGGTAAGTCTAGCTGAGTACCTTCTTGTACTTAGGGTTTATTTTCCCATTGTTGCAGATGGCACTGTGTATCATGGTTATTGCAAGAGTTGCTTCTATCCCGCCATGGATGAGGAGTAAGCCTTGGGCAAGCTTCTTTAGTAATTCCTATCTTTGCTTTTGTGGACCGTGATCTGGCCTGGCACTGTATCAAACTATGTTGGAAACTTTATCTTCGAACTTATTTGCTTCCGCTTTATTTATCAAACTCGGTTTGTAATAACTTTTATTCGTACTCTGATGGTAAAAAGTATCTGTGAACTTTATGTAATATGTGGCATGTATGTTGAATCCTATACGATCTTGGTTGTTGTAAATCGTTTATCGAGACCCGTCGTGGTACTCGACGGACTACCGGGTTTATATGGGTTCAAGTATGACAGTGCGACCGCTTGCGGATTGCCATTGTACTTGTATTCTTATAAATTGGTCGGTTCTGCGACAGCTGGCATCAGAGCAAGATTCAACGTTAATTGTCACAAGTGTATTTAAAACAAAAGTTTTTGTTTTCCAAAAACCCTTCTCTAGCAACTAATAGTTATATAATAGGTATTTGAAATCTAAAGTGTGCCAATGATGACTTTCCTTATGCCCAAATTAAGGACTATTAGGTGGCTACTTAAGTACTAACATGGGGGTTTTTACTTCATCGTCCATACGGCATGCTATAGTATGGATGCCATTCACTTGAGTGGTAATGTATGGATCAAATGCCTCTACGCCAAGGTAAGATGAGTGTATGACCGCAAGATGTGAGCGTGCGGTCGGGAAGAGTTAGCTTTGGTATGGCTATGTATGCATGCTTGCATGTGTATATGGTACGTATTTAATTGTGGGTTTAAATTCTTGTCGGGTAGATTGATACGGAAGTATATGTATGGGTATACATATATGAAAGTATTTACAATTACATTCTGCATATTCATTATGGGTTTAGGGCTGAAATGAAATTTTATGCAGGTACACTAACAACGAAACGTGTAGCTCTACTAGTTACGCTATTTATGAGAGAACGTGTGTATGCCACCGTGTCTACCGTTAGAAACAAATTTTTCCTAAGTTTGTGAGGACGTACGGAACGCGCATGCATCATGTTAAATTACCATTCACATAACTATATTGTTCCTCCCCTTATAAAATTCTTACTCAGTTATGTAACTCTTATCCATTATGGCATTGTCTCACCAAGGGGTACATGTTAATGGTGCAGATGGCACGCACCAAGCAGACTGCTCGCAAGTCCACCGGAGGCAGAGCTCCTAGCCGTCAGCTTGCTCCACGTACCCATCAACGTCACACGTTCCTTGGAGAGTTTGGGATGCCTACACTCTTTGTGGAGAGTGCTCAGCTATGTAGGTTATCCTGATGGAATGGAACCCCGCTACTTCTGGGCGAATGAGCGGTTGGGAGAAGGTCTCTTAGTTACTGTGGAGGCCGTTGTTCGTCCCCGTGGTGATGATTCTGAGTGGACAGGTTGGTGTTATGAGTCGACTGGTAGGACTGCTGAAGAAGCAGCTGGCAGGGCAGCCTTTGGGATCTTGAGGAATATCATGGATCGTTTTCCTCAAGAGCTGGCAGCCGCTTTGGTTGGAGTCTTTCCAAGAGGTAACCCATCCACTGACTCATGGCAGCAGGCAAGAGGAAGATCTTTGGAGATTGGTGCAGCAGAAGGGCAGCACAGCGATAACCCTGCAATGAGCGCCATGTTCGCAATGATGAGAGTGTTAGATGGAGTTGAGGGTAGCCTCAGACGTGTGTCTGGTGCTCTTGGTCATGCCCACGAGGATCGACGTCAGCTTCAGAGGGAGCACGACGCCGAGATTGAGAGGCTCACTGAAGAGATGACTCAGTTAACTCACCAACGAAACACAGCTTGGTCTAGGGAAGATGTCCTGAGGGCTCGACAGTTTGAACTAGTGCAGCAGCTGGCCAATGCGGAAGAATACAACGATAATCTGCATGAAGAGGTTCATCTACTGAACAATCAGCTCCACCCTTATGTCCCATCTGGAGCCGCAGAAATGGATCTAGAAGGGTACGAGGAAGAAGAAGAAGTGGAGCCTGAAGAAGTAGAACCTGAGGAAGGAGATGATTCTGCGTCTGACCTCGATAGTGATCATGATGAGGATTAGATCGCTTCGCATTTAGTGGAAGGACTAATGTATCACCTTATTTATGTAATGGACCTGTAGTTTGAAGTTGGCATTAGTAACCAGACTATCATGTAATGTAAATCGCATGTTTGGATGAACGTCAATGCAATTCCAGTTCTTTGTCGGTAACCACGCTTTAAATTTGCATGCGTTATGAGCACGATAAGTGGTCAAATTGGTGATGTCATGTTGCGAGAATGAATTATTATGCCTCTGTTTTTATTGTGATTTTGAGAATTTTCTCCAGTAATTTCAGTTTGGCATGAGTACAAAATTCCTCTGCAATCTCTTGACCTCAACCAATAATCGCTTATTGTTGTAAATTCGCAGATGACGCGCACCCGTGCAGGAGCTAGTAGCAGCCAGGATGGCAATGGTGATGACTTACCCCCACCGCCGCCGCCGTCTGCTCAGGAGTTCTTTGCCCAGTTCCTGGGGAGCCAGAGGACAATGGAAGAAGCCTTGCACCTTATCGCGCAAAACACTGCTCGTGGCCACCCACAGCAACCAGGGGCCGAGCCAAATCAGCACAGTTCATTCAAGGAGTTTCTGGACACGAAGCCTCCGATCTTCAAGGTGGCTGAGGAACCACTGCAGGCCGATGAGTGGCTGAATACCATCGAGCAGAAATTTCGTCTGCTAAGGGTCACAGAGCACCTGAAAGCAGAATATGCTTCTCATCAATTGCAAGGACCAGCAGGAATCTGGTGGACGCACTTTCTGTCGTCTCTGCCTACTAATGCGAGAGTGACCTGGGATCAATTCAAGCTGGCTTTTAGGGGACACCATATTCCCCCGGGCCTGATGCGCATGAAAGCAGCAGAATTTATGAGGCTCACTCAGGGAACAAAGTCACTCACAGAATATATGCACGCATTCAACAACTTGTCAAGATATGCTCCAAGTTTCGTGGATACTGAAGAGAAAAAGATTGAGAGTTTCAAGCGAGGTTTGGGTACCAAACTAATGAAGACTATGGCAAATTCTAGATGTGCCATGTACAATGAGTTTATTAGTGATGCCTTGACCCAAGAAAACCACAACAACATGCATGCAGTTGCTAAAGGTCGCAAGAGGGCATATGAGGCCGGTGCATCCGGATCTTTCCAGTCAAAAGCGCCTATCACAGCTAGGCCACAATTCCGTCCACCTGCACCCAAGTTTAGGCCTCCACCACCGAAAGCTTAGAATAATAGGCCACAGAAACCATTCCGTAAGGCGTTCACTATTGCCCTTACCAAAAGGAAATGGTAATCAGGACAGCTCCACCGGATTCAGAAGTAATCAACCTTGTTTCAACTGCAACCAACTAGGTCATTGGTCCAAGGAGTGCCCCCACCCCAAGAGGAATGGCAACCCAACTCAGAACAATCAAAAGTAGGTGAATGCCAGGGCACGTCAGGGACAAGTGCATTATACCGCTGTGGAGGAAGTGGCCGCCGGAGAAGTTGTCACGGCTGGTATGTTTCTCGTCAACAAGCATCCCACTGTTGTTTTATTTGATTCGGGAGCTTCTCATTCATTTATGAGTCAAGCATTTGCATCTAGACATGATCAAGAAATAATTGAAGTAAGCAAAGGGGGTTTTAACATAAGTTCAGCAGGGGGAACTGTTACTACCAAAAAGATAGTAAAAAATGTACTCATCTTGATACAAGGGAGGGAGTACACCACAGATTTGATAATATTGCCGGGGTTGTCGATAAGTGTAATCTTAGGCATGAATTGGATGAAGTATCATGGTGCTCTTATTGACACCAGCACCCGTACTATCATGTTGAGAGAACCCACGGGAGGGAATGCTTTTCTAGTCCCGCTCTCCCGTGATTTCGAACCCCAACATTTAGCCTGTGCTATCCAAGCCACCACCATATGTGATATTCCCATGGTTTGTGAGTTTCCGGATGTATTTCCAGAGGAATTACCAGGTCTACCACCGGATAGGGACGTGGAATTTAAGATTGAATTAGTGCCAGGTACCGCACCCATATCCAGAAGGCCCTATAGAATGCCACCCAATGAGTTAGCAGAACTCAAGGTTCAATTGCAAGATCTATTGGACAAAGGTCTTATCCAACCTAGCTCATCTCCGTGGGGATGCCCAGCATTGTTTGTGAAAAAGAAGGATAAATCACTGAGAATGTGTGTAGATTACAGACCACTCAATGCTGTGACCATCAAGAACAAATATTCGTTACCCCGCATCGACATCTTGTTCGACCAGCTAGCTAAGGCAAAGGTATTCTCCAAAATTGACTTGAGATCAGGTTACCATCAGATAAAGATCAGACCGGAGGATATACCTAAAAATGCTTTCTCTACTAGGTACGGCTCATACGAGTATTTGGTTATGTCTTTCGGACTAACAAATGCTCCAGCCTATTTCATGTACCTGATGAACTCGGTATTCATGCCCGAACTTGATAAGTTCATGGTCGTGTTTATCGATGACATATTGATTTATTCAGAAAATGAGTCAGATCATGAAGAGCATCTGAGGATTGTCCTATCTAGACTGAGGGAGCTTAAGCTATATGCCAAGATTAGCAAATGTGAATTTTGGATGAGCAAAGTACCTTTCTTAGGTCACATTTTATCAAGAGATGGAATCTCAGTAGACCCATCAAAAGTACAAGAGGTCATGGATTGGAAAGCCCCAACTTCGGTGCATGAAGTTCGGAGTTTTCTAGGGTTAGCAGGATACTATCGCCGGTTTATTCCAGATTTCTCAAAGATAGCTAAGCCGATGACCAGACTACTTCAGAAAGATGAGAAGTACAAGTGGACACCAGAATGTGAAATAGCTTTTCACACCCTTAGAACTTTGTTGACTACCACACCTGTGCTAGCACAACCAGACATTGAGAAGCCTTTTGATGTATTTTGTGATGCATCAGGAATAGGTTTGGGATGTGTACTTATGCAAGAAGGGAGAGTAATTGCATATGCCTCTCGGCAATTGAGAAAACATGAAGTCAACTACCCTACACATGATTTGGAACTTGCAGCCGTTGTCCATGCATTAAAGATATGGAGACATTACTTGTTGGGCAATGTATGTCATATCTATACTGACCACAAAAGCCTCAAATATATCTTTACCCAGCCAGAACTGAACATGAGACAACGAAGATGGTTAGAATTGATTAAGGACTATAATTTGGAAGTGCAATACCATCCGGGTAAAGCTAATGTAGTAGCCGATGCACTTAGTCGGAAGTCCCATTGCAACACTATGGAAGCACTATTGGAAGATGGATTCAACTTGCTACATCCTGCTGTACTACACAATATCACAATCAGTTGTTCGCTTGAGGGCAAAATCATAGAGCTACAGCAGACAGATGTAGGAATAAGTCACATCAAGAGAAAAATGCAAGAGCAGGAAACCAAACATTTTAGATTGGACGAACGAGGTGTATTATGGTTTGAGAACCGACTAGTGGTGCCAAAAGACCGTGAGCTAAGGAATCAAATTTTAGAAGAAGCTCACTCGTCCAAATTGTCTATCCACCCGGGTAGTAGTAAAATGTATCAAGATCTAAGAACCCGTTTTTGGTGGACTAAGATGAAGAAAGAGATCGCAGCCTATGTTGCTAGGTGTGACAACTGCAGTAGAGTGAAAGCCGTCCATATGAAAACCGCTAGATTACATCAGCCACTGCCTATTCCAGGATGGAAATGGGAGGAGATCAGTATGGACTTTATCATAGGCCTTCCAACAACACCACAAGGTCACGATTCAATCTGGGTCATTGTTGATCGTCTCACCAAGTCAGCACATTTTGTACCAGTTCACACAACATATCACGCGGGGAAATACGCTGAGATATATGTATCCCAGATCGTGAGATTGCATGGAGTACCCAGGACCATAATCTCAGATAGAGGACCACAGTTCATAGCTGGGAGCACTTACACCAAGCTTTGGGAACCAAGCTAATCAGAAGTTCAGCTTATCATCCACAAACTTCAGGACAGACAGAGCGAGTGAACCAAATCCTAGAAGATTTACTTAGGGCTTGTGTTATATCTTCAAAAGGTTAATGGGAGAAATGGTTACCTTTAGCTGAATTCTCCTATAACAACAGTTATCAAGCGAGTATCAAAATGGCTCCATTTGAAGCCTTGTATGGCAGAAAGTGCAGGACTCCATTGAATTGGATTGAGCCCGGTGAAAGGAGATACTTTGGTATTGATTTTGTCAATGAAGCCGAAGAACAAGTACGTATCATCCAACAACACATGAAGGCAGCTCAATCAAGACAGAAGAGTTATGCCGATAGAAGAAGAAGACCACTAACTTTTGAAGTGGGTAACTATGTATACTTGAGAGTATCACCCATGAAAGGTGTGAAAAGATTTGGGATGAAAAAGAAGCTTTCACCAAGATATGTAGGGCCATACAAAATTTTGGAACGAAAAGGAAATGTTGTGTATAAGTTACAACTACCACCAGAGATGAGTGCAATCTTTGATGTGTTCCATGTTTCTCAGCTAAAGAAATGTCTTCGAGTACCGGAAGAAGCTATTGCACCCACCAATGTGCAGCTTCAATCGGATTTGACCTATGAAGAAAAGCCAATTAGAGTATTAGAAGAGATGGAGAGAGTAACAAGGAGTAAGATTATTAAGTTCTATAAGGTGGTGTGGAACAATCATAGTGAACAAGATGCTACGTGGGAAAGAGAAGATTATCTGCGAGAAGTTTATCCCGCCTTTTTCCAAGAATGGTAGGTCTTGCAAATCTCGGGACGAGATTTTTATAAGGGGGAGGGGCTATAACACCTCGAGTGTTAGCCTTGCATAACTTGACTTGCATAACATGAGCATGATCATCACGCATTCATAAACAAGCATTTACAATTGAAACATTGAATTGAAACATCTGCAACATTTGCTTGTTATTGCATGTTTCATTATTATATGCAATCTTTCTCATTATTTCATGTCTCCATGAGTATATGCAAATGATCATGAATGAAAACATGTACTTGGTAGAAGTGAATCACAAAAATATGTAACCACAATTGGGTTAGCAATTAGAGCACTGTTCATGAAAATCACTTTTCATAATCGAGCCTTTAAGTCATGTTTCATGTGATTGCCCTAACTAGCTCTATGAGTGACTACTACGTGAAATGATTAAATGACCTTGCAAATTTCTTAAACATGTTTAGAGTATCATTATAAACAACTTTGATATTCATGGTTAAGGGTAAATAGGTCATTAAGCCATGCTTTGATGTGTTTCATCTTTTAAATGTGACATGTTTGACTAAAGTTGAACTAGGTGTTAGAGACCTTGCATGGAGGAGTTCACTAAAGCAAAGTTGTAGTGTTTGACATAAGGAACAACTTTGATTTTTGGGTCTTTGACTGATTCAGCTCCTAACATGTTTGAAATTGGATCACAAGAATCATCAAAATCTTGATTTCAACACTTAAGAAATTTTTCTAAGTCAAGTTCATTGAACAGCCTGACAAGCTGACCTTCATGACAATATAACTTGAATTCGGTTGAGAATTGAGACACGATCATTGAACAACATTTGTAACTGGTACTTAGGTCTACAAAGTTGGTTTAGAAACCTAGCGCTAATTCATCACGGTTTGGACGTTAATTCATCACCAAAACTCGTCGTCAGAATCGGTACCGAGGTTAACTGACGAACTGAATCGCGGCGTCATGGCCGACCGGCTTCAGGCTTCGCACGCCGCGTGGCGCGGGAAACGGCCGCGCGTCGCCGCCGGTCTGTCCGCGCAGGCCACGACGCGCTCGAGCGCGCCTTCATCACGCCAGCGCCCGCCCGCACTCAGCCGCGCTCCCATTTTGCTTCTGGCTTCCTTTCTTCCTCGCTGCAGCAGCCGCCGAGCGCCCGCAGCTCCGCCGTCGCCATAGCCGTGCACAGCTCGCGCCTAGCCATCCATTCTTCACCGCAGCAGCACAACTAGGTCCCCAGCGACCCACTGCTTCTTCCCGTGACCGCTGTTCCAGCTTGGTAAGCCATCGCAGCGCACATGCTCTCGCCGGAGCTTCACCGCCGTGTCCGTCTCCGTGGCCACGTCGCCACCGTCCATCCTAGGCCGCGTTAGGGCACTAGATAGCTCCGCCGCAGCTCGGTGATGCTCGGCGCAACGTCCGTTCGAGCCACCGTAGCCCACACCGGCGTACCGCTGTGGTCCAGCTCCGTCGTTCCGCCATGGTCGCCGCCGTCAGCTCTAGGGTCGGCAATAGGACCGGCCAAGTGGCTCGATCGCTTCGCTAGGTCACGTAGGTCGTGTAGTGAAGATGTTACCGCCGGCGAAGCTCGTCGTCGACGAGCCGCAGCTGCGTAGTGCCCAGCAGCGCCGCTGCTCTGCTCCGTGTCACTGACGCGTGGGGTCCCCTGACCAGCGGGTCCCACCGGTCAGCGACAGCAGTATTGAAGGCTAACTCATTTGATTCCAGTTTTTGATTTGTTTTGTGAATTTTGTATCTTCAGTTTGGTAGCTCCTAAAATTGTGAAATAAATATGGTTGTGTTGCTTAGGAAGTGTAGTATTTAATAAAAATATGTTCTTGGTTTCAACAGTAGAAATTTCTGGAGATTTAAATCAGGATTTGAAATGTGCTTTTGAATGCATTTAAATTTGTTTATTTTATATCTAGAGTTCCTGTGCTCCAAAAATTATGAAATTTTTGTGGTAAGCTAGTCTTAGCATATATGAGCTTGGGTAAAAATTTGAGGACCAGTGCATTTGTAGATCTATAGTTATAGATTTTTCTTTTATGGCTAGTCAATCCTTGCATGAATTTGTATAAATTATTTATGAGTCCAAAATTCATGAAATTTGTTGGAGGTAATCCAAGTACCATATGGATGTTAAGAAAAATAGGAAATCTATTGCTTGACACTTTTCAATAGGATTTTCCATTTATGCTATTTCAAGCCTTGCTTCCTTATCATTTTTGTATAGAATGTTATACTTAGTAAAATGACATGAAATTTTTATAGTAGTCCTTTGATAGCATTAGTAAGGCTCTGTAAATTTTTGAGAATTTATTAAGCACATATGATATATATTTATTATTTAACCTAGATATCTAAATAAAATAATAAAGGCAATTTAATAAATAGTTTGGGCTTCACCATTATATTATCTAAAATGTATTTGGTATGCCTACACTGTTGGTAGATTTTAAGTTGTCAAATTTGGAATGATTACATGAAGTAGAGGTGTTATTACTTTATATTGCATGTTAAATAGTTTTCGGACTAATTCTAGAGTGTGATGAGTTGCATGTTGAAACTGATGTGTACTGTAAAAATGGTTAATAACAAAGTTGTAGAGAATTTGATAAGCTTTCCAGAAAGTCCAGGATCACTGTTTTTGTGGCATAGTCGATGCATTGTAGAAGTAGTTAAGTAGTAATCGAGAAGAGATATGCACCTA
Source organism: Miscanthus floridulus (assembly GCF_019320115.1). Lineage (NCBI taxonomy): Eukaryota > Viridiplantae > Streptophyta > Magnoliopsida > Poales > Poaceae > Miscanthus > Miscanthus floridulus. The sequence continues at coordinate 35,547,629 of NC_089586.1, read as the reverse complement.
CTCAAACAACGTGATGCACTTGTTAACATATATGCATTCGTAATACTTATACCATACTCATGCATCTAGGATCGGAGGAAGAAATCACGTTGCTTGAATTCGAAGAAGCAGAGGAAGGGAACCCGCCGGAGGATCCGCAAGCCGCAGCTCCCGAAGGCGTGGAGCAGAACCCTGAAGAGCTTCCGGAGTGTCCTGACCATCGCCCTACTTCCTTTCTGCGAGGCAAGCCCCGGAGCATTATAAGTCTCCCAGTAATTTACAAATGTTTACTTACGTATTTATGATTGATGCATTAGGTTATAAGAGTTGAATGAAACCACTTGATGCATGTACATTCCTTGTCTAGATATTACACCTTTAACCGTTATAGGTCCAGGATCGAATATTTATGCTTAGCCATGCTTAGACCGGTAGAAGTCGGGTGATGTCCTGTCACCTGCGAGATATAGGTGGATACCGGAGCATGGTTGGCTATATCTGCTATCGTGGAATAGAACCGTGAGGTAAAAGTAAATTGAGACTGGACGGGATGTCGATGGAAAAGCAACAAGACATGGAGGTCTTGGGTGTGGATCTATCCCCATCTGTGTCGGTCAAGGACCGTACCGTTGTTGGAACTTCTGACAAGATTGAACGCATGCCTCTCACTTAGCTGGCCGGATAACTCGTTCCGACCGCGAAGCCGAGTAATTCAACTCAGGCCGGGAACCGTTCTGTTGTGCGCTCCTTCCGGGGAACGATCAGACTGAGCCCAAGGGCAGGCTTGGCCTGAGCATCCTGGCATCTGGTGTTCCAGATTGTGCGGCGTAGTACGGACCCGTGAAATGTGTACCGGAGTTGTACCAAAGGTGACCTAAGACTATCATGGCTGGTAGATCTGGGTTTGTATTAGGAATAAATTCCCAGCTGGTTGAAATCGATTCGAATCGCCGTCTCTCCCGAATAGTGAGAAACTTGGCTAGCTCCAACATCGTAGTAACTGTGTTATGAAACATGATGGTTCGGATGAAATTGGAATTTCAATACCTGCTATGGTTACTATTGTATGCTTCTAAATGATATACCACATGTTTGGCACAGGATAGTTGCTAATCTAGAAATGGATAGTTATAATTAACTTGATGAAGGAATCATAATTGTACAACGGGGAAGTTGCCTTTTTCGCAAAATGTTGCCAAGTTACGTCCACTTATACAGCCTTGCATAATCCTTGGAGTCATTTTATTTCTGGTTCATGACGGGTAAGTCTAGCTGAGTACCTTCTCGTACTCAGGGTTTATTTTCCCATTGTTGCAGATGGCACTGTGTATCATGGTTATTGCAAGAGTTGCTTCTATCCTGCCGTGGATGAGGAGTAAGCCTTGGGCAAGCTTCTTTAGTAATTCCTATCTTTGCTTTTGTGGACCGTGATCTGGCCTGGCACTGTATCAAACTATGTTGGAAACTTTATCTTCGAACTTATTTGCTTCCGCTTTATTTATCAAACTCGGTTTGTAATAACTTTTATTCGTACTCTGATGGTGAAAAGTATCTGTGAACTTTATGTAATATGTGGCATGTATGTTGAATCCTATACGATCTTGGTTGTTGTAAATCGTTTATCGAGACCCGTCGTGGTACTCGACGGACTACCGGGTTTATATGGGTTCAAGTATGACAGTGCGACCGCTTGTGGATTGCCATTGTACTTGTATTCTTATAAATTGGTCGGTTCTACGACAGTCTCCACTACCATGGTGGTCGAGCGCGATGAGTCGGGCCACGCCTATAAGGTACAGTGGCCAATTTATTTCATCAGTGAGGTACTCAACGAATCCAAGACCAAGTAGCCACAGATTCAGAAACTGCTCTACGCCATACTGATAACATCCTGAAAGTTGAGACATTACTTCGACGGATATCGTGTGGTGGTCATGACCGAGTTCCCTTTGGGGGACATCATTCGCAATAAGGATGCTAACGGGTGCATCGTCAAATGGGCAATGGAGCTATGCCCCTTCTCCTTGGAATTTGCAAGCCGTACTACAATCAAGTCCTAGGCACTCGTCGATTTCATCGTCGAGTGGATAGATTTAAGCACTCCTGCCTCTCCGGGCTCCGACGAATATTGGATGATGTACTTCGACGGCTCTCTCAACATTGATGGTGTGGGAGCAGGAGTTCTTTTCGTGTCACCATCCAAGGAACAGCTTCGGTACGTCCTCAGGATTTATTTCCCAGCATCTAATAACGCCGCCGAATATGAAGCATGCCTGCATGGTTTACGAATTGCGGTTGAGCTTGGTGTTAAACGTTTCTATGTCTACGGAGACTTGGCTCTGGTCATCAACCAACTCAACAAGGACTGGGACACGACCAGCGAAAAGATGGACGCATACTGTAAATCGATAAGAAAGCTGGAAGGTAGGTTCTATGGCATCGAGTACATACACGTGGTCCGGGACAAGAACCAGGCAGTAGATGCGCTGTCAAAGTTAGGATCATCCCGAGCCAAAATCCCACATGGCGTATTCGTCCAAGACCTGCTCACGCCTTCCATCGAAGAAGAAGTTTCCACGGCAGTCAAGCCTCCAGACCAGCAATTGGTGGCTATGGTTCTGGCGTCGAGCACCATCGGGCCGCCTCCGACCACTCATGAGCTCGATTGGAGAGTACCTTTCATCAAGTACTTAACAGATAGCAGCGGTTATACTGATCGGACAGAAAATGAGCGCCTGATGTGTCGCAGTAAGCAGTATCTGCTCGTCGATGGCAAGTTATGGCGCAAAAACGCAAAGGAGGAAATCTTGATGAAGTGTATAACCCAGGAGGAAGGCAAACATCTCCTGGACCAAATCCACTCTGGCTCCTGTGGCAACCACGCGGCCTCAAGAACACTGGTCGGTAAGGCTTTCCGAGCAGGGTTCTATTGGCCGTCAGCAGTAGCCGACACAGAGAAGCTAGTCTACCACTGTGAGGGTTGTTAGTTCTTCGCCAAGAGAATCCATGTACCAGCACATGAGATCCAGACGATTCCAGCCTCTTGGCCCTTCACATGCTGCGGACTGGATATGATCGAGCCTTTCAAACCGGCTCCTAGGAAATTTACATGCGTCTTCGTGCTGATCGACAAATTTTCTAAGTGGATAGAATACATGCCTTTGGTACAGGCATCCTCAGAGAAGGCTGTCACGTTCCTCGACCAGGTCATCCACCGTTTCGGCGTACCCAACAGCATCATCACCGATCTGGGAACTCAGTTCACCGGGAACGCTTTTTGGGACTTCTGCGATGAAAGGAGCATAGTAGTAAAATACGTCTTGGTGGCTCACCCTAGAGCTAATGGACAAGTCGAGTGGGCAAATGGCATGATCCTGGACGCATTGAAGAAGAGGATGTACAGAGAAAACGACAAAGCTCCCGGACGATGGCTCAAAGAGTTACCAGTCGTGGTCTGGGGCCTCAGAACTCAGCCTAGTCGTAACACCGGTGTCTCACCATACTTTATGGTTTACGGCGCTGAGGCAGTCCTCCCACCAGATATAGCTTTCAGATCAGCACGGGTAGAGAACTTCGATGAAGGCAAGGTCAATGAAGTACGGGAGCTAGAAGTGAACAGCGCAGAAGAGAAAAGGCTCGATTCTTGTGTACGTACGGCCAAGTACCTTGCTGTTTTGCGCAGGTATTACAACAAGAACGTTAAAGAGCATTTCTTCGTGGTCGGGGACCTGGTCCTGAAGTGGAAGACGAACCAGGCTAGCGTCCATAAACTCGCAACCCCATGGGAGGAACCCTTCATGATCAAGGAAGTCACACGACCAACGTCTTATAGGTTAGCTCACCTGGACGGTATGGACGTACCAAACTCGTGGCACATCGACAAGCTTAGACGTTTCTATGCTTAACTACTGAGATATGTACTCCTCTTGTACTTTCGATTTACTTCAATAAAGCAATTATGATTCCTCCGACCACTCTAATGTGTCACTTTGAATTTTATGGTTATTCTAACTTAGCCAGTAAAAGCCGACCACCACTCCTTCTACGGTTTTCGGAGCAGGCCCTGTCTCCGGTTCCTCCCAACATGTGCATGGGATCCGCTCTCTACGTTACGGGTGATCGGCAGGTCCCCCTTGGTTTGACTTGTCCGCGTCTACGTGTGCATAGGTCACTGTACCTCACACTCCGACCACATGGCAAGCTACGGCCGCACAAACTTTTCAGGATGATGTGTCGAGCAAAATGGTACAACTAAACAGAACGTTAACATGTTCTCACTTAGTTACACCAACATAAAGTTTCAAGCTTAAATAAGTTTTATACCAAGCAAACAAGCTTATAATGATATACAGTTACGTTATTACAAGCTTGCCTGAAGAGGCTCAAGTTTACAATAACACAACTATGTCCTCCTTCTACAGCTCTAAGCCTATTACATTGGCTGGTCAAGGCGCGTGGCACTTACTGCTCGCCGATTCTGACATCTACTCGAGTCTAGGGGACTCTTATGCAAGTCGAGCTGAAGGGGATGGCCCCGCCGATGCCTGGCTGGTCGAGACCATAGGCTTCGTTGGTTGGTTTGCAACTAATGGCATTTCCAGGTGCTGTCCCACCTCCACACAGGTTAATGTCGCCAATTATCTTTGATGACAAGTCCAGCTGGGCCGTCCGAAGCTCCTCCGCCTTGTCTGGGTCTACCTCCTTCGGGTACCTAGCCTCCAGGAGCTTGAGATCGATTAGGGGGTAGTGAGCACGTACCATGCTTAGTACATGGGCACCCATGTACTCACTCGCCTCCTTCACGAACTCTTGGAACCATCCCCATGCTTGTCTGCATCTCTCCACCAGTCCGAGCTGGGGCGTCCTTGGCTCTTCCTCTATGAGCGCCGGGTCGATAAGGTCGAGGACGGGGACAATGCCAGTTGCCACTTCTTGGCACCTGTTCTTCCACGTGTCTCGCTCCTCGGTGGCCTCGAGGCATCATGCTTTCCAGCCATCACGCTCTTTGATCATGGCCTCCAGATGCCTCTTGGCATTGACTTTTAAAACTGAACACCGTATGAGACATCAAAATGTTATGGCACGACAAGACAGGGCGGGCAACAGAATGAGAAAGGTGGTCTAGAATACTTACTTTTCAGTTCCTCCTTCATTTTGGTGGTGTGGTCCTGGAGTTGAGACTGGCTGTGTGCCAGTTTCTCGTTGTCCTCCTTTAGACGACCACATTCAGCGGTCACGCGGCTATTCCCCTCTTGGAGGCGGGTTACTTCAGTTTCTAAGCCTGCATTATAGCTGTCACTACCAACAACACAGCAATACGTGTTACACACCTGCTGTGATAAAGCGACAACTTACTTGTTCTTTCCCACTCTTTGTTATTAAGCTGGCCGACCAGGTTTTGGTTCTGTGCTTCTAGCTCTGCCCTCTTCTAGTCGGCGGCTTCAAGTTGGTGGCGCAAGTGTTCCACCTCAGCCACTAGTTCTTTATTAGTCACCGTGATTCCCTCAATCTGGTCGAAACACCTCTTTCGGTACTTCGCGGTCTTCATCAAGTCCTGCACATAAATAAGCTAAGTTAGACAGATTGACTACATAACAGGGTCAAGTGGTCAAGCCAAACATACTTGGACTTCTGTCACCAGACGCTTTGCCACCCGTTTGACTCTTAGGGTCTCTTCGACCTCTGGGATTTCTTCGTGCATAACCCATTCATCGTTCCGCCAGCGCGACACATATACATGTTGTCGCATATCTTGGGGATGGCCCAGGACCTCTTCTACTTCGTCCTCTTCAGCCTCCTGTTCGGGGGGCGGCGTTGGTCCCGAGTCTGCAGTCTCCGTGACCACCATGGCTTTTCCACGAGCCGTTGCATCTGCAAGAGTGCTCTGTGCCACTTCCGGCTGCTGCTCCTTGGCTTGATCCGGCTCCCTTGGCGCCAAGGTATCCACCTCAACAGGGTTTGTGCTCAGAGCACTTGTACTCTGCTCGGCTGTCTTCTCGACCAGCCGCTCAGGGACTAATGTCTGGTTGTCCACCTGCTGAGGTCCCGATGGAGTTCCTTCTATAGGCTCCTCCATGGCTGGCTGCTGGGCAGTTTTTCCTGCCATTGCTGGCGGAGTTGTGCCGCACTCGGCTAGCTGGTCGGGGTTCTCGGTGGACGCCGACCTAATTTATCAGAGAAAAATTCAGAAGATAATAGTATTCAATACAAATTACAAGCTTACATCAAAGTTATAGATACTTACAGCTTCGAAGCGCGGAATGATGTGGCGAAGGAGCGTCTCCTCGACCGCCCCTGCTCCGCGTGCTCGGCAGATTCCACCGGAACTCTTTCCACCACCAGTACAGGCGTCGGGGTTTGATGCTCGGCATTTCCTTCGCTTGTCCTCTGTGTTGCAGTGGTCGGTGATGCGATCACTGCTGGCACAGAGGAGCCGCCCTGCTCCGTTGACCCCATTTGTCTCCTCCTCTTTCGAGGGACGAGCCGGAAGATGTCTGCATCCTCCGCTTCGTCGTCCGAAAGGGGGAAGATGGCTTGGCGTCATTTGCTGGCAGCCGGACGCTTGCCAGCGGCTCTGGTCGATGCATCCTCCACAGCCTCGAGTGCCGCCCAGTGGACGTCGTCGGTCCTGGCGCTGGTCTGGGCAGCTGGGCCAGCAACTTGTGGCCAATCCACACCGGGGGGTGGAGACATGAACACTGCTGCCCGGTCATGACCATTACTCTGAGACACATAATGGAGACAACAGTCAATTTCTTGTTACAACATGATTCTATAGTTAAAAGGAAGCATCATTTACCTTTGGGGGAGGTCGGGCCAGCTTGAAGGCGTGCTCGATGTCGTTCAACCTGACGTAATTGGGATCGGCCAGGTTGAATAGCTCCCTAATCCTGGCCTTGACTTCTATCTTGTCAAGCGCCTCTTTCCTGGTCCTTGTTGGATCTGCGCTTCCCTGGTACTCGAAGCCAGGATGTACCCTCTTCTGGCAGGGTTGGATCCTTCGGCTGACGAAGTTCCCGACCACGCTTAGACCATCCAGTTTTCTCCACTGGATCATCCCGAGCAGTTCTGCGATCTACTCCAAGTTCTCGGGCTTCTCCGACCAGCTATTCTTCCTCTCCGGAATCAACCCCACGTCGCAGAGGGTGATTGTGTTTGGCTCTTCACGGATGTAGAACCACTTCTTGTACCATTCGTCCAGCGAGGTGTTCCAGGGGCAGTGCAGGTACTAGGTCTTCATGCCATCACGAAGATTGAGGTAGACGCCTCCGGCTATCTTCGAGCCGCCGCTCCCTTTCTTTCGCAGACAGAATAGGTGGCGAAAGAGGTCGAAATGGGGCTAGAAGCCACCATAAGCCTCGCAGAGATGGATGAAGGTGGAAACAAGAAGAATCGAGTTGGGATGCAGATTGCAAATCCCAATCTCGTAGTACAAGCAGAGACCGTGAAGGAAAGGGTGCACTAGAACCCCAAAACCCCGTTTGAAGAAATCCTCGAACACCACAATCTCACCTGGTTGTGGATCGGGGAAGCTTTCTCCTTCCGGCGCACGCCATCCCGCGAGTGCCTTGTTGTGGAGCACTCCCATGGCGACGAGGTCTTCGATGGTCTGCTCATTGCTCCACGACTTCCACCACTCCTTCACCATGACTTTGCCTTTCTTCTGGGCATCTCTCTTCGCCATTAGTCTGTCCTTACTAGGGGGGTGGATGCGGTGGTGAGGGGATTGGCGATGATTTTCGGAGGAATAGGGTTTGGCAAGAGGAAGATGAAGGTTGCGGCGGCGAATGACAATGGGGAACGGTATGAGTAACTTACCAGATCTACATTATAAATAACGAAGAGCTCTGTCGTTTCGTCCGCCCGAGATTATTGGGAGACATGCGCACGCGCCGCAGACGGTTTGTTCACACAACCTCGAGATCTACGCCAATAAACGCCCCTTTGTTACCAGTGTACACGCCTCTTCGTTGATAGTGGAAGAGGGCCCACACTGACGCACCTCCATACAGGTGCCAAGCGACTGTTTGCCAGAAAAGAGTAAGAAGACAGAATGATGTACTATACCCATCTGCTTTTTTGACCAGGCGTGTCAGACTGGACTTGGCAGAGAAAGGAGATAAATAAATACACCAAATAAATACATCAATGGCGTTCGTATTTTCTATGCTTGTTTTGTGCTCAAGGATGGATCAGACTCCTACAATGCTCGGGGACCGCCCAGACCACTGCCGTGCTCGGGGACTGCCCAGACCACTCCCGTGCTCGGGGACTGCCTAGACCACTGACGTGCTCGGGGACTGCTCCGACCACTACCGTGCTCGGGGATTGCTCCGACCACTTACGTGCTCGGGGACTGCTACGACCACTACAATGCTCGGGGACTGCTCCGACAACTGATGTGCTCGGGGACTGTCCCGACCACTGCTCGGAGAATGGTTCTCCTCGGCTACATGTGATTTGTACTCACATACAGTTGAGAGACATTTATTTAGACCTTGCTACAAGGTTCATACATCGCCTTCCAGCAAGCTCGGGGACTATGTCGGTACGATGCACCTGCCGGTGCATCTCATTTTTGTTTGTATGACAATTGAGTTCTCAACTTAATTGGGAATTCTTTTTAGACCCTGGCACCACGTGCCTACGTCACCTACTACCAGGCTCAGGGACTAAGTGGGCACACTTCACCTTGCGGTGAATGTGTTGGTTTTTTTCGACCCCTACACCTCTGACGATTCAAGGACGCTATGCTTCAAGACCACTTACATTTCTTTCCAGAAATACAAGTGGGCACACTTCTCAGGACGGAAATCTTTTTCTTTTTTCTTAAGAGCACCATACATTCTTTGGACAACTTACTTCTCCGACGATGACGGTGGTCAGAAATGTCAAGAACTCAAGCCTTACTTGTCGGAGAAGGTTAAAATGGCGTGTCTCAGCATAATACATGGTGCTCGGGGACTAGCTGTGGGGGTATTAACCCCTATACCCTTACGGCTAAGCTTGGGCCGACCCAGATCGATAGGTCCGGTCCACCCGAAAGACGACGTGTGGCCCAGCCAACCTGATCGGAGTCCCGCACAAGGAGTCAAGGCGGATTTGACGATCAAGCAGGATCCTGGTCGGTTAGAATAGGAATCCTTATCCGGCCACATATGGCAATTGTAACTGACTAGGATTGGTTTCCAGATCTGTAACCCTGCCCCCCGGACTATATAAGGCAGGTAGGGGATCCCTCTAAAAAACATCTCTCATTGACATACAGCAATACAAATCAGACGCAGGACGTAGGTATTATGCCTTCTTGGCGGCCGAACCTGGATAAAACCTCGTGTCTGTCTTGCGTCACCGTCTTGTTTGTGGCTTGCGCATCTGTCTGCCGACAATCTACTACCTTGGGCATACCTCTAGGTAGACTACCGACTATATTTCATCGACAAACTGCAATGCCATCATCTCCAAGGTAATGCAGCTCCTCCCGAGCCCTTGCAACCATCTCACTAAATGAAGGCCTATCATTGAATAGCATAGGCACGTTTTGCATGTCAACAAACTCAACATATCCATAGCGATCGCTTTCAACGGTGCCTCCATGATATATGGTCACTAGGTTATCCATCTAGTTCAAACACGTAACGAAACATATGTCCTTTAGTCCAAATTAAACAATAGACAGTACCTAACAAGTACTTTCTAACTACAAACTAAGTAAATAAGCTAATAACTACGTATATATATACAGTGTATTCACTAAATAGCTAGATCATATTTAGTTAACTAAATATGTAACTACATATCTAAGTAGCTATCTAACTATATCTATGTACATATGTATCTATGTTTCTATCTATCTACATATATATATCTCACTAGATCACTAACTAAATCAATTACCTGAGTCATCACATTAACTAGTAAATAATAAATGCCAACTAAGTAGGTACATTGCATATTCAAAATTTTTACCTTTACAACGACTGATCCGCGGACGTTGACGGTGTCGCAGCGGACAACGGGAGTGGGCTAGGTCGACGATCCTGGCCGGCGGTGGCACGGCCGGGCGCTTGCAGGTGCCGGGTCCGGCGGTGGCATGGCCGACGATGGTGGTGGCGCGCGGCTGACGATGGTGGCTCCACGCGGTGAGTCCGGCTCGACAGGCGCGGGAGGCACGGCGGCCGCGGCTGAGGCCGGCGGTGGAGGGCGGCAAGGCGGGGCGAGGCCAAGGCCGAGGAGAGGGCATGGCGCGGGCGCAAGAACCGGCGAGGGGACCGGGGCACGGGCGCAGGGGCGCTGGGCGTGGTGGCTGGCGGCGGCGGCGGCGCCAGCCGCGGGCAATGGCGCGGCGTGGGGGGGCGGCACGGCCGTGGGGGCACGGCGCTCCTGCATGGCCTCGGGGCGCGGGCCATCTGCAGTGGTGCTCGCGGGCTCGGGGCGCGGGCTCGGCGAGGCACGTACGGGCGGAGGCGGCTAGTGGAGGCGCGTGCGCGGGCGGTGGCGGCGGCAGCGGAGCTCGGCTTTGCTCTGCTAGGGTGAGAGAGGGAGAGGAAGAGAGGGGCGGGGCCCATACGTAATAAAGGCTCGGCGCCAAGATCTACGGCGCCAGGGTGACTGGCGCCGAGCTTCCTACCATGTCACCTTCCACGTCCGTTTCGAGCCTAGGAGCTCGGCGCCAGGGACGCTGGCGCCGAGACGTGTTAGTTCGGCGCCAGCATCGATGGCGTCGAGCTAAGGATTTAGATTCTGAAATCTTTCCTTTAGGGGTCTATTTGTGAAAAACTTTAAAAAAAGGCTAAAAAGTAAAAAATTCGGTGCATGTGCCCGTCGACCGCACGCAACTGTGCTTGTCGATCCCCCCGAACTACAGCTACAGCCACGCGCGCGCAAATCTTCAGTCGTTGGGCCCATCGCATACGCGGCCCCGCCCGGCGACAAGGGTCGGCTTTGAAAAAAAAGTAGTTTTTGTAATAAATTAAGGGACTTGCTATATCTCAGTCGACTGAAATATAGAGCTTTTTTCAGTCGACGAGCACAACCCTTGGATCTGCATCCAAGGGTTCAAATGGTCTCTGTTGTTTTTCTTCTTTTGCCAAGGCTAACGGGTCCACGAATGAACCCACAAACCCAACACATGTGGCTACCGGGCCTGCCAAACCTTAACGGGCGCATGATCTGATACCCGTTAACTGAAGTTGGTGCTTGTTTGACCCAAAATGACCCTATCGGTCCAATAAACAGACATAGAAGCACACCAGACAATTACAACTCTCATTGCACCCTCCAGGAAGAAAAAAACATGGCCGATTGAATCACACACCACTTTGCAAGAAAATCAGGCATGGGAACTCCCCTCTGTTGTGTACAAATTCCATAATTGTATTAGTGTTCAATGCCTTGTAGGCCTTATAGACTGTAGCACTACCATTGTGTATGTGCTCAAATCAGATTGTACTATTACTGCCTTAGCTAAGACTGCACAAAAATGCACCAAAAACCAAAAACTACTTGATCTGCTAAGGGAGACACATTTGCCTAATGTTAGATCAGCTACATGGAGACACCAGTTTAGCTGGTCAGTTCCCCTACTACTTGCTCCAAGTGCTGAATGACTTCTAGGCCTTATAGATCACAATTGCACAACCTGATCAAGTGGCCAACCTAAGAAGAATTCAAATCGTGCAAGAACTGAACAGAGCGAACACAGTAAATTACAGACCTCTTCTTTCTCTGATGATAGTGAACAATATAAGCTGCATGCATGTGAAGCATGTTGTAAGTAGATTTAATGCCTGATCTATATCTAAACAAAAAACAAACTAATCAGTGTTGGCACAAACACAAAAAATCACAAATCTAACTGCGAAAATTGCGCATTCCAACAAATGCAATTTCTAGTATTGAAAAATGCAATTATAAATAAAGACATTAGTATTTCATTATGATTTGTTGGATACACACACTCAAGTCTACGGAGAAGAAATTATGAACTGCATAACAACAAAGGCATAATAATTTCTACTGAGTAAAGAATGAACTAACTTGCAGTAGACTAGGCAAGTAGACTACTGCATAACTAACTTGCAGTAGACTAGGCAAGTTACAAGAACCAAAGGCTAGTCATCTGGTACATAT